>NC_063351.1:51713379-51738773 GCF_021869965.1 Rhincodon typus | reverse complement strand
TTCATCCAGCTCTACACCTTGTTATCTATGTACAAAGTAAGACTTTGTCCAGAATACATATGTCTTAGGAACAGAAGTAGGTCATTTGGCCCATTCACTCTGTTTTGCCTGATCATGGTTGATCTGATAATCCTCAATTTCTCTTTCCTGTCTTTTCCCCAAAACATTTGCTTCCCACACTGATTAAAATCAGTCACTGCCTTGAATAATGACCCAGCCTTGACAACCGTCTGGCATAAAGAATTCTACAGGTTGACTACTGTCTGACAGGAAAAAAAATCCCCTTTATCTATCTTACATACTCTGAGGTCATGCCCTCTGGTCCCAAACTCCCACAAGGAGAAAACAGCATATATCCTCTCAAGCCTCCAAAGAACCTGGTATGTTTCAATAACTTCTTCTCATTCTTCTAATGGGAAAACAGAGAATCTTCTCTGGGCTACCTCCAATGCAGTATATCTTTACTTGGATAAAGAGACCAAAACTACACAATATTTCAGCTGTGCTTTGGCAAGTCCTTTGTAAAGTTTTAGCAAAATCTCCCCATTTTTGTGTTCTATTACCTTTGAAATGAAGACCAACAGTCTATTTGCCTTTTTTGTTATCCAGTGAACTTGGATAACAAGTTTTATGATTCATGCATGAGGACCCTCAATTCTCCATGCTGCAGCTTTCATTCCTCAATTAACCAAAATCTAGCTCTTCTATTCTTCATGCCAAAGTGCGTAACTTCACATTATCCCACGTTATATTCCATCTGCTAGGTTTTTGTCCATTCACTCAACCTGCCTATATTCCTCTATTAACTCTTTACATCATCCTCACTACGTCGTCCCACATATTTTTGTGTCATCCACAAATTTGGCAATAATACATCATCTCCATCATCCAAGTTATACATAGTGTAAATAATTGTGGCCGCAACTCTGATCCTGGTGACACTCTGATGGTTACAAGGTGCCATTCTGTTTTCTATTATTTAGCCAATCCTCTATTTCTGCCTATGGTGTTGGGAATGGTATACTAGCTCTCATCAGTAGTCTGGTGTAATACAAAAGGCATTCAATATTGTAAGTCCAAAGATATTACATCTGATTACTCCCCTTTATCTAGCTTGTTTGTTACCTCCCCTATCCATCCACTTTTCAGTTCTTTGATTTAGTATTTCTGAAATGCTATTAATACCCTCAATTGCAAAGACTGTATGTTTTTCCAACCCCTCTGGTTCATTTCTTGGTTCTCCATTATTATTTCCCCTGCATCATTGTTTGATTCTCTCATGTTCACTTTGGTCTCTTAATTTTTTTACATATTTAAAGAATATATAAAATGGCATACAAACTCCTTAATCAACTTCAATAAATCAGTCTTACACTGTTTTAAGGATAACAGTTTGTTTATATCTACCAATCATTATGTTAGACACGCTCACTCTCACTCATCTCTATCCAATTTTGTCTGCTTACATGTAATTAGCTTACCCTATTATATTCTAGGCACATACATGTGATTATACTATCCAATCATGACCAAGGCACGTATACTTGAATCCTTGACCCTTATCTAATTTGGTAGCTCATGACTATTTGTGGTTCGTCAAGCCTCCTTCTGTCTTTTTTAACCCCTTCACTACAGTTGGTTTAACACAATTACATCTGAACCAGAGGTATTTAAACCATATTCCAAGACCTGACCACATAAACATAGACAACTGTTTTAGTGCAGCACTGAAGGAAGGTTGTAGGGTGGGGGTTGGGTAGACATCTGGATGTTAAACCAGTCCATTCAAGTACATTTCAAAAATTCTAATGCACTATTTGAACAGGGTTCTCCCATTGCCCTGACTAAAAATTCTTCCCACAACCAGCAGTACCATATCATAACACACTGAGAAAAATCTAATAATTCACTCAGGAGTACCTTACCCCAGCATTGTTGCTATGTTTTAGAATTGTAATTTGAAGGAGGCATTTTGTGTAAAAAGTCCCCAAAAATAAATCAACTTGTCATTCGTCTCACTACTGTTTCTGGCAGCTCTCTCAAAGCAAAATACTTACACACAAACAAGGACTGCATTTGAAAATAATTAATTATATGAGAAACATTTTGAGACAATATATATGCAGACTCTTCCCTTTCGGTTTCTTCCAGGACTTACACAAATAACAAAACAAATCTATACCTAAATGTTTATCATTATTGTAATCAGGCATTTGAAAGTTTGTGGAAATAAAAAGGCACCATTAAGATATTGTTCTAATTACTGAATGGACCCAACAAGAGAATTTGAAGAAAAGAGAACGTGCACACATTTTGTCCTTGAGAGTTTTGTGCTTGCAGTCGACAATTGCATATCTATTTTACAGAGGAAACCTGCTGTAAAACAGGCTGCTCAGATCATCTATCCTGTTTCTGAAGCATCCTTGCCATGAATCCTGTGTGAAATCCGATTTGAAGAGTGAATGGATAACTTTTTGAGACTGTTTCCTAAGCAAGCTGTATCTGCCAAGACCCCAGAGGCAACTGCCTGCCTGTCTATGTATTCCAGAATGCCAGCCATTTGAATGTTTTACACTTTATACTATTTTTCCCCTTCCTCTACAAGAACCAATATCATTGGCCCAAAAATACCTTGTCCCCTCCAAAAGTAAATCCCAACCAAGAGAAATCCATTTTCCTTTTCCCTGGTTTGGGTGTGTGTTTGTTCACGAGTGCATGTGCATGTTCATTCTTTGAAAGTGTAACATATTCTGTACATAAGGAACAACCTGCCAACATACTATTCTTGAATTTCCACAGGACTTTTGATAAGAAGTGTTACATCAAATGTGACGGACCAACAACCACAATCATCTTTTTGTGTCAACTATGACTCCTGTGCTTGGTGGTCTGTCTGATTTTCTTCCCTGATTTAGACTTTGTAGCAGTTTACGATACAACTGAGTTGTATACAACTTATACAAATGGATTAACAGGCCATTTTTAGAACACTTAAGACAGAACCAAATTGCTATGGATCTGAAGTCACAAGTAGGCCATAATGACATATTTCTTTCTCAAAGGATGTTGGTGAACCAGATGGGTCGGTATGACATACTAGCAACGGTTACACAGTTGTCATTTGACAAGCTTTTATTTTCCGATATTTAATAAATTCAACTTTCACCAACTGCCTTGGCGGCATTCCAACTATGTCCCAGAACATTATTCTGCAGTTCTGGAATAATAGTCTAGTGGCACCATGCCATTCTCTCACCCAGCAGTTCCTAGGTCAATAACATGTATCTTACTGTTGGTTCCTATGCTTATGTTTTAACGTGGTCTCAAGGAGCAGAATGGGAGTAGGAGGTGGCATAATAGTAATGTCACTGTCTAACTGTCCGAAGGCCCAGTTTAATGCTCTGGGGCACGGGTTCAAATCTCTCCACAATTTGAATTCAACAAGTAAATCTGGAGTTGAAAGCTAGTCTCAGTGCTGCTGACCATAATACTATGAGTGATTTGTTGTGAAAACCTAGCTGGTTCATAGTGCCCTTTAGGGAAGGAGATCTGTTGTGCTTACCTACTTGTGACTTCAGACTCACTCCAGTAATGTGGTTGACAATAAACTACCCTTTTAAATGGCCTAGCGACTCACTTAGGGTACAAATGCTGGCCTTACCTGCAACTCCCACATCTTGTGAAAGAACAAACTTTTTTTTTAAAAAACGTTCCTGTGGTCATAATGTCCAGATAGCAATGATGAAACATTATTCAGTTAAGAGAACAACCAAAAGAAGAAAAGATTGTTATGCAGTCAATGGATTATAAGGTGTTTTCCGAATTTTAAAGCATGTACTTAGCAATACTTGCTTCATCCCCCCCACATTTATTGCTTAGTTGCTTCAAAATTTCTCAAATCCAAAATTAGAAGTTAAGAGTGAGGAAAACACTAAAAATTGAACATGTTGCTGTAACACATACTTACTGTTATGCAAGTATTGGTCAAATGTGCCCATCCAAAGAGATCCACCATTCGATAAAGGCTTGCAACTTTACAACGTGTCAACTTTTCTCCTTTCACAAAAGTAGCAGACTCAATGCCACGTAGGTCATTGATTGGTGTGGTTATACCTAGATCTAAAGAAAGTATAAAGTTCAACAGAATTCACTGTAACACATCTGAGTTCTCTATATACTTTTGGAAATATATAATTTGAAGTTTTTTCAGGCACTTACTAAATTGCGCTGTGGGAAAAGCTGAGACAGAGCTTGCCATTACAAAATCTGCTATTTGTCGTAGGGCAAGCAGACCAGCAGGGTTATTACCCTTTTTCATCTGTTCTTGAATAAGGAACTCAAGCTCATCTCTGAAGGCCTATAATTAAGTGCATTAATATATTAGTGTGAAATCATAGACATCTCCTAGTCATACAGTAATTCATTACCCAAAGTACTGAGATCTCATAACATACAAGTCACAAATGAGAATTTATATGCTTCAGATAAAACTATGAAAAGAATGAATACACAAATACTTTTGCTAATATAATGTTACAAGTTATTTTAATATCTGCAAGTATTTCCCCCTATATCAATTAGGAAAAAAGCTGAATGCAGCAACTATTTCACATTATAACAGTTTCATATTTCTGAATTATTCCAGTTAAATATCTGATACAAATGGAATGACATGGGCAAAGAGATCATATATATTTATATTGAACTTGTGAAGCAAGCATGAATCACTTGCACATTACCTGCCCAGCATATCAAGGCAAGTTCCTCTAGTTCAAAATTCATTATGTTTTTCACAAAAAATTAACTGTTGCAAGGTTGTCATCAGAATTAAAAGCATTTTCCATCAAGGTATTAATAAAAGTACGATAAATGTTCAAATCAGATCTACAGCACAAAAAAAGATCCTTCAGCCCATGCTAGTCAAAAACAATTGCCTCACTATTTTAATTTCATTTTCTAGCATTTGGTCCATAGCCTTATGCTTTACATCACAGGTACACATTTAAATACTTGTTATGATGGTTTCCATCTCTACCACCCTTACAGGTAGTAAGTCTAAATTCCCACCATCCTCCAGGCGAAAAAGGTCTTCCTTTTAATCTCCTCTAAACCCCATGACCCTTACCCTAAAGCTATACCTCTGGTCGCTGATCCCTCCATCGAAGGGAAACATTTTTTTCCAGTCAAACCTATCTTTGCTCCTCTTAATTCTGTATATCTGAATCATGTCCTCTCAATCTCCTGTACTCTAAGGAAAGGCTAGTATCCCATACAACTTCTTAACCGCTTTATCCATTTGTTCTGATAATGGAAGGGATTAGTGGACATGCACACCAAGGTCCCTCTATCCTCAGTGCTTCCCACAGTCCGACCATTCTTCATGCCTGGCTTGTCCTACCCAAGTGCATCACCTCATATCTATCCAGATTGAATCCCATTTGTCACTTATCAGTCCACCTGACCAGCTTATCTGTATCCTCCTGTAATCTAAGGCTATCCTCCTCACGACTTACACCCTGCCAATTTTTGCATCATCTGTGAACTTACCGATCTAAATCTTTATATAAACTATATATAAAACAGCAAAGGCCCCAAACACAGGCCTCTATGAACCCCACCGGACACAGACTTTCAGATGGAATTATACCTCTCTGCTTCCTGCCACTCAACCTATTCTGGATCCAATTTGCCTAATTTCCTTGATCTCATTTGTTCTTCGCTGTCAGTCTCCCATGCAGGACCTTGTCAAAAGCCTTGCTGACATCCAAGTAGACTACGTCAAAAGTACTGTCCTACACACCTGGTTATCTTTTCAAAAATTTCAAACAGGTCAGACATGAATTCCTCTTAACAAAACAATGCTGATTGTTCTTGATTAATCCCTGCCTCCAAATGCAGACTAATTCTGTCCCTCAATTGCTTCCAACAGTTTCCCCACCACTGAGGTTAGTCTAACTAGCTTATAGTTTCCTGGTTTATCCCTTGCTTCCTTCTTGGATAATAATACCACACTGGCTGTCCTCCAGGACCTCACCTGTGGCCAGAGAGGAATGGAGAATTTTTGCAAGCACCCTTGCTACTTCTCAGGACACGGATGGGAACATGGGACTGGGATATTATAGCTACTACAGAGACATGGCTGAGGGAGGGCGAGGACAGACATTGCTCCAGCCAGAGATGCTCTAGGAAGGACAGAAGGGGAAGCAAGATTCCGGGGAGTGGTGTTTTTGATTCGAGAAAACATCACTAATATTCCCGAGGGGTCGTCCACTGAGGCTAAATGCGTGGAGCTGAGAAATAAGGAAAAGGTAATCACTTTGATGGGATTGTATTACAGGCCCTTTATCAGTCAGCAGGAAATTGAGGAGCAAATAAGTAGGGAGATCACAGATAGCCATAAGAATGATAGGGACTCAACTGTGAGGGATTTTGATTTTCCAAAACATAGACACAGACTGCCACTGTGTTAAGAGCTTGGATGGGGAGGAATTTGTCAAATATGTTCAGGACAAAGTTCTCAAACAATATGTAGATAGCAAAAGAGAAGGGACAAAAGGGCAGGTCGTGCCTCACAAACCTTATTGACTTCTTTGAGAAGGTGACCAAACAGGTGGATGAGGGTAAAGCGGTTGATGTGGTGTATATGGATTTCAGTAAAGCTTTTGATAAGGTTCCCCATGGTAGGCTATTGCAGAAAATACGGAGGCATGGGATTGAGGGTGATTTAGCAGATTGGATCAGAAATTGGCTAGCTGTAAGAAGACAGAGGGTGGTGGTTGATGGGAAATGTTCATCCTGGAGTTCAGTTACTAGTGGTGTACCTCAAGGATCTGTTTTGGGGCCACTGCTGTTTGTCATTTTTATAAATGACCTGGATGAGGGCGTAGAAGGATGGGTTAGTAAATTTGCGGATGACACCAAAGTCGGTGGAGTTGTGGATAGCACGGAAGGATGTTGCAGGTTACAGAGGGACATAGATAAGCTGCAGAGCTGGGCTGAGAGGTGGCAAATGGAGTTTAATGCGGAAAAGTGTGAGGTGGTTCACTTTGGAAGGAGTAACAGGAATACAGAGTACTGGGCTAATGGTAAGATTCTTGGTAGTGTGGATGAGCAGAGAGATCTCGGTGTCCATGTGCATACATCACTGAAAGTTGCCACCCAGGTTGATAGGGTTGTTAAGAAGGCGTACGGTGTGTTAGGTTTTATTGGTAGAGGGACCGAGTTTTGGAGCCATGAGGTCACGTTGCAGCTGTACAAAACAATGGTGCGGCCGCACTTGGGGTATTGCGTACAGTTCTGGTCACCGCATTAGAGGAAGGATGTGGAAGCATTGGAAACGGTGCAAAGGAGATTTACCAGGATGTTGCCTGGTATGGAGGGAAGGTCTTATGAAGAAAGGCTGAGGGTCTTGAGGCTGTTTTCGTTAGAGAGAAGAAGGTTAAGAGGTGACTTTAATAGAGACATACAAGATGATCAGAGGATTAGATAGGGTGGACAGTGGGAGCCTTTTTCCTCGGATGGTGATGGCTAGCATGAGGGGACATAGCTTTAAATTGAGGGGTGACAGATATAGGATAGATGTCAGAGGTAGGTTCTTTACTCAGAGAGTAGTAAGGGCATGGAATGCCCTGCCTGCAAGTGTAGTAGACTCGCCAACTTTAAGGGCATTTAAGTGGTCATTGGATAAACATATGGATGATAATGGAATAGCTTAGGTTAGATGGGCTTCAGATTGGTTTCACAGGTCAGCGCAACATCGAGGGCCGAAGGGCCTGTACTGCTCTGTAATGTTCTATGTTCTATGTTCTATTAAACTTGACATCCTCTTGGGAAATAAGGCAGGGCAAGTTACTGAGGTGTTAGTTGGGGAGCACTTTTGGACCAGTGACCATCATTCTATTAGTTTTAAAATAGTGATGGAAAAGGATAGGTCTGGTCCACAAGTCTAAATTGAGGTCGAGGCTAACTTTGATGGTCTCAGATAGAAACTATCAAAAGTTGATTTGGGGAGGCTGTTCACAGATAAAGGAACGTCTGGCAAGTGGGAAGGTTTCAAAAGCGAGATAACAAGAGTTCAGGCCAGTATGCTCCTGTTAGTGCGAAGGACAAGACTGGCAGGAGTAGGGAACACTGGATGTCTAGAGATATTGAGGCTTTGATCAAGAAAAACAAGGAGGCATATGTCCAGTATAGACACTGGGATCAAGTAAATCCCTTGAGGAATATAGAGGAAGTAGGATTTTTAATCAGGAAGGGAATGCGGGGTTATGGAGAAAAGGCAGGGGAATGGAGTAGAGGATTATCAGAACAGCCATGATCCCAATGAATGACAGAGCAGACAGGGAATGGTCTAGTTGTACTCCTATGTCTTACATTCTATTGATCTTGTACGCAAAGCTAACACAAAAAAAGGCCAGATAATATCAAGTGAACAATACCGAGCAGTTTTGTTTCATAAAGATTTGCATTTCTATGTAGACCAGAAAGGCTGAATGGCCTACTGCGGTTCCTAAGTCCTATGTTCCTCCTCAGTATCTACCATAGAGAAAGGCTTGGAAGCTAGGGAACTTGGGAAGTAAATAATGATGTCTTGAAAAGAGCCCACATTGCAGAACAGGTGGTGCTGGAGGTCTTATAATACATAACAGTAAATAAATCTCCAGATACTGATCAAACATGTCTGAGGACATTGTAGGAAGCTAGAGAGGAATTTGTGTGGCCCCTCACAGAGATATTTATATCACTGACAGCCACAGAGGAGGTGCAGGAAGATTACAGGGCAGCTAATATTGTGCCATTATTTAAGAAAAGCTGTAAGGAAAAGCCAGGAAACTACAGACCCGTTATCCTACAAGGACTTATCCACATGGATTTTGGCAAGGCTTTTGACAAGGTACATGTTAGACTGGTTATTAAAATTAGGTCTCATAGGATCCAGGGAGTGCCAGCCAACAGGATACAAAATTGAATCAGAGATAGTAGGAACTGCAGATGCTGGAGAATCCGAGACAACAAGGTGCAAGGCTGGATGAACACAGCAGATGCTGCTTGGCCTGCTGTGTTCATCCAGCCTTGCACCTTGTTGTCTAGGATACAAAATTGGCTTGACAGCAGAAGACAGAGGGTGGTGGTAGAGGGTTGATGTATAGACTGGAGGCCTGTGGCTCGCAGTGTGCTGCAAGACTCCGTGCTGGGCCAACTGTTTGTCATTTATATAAACGATTTGAAATGAGAATATAGGAGACATGGTTAGTAAGTTTGCGAATGACACCAAAATTGGTGGTATAGTGGACAGTGAAGAAGGTTATCTAAGAGTACAATGCCATTTTGACCAACTGGGCAAGTGGACTGAAGAATAGCAGATGCAGTTTAATTCAGATAAATGAGAGGTGTTACATTTTGCAAGACAAACCAGGGCAGGACTTGCACAGCTAATGGTAGGGCCCTGGAAAATGTTTTTAAACATGGGGTGAAGATACATAGTTCCTTCAAATTGTTGTGACAGGCAGACAGGGTGGTGAAGGCGGCATTTGGCACACTTGCCTTCACTGGTCAGAGCACTGAGTACAGGAGTTGAGACGTTACGTTACAGTTGTACAAGACATTGATGAGGCCGCACTTTGAGTATTGCATCAAATTCTGGTCACCCCACTATAAGAAGGCTGGAAAAAGGTGCTAAAAAGGATGTTACCAAAACTGGAGGGTCTGAGTGATAAGGAGAGAGGCTGGATCTTTTTTCCTTTGGAGTGTTGCAAGCTGAGGGGTGACCTTATAGAGGTTCATAAAATCATGAGGGCATTGATAAAGTGAATAACCAAGGTCTTTTCCCCAGGGTAGACAAGTCCAAATCTAGGTGGCTTAGGTTGAAGGTGAGAGGGGAAAGATTTAAAAAAGGGGCCTAGGAGGCAACATTTTCCACAGAGACAGTAGTGCATATGGAACAAGCTGCCAGAGGAGTTGTAGAGTCAGGTACAATTACAACATTTGGACAGATACATGGAGAGGAAAGGTTTAGAAGAATCTGGGGCCAAATTCAGGCAAATGGGACCAATTCAGTTTAGGAGATCTGGCCAGCAGGGACAAGTTGGGCCAAAAGGCATATTTCCATGCTGTATACTTATATGACACCAGCAGGGTTCAAGAACAAGAGAATCAAGCGGTTTATATATGATTCTCATTGTGTCACGATCAGTGCTGCCTACAACAATATCAGATATCATTAAGGGGGACTGGGATTTAGGATACCACAACAATGATGCAGGATAATTGTCATCGTGTAATTTAATTAAGAAACAGAGTAGGCCACTATCACAACGAAATGTTTGCAGATATATCCATTCATCCTAGTCACAGGAGAGCAATCCTCTAAAGATCAACGTTGGAGCTAAGGACAGCCTGCCTTGATAGGATTCATTGCTTTCAGTTAAAGATAGAACATATTTCTTAGTACTTCGTGTCTGTCCAAAAAAAAGACTTGCAGGAATCAAAGTGGGCGCTAAGCACTAATCATGCAGCAGGACATCCTCAGGAGATCTTTTATGATATTATCTACTGGAACAAACCATATACTCAGCTGCAATAATATTGCTTTGTTACTTTTATGCTTTATAAGCTTAGTGTCAGAGAACCATTGTAACATGAGAGATTGAGCAAGCAAACTTGACAGTGAGTGAGTGAGTGAGTGGAAGGTAGTTAGCTGAAAATTGTAGCATTCAATGCACAGGATGTTCCAACACTTGTTACATTTTACCTTGCCAAGTAACAGAAGATTGCTTTACTAGGTCACCCAGTCAAACTCAGAGAGGGGGAGAGAGAGAGAGAGAGAGAGAGAGAGAGAGAGAGAGAGACACAGAGACCGAGAAAGAGAAAAAAGGAACAGCAAAAGTAGATGGTTCCATACAGTGAAAATGCTCCTGTTATCTTTGAGGAACTGAGGGTTCATTAAAGTCTAATGAGCCATTTCGTAGCTCGGTGCAGTTGAGGCTCAGAAGCCCCTGGACTCATTTAGTAGCATAACAGTGCTGAGAGAACAAGGGATCAGATGATGTCCTGACAGCTGTTTGATGCAACTGAGAGTTGGGCTCAATGAATGCCATGAGCTGCATTTGTTTTGTGCCACTTACAAGTTTGGAGTTTAGAGAAACCCAATTTGATTTAATATAAATTTTCAAATCATGAAATATAGGATTATGATTACATGTAGGTAGAATTCGCAAGATAGACAAATAAAATTTCGTGCTGAGAAATCTGGCAATCTACAGATATGAAATTAGCCTTGTGGGGCTAGTAAGGGTGTTGAGCAGCAATTATGAAGTTAATTTATCACTAAAACCCCAGTTATAGTTCAGTCAACGAGGTTCACTTTTCTCCCAACCATTTTTACTATGAGCGTAATAGCATGGATGTTGAGGTTTTCTTCAATTTAGGATTGCAGTCTGTTGGGACCGCTACAGGATACCCTCTGGAGAGTTTAGACTCAATGACAACAACTTCTGGATCTCCACATTATTCTATAATCCTGACATTTCTGTCAGTTTCAGTGTAGTAATAATGCTGCCATTATTACCACAAAGTCCTAACTTGGATTGATGTCAGTGGGTTATGCTGCAACTTTCCAAGTACCTATGGCTAAGTGTCACATTAAGTAGAAATCAGAATTAGAACCACTTAACTGTTTTTTATTTTAAAATGGTAATTCTGCTTCAGTAACTCAACATTTCCACGTCATCTTTGCGGAGCCTACACTTCTGTTTGTTATTTTAAATAGACAAAAATGGCATAGTTTTCTTTTGCTTTTGAAAGAGCAAATGGCTAGAAATTTAAATTCTTTTCTTTGAATTTTAAAGCATCACTTTAGAAGATGAGATGTGACTGAGCAATTGTTAAAAGTAAGTTGCCAAAGAACACAAAGACCAACAAGGACCTTGAGTTCCACATTTAACCCACACATGGCTAAACCAGCCATCTGTAAACGAGACAGGATTATTGTTGAAATACAAAACAGAATTGGAACCATAAAAGTCATTTCAATAACCAAGTTGTTCCAAAGCAGTTTTATCAAACACAAAGCCATTGATGTTACACAATACTTTAGTTTATGGAGAGATAGAGAAAGACACAGTGCAGTTGTATTGGTTACATCTTAAGGTGCAGGTTTTACAACTCTTTTTAGCCATTCAGAACCTTTCTTTAGATTGGTCCGTAATCTTTATTACTTTACAAGATACATTTAAAAAGGAAGATAAGTTAATGCTTTTCGCAACACTCTTTCCACTTTTTATTCCAGAAGGTAGATTCTGCTCCAGAAATTTATACCCAAACAAAAAAAAGTGCATTAATTAAATTGTTGTAGTATGGAATGCATTTTGCAGGTGTTAAAAAACAAGCCCACACTTAATTAAAAAGCATTTTTTAAAAACAGTATTCTTAATGTCAGATCTACTCTTGTAGTCACACTACACATTACTCACATGCATTGAATGCACAACTGCTTTTTGATATCTCGCAACATACCTATTTGAGAGTAAGCAACTTGCTCCAGGTCTCTTCAAATTAGTTTTCAAACTGATTATTGGAATGCACAGCTGAGTATTCAATGACGAACTCAATGATTTTCACTCTTCCTTTTGCAATTCACATCTTTTATTTGTTCTTTGCCACAGTGTGGAGATGAGATCAGCTATTTAGTGATTTTGTTTGTGAGCATCCTGGTCTGAGCAGTATTTATTTCCCAAGATCAATTGCCCTAGCAGATGGCGATAAGGTTGCCTTAAACCACTGCAGTCCACATGGTGTAGGTACACTCATTATGATTGTGAAGGAACAGTGATATAGCTCTAAAAGGACTGATGACAGGCTTGGAAAGAAACTTTCAGGTGGTGGTGTTCCCAACCATCTGCTGCTCTTCTACTTCTAGGTGGTAAAAGGCATAGTTTTAGTATGTGCTGTTCAAGGAGCCTTGACATTTTGCTGCTGTGAATCTTGCAAATAGTGCAAACTGCTACCACTGTGCACTGGTAGTGGAGGTAATAAATACTTAAGGTGGAAGCTGGGCATCCGATTAAGTAAGGTGCTTCATCGCAGATGAGATGGAGTTTGAGTTTTCTTGGACCTGCATTCACCAAGGCATGTGGGAGGATTTCAATACCCTCCTAAATACCTGCCTTGTAGATGGCTTTAGGGCAGGGCTCTTGGGTCCCCAAGAGGGGTCATGCGGTCTGAGGCAGTAATGATTGTGGGGAGTTTAGACCAAGTTACAACAGCTGTGCTCCTGATCTAACAGGCCCTCACTACATTTTCATTGAGGGGTCGTGACAATTTTCAAGGCGCAAAACGTGGCCACATTGGGAGACATTTGGGTGGCACTGCTGCAGGGAATCAAGAGGCGAGTTACTTGCAGAATCACTAGCCTCAGATCTGCTCTTGCAGCCACAATACTTGTGGGTGGTCCAGTTAAAGTATTGGTCAATGGTAATGTCCAGGCTGTTGATGGTGGTGGATTCAACGATAGTAATTTTGAAATACTGAATGTAAAGGGGAGATGATTTGCTGGAGATTGTCATTGCTTTGAATTTGTGTGGCAATGATTTTATTTGCTACTTATTAGCCCAAGCCCCAGTGCAGCCCAGGCTTTGCTGCACACAGGCACAATTGCATTCTGTATCCATGGAGGTGATGGTGTAGTGGCAATGTCACTTGACTATTAATCCAGAGGCCCAGGCTAGTGTTCTAGGGCTATGGGCTCAAATTTCTCCATACCAGTTGGTGAAACTTGAATTTAATAAAAATCTAGAACGAAAAAGCTAGTCTAATGGCAATCATGTAATCATTGTTGTAAAAACCCATTTGACTTACTAATGTTTGAGAGAAGGACATTTACTGACTCAGCTGGTCTGGCCAACATGCGACTTCAGACTCACAATGAGACTGACACTTAGCTGGGTAATTAATGATGAGCCATAAATGCTGATCCAGTCAGCGACACCCACATCTCATGAAAGAATAAAAACAAAGATTGTGCAAACAACAATAAAAAATCCCCACTCGTGATCTTATGATAGAACAACTGTCTTTGATCAAGAGGCTGAAAATTGTTGTATCTAGGACACTACCCTGAGGAACTCCTGTAGCAATGACTGGCCTCCAACAATCATAACCATGCTCTTTTGCACCAGGTATGATTCCTGCTTTAGACAACTTTTCCCCTATTTTCCTTGGACTTCAATTTTGCTGGATCCTTTAATGCCACACTCATTTGATGTCAAGAATAACAAGGTTCCAAAATTCATTTTACCACGATATCACTATTTTATAATTTTGCTTTTTTTGATTAGATTAATTTGCAAGGTAGAAAATGGTTAAAGTTGAGAATTACAATTTAAAGTTCATATTTCCAGGATTCTGCATTTCTGAAAAGTATTCACCTTGAGTTATAAAGAGTTAAATCCCCTTTAAAAAAAATTGCTACATTGCAAACAAAACAATAAATAAAAACTGAAAGAACTGTGGATGCTGTAAATCAGAAACAAAAACAGAAATTGCTGGAAAAGCTCAGCAGGTCTGGCAGCATCTGTGGAAAGAAATCAGAGTTAACATTGTGGGTTGAATGACCCTCCCTCAGAACAGTGGTTGATGTGGTTGTGATATGTTTAATACTATTCACTATAGAAAGGAAGAGAACAATCCAGTTTTAGTTCAGTCTCAAGAAACCTAACTGAAGTCAGGATTGGTCAAGCTGACTTAGGCCTACAACCAACACTATAAACCATGTTGGGGTTCCGAGTGTTCCAGACAAATTGTACTGATCTCAAGCAGTGTGCAGTTGGAAGGAGGGTCAGGAACAGTTAACTTGGCTCTTGGATCTGCATTTCTCACAGCAAGAAACAACTGAATGGAGGACAGTGAGCTAATAAGCCAAATCTGCAGTATTGGAGCAGAGAGGTTAAGGTACCCCAAGGGTAAAATTCAGTCTGTTTGGGTCTGAATTGAGTAAGGTTTGGGCAGAAAAGAGAGGTTCTGCCTGAGGTTTTTTAATAAAGGTTTTATCCTATTAAATTGTAATGACTGTGTTTTGGGTGGGGGCAGAGATTAAATAGTGAAGGAATTTAAATCGGACAAATTGATCAAGGCATTGTGTCATTTCGGACTAGCTAAGAGACTTCGTATCAGGCCATTAGAATATTTATTTTCATAAGCATGTTTATATTGATTCAAGCCCAGTGTCTATACCATTTATAAAGAAACAATCACAATGTCTGAAAACCATTGTAAGAGAGGAAAGGGAATGGGAAACACTTACACTCTTCACCCACACCTCCCTTCCCACACTATTTCATTCTATTGTCATGCTAGTAAAAGCTCTTTCTTAATTCACTTGAAAATATACCTCAGAAATACCTTCTGGCTAGCCTTTCACCTTGTGTTCACCGTGACATTTTGGTAGTGAGCAATCTGCTTAGCCACAGCCTTACTCGCATCTTCAATGCTATATTTTTCATTAAAATTAATCTGTCATTCTCACCCTGGCCATTCCCCAGTAGGCTCCATCTTTGCTCTTTTACATCTGAGGAATGCATATTTATCCAGATACAGGGAACAACTACGTAGCCATTTAACTCCAGATCTGTTTGGACCACAAAACTGGATCCTGCGCTTGTTTGCCAAAATTGCTCACTATTCTATGATCATCTTGGTATTCAAAGAAAGCACCTGACTTCTGTTCTCTATTGAAAATTATTGTGTTAAACTATTCTTCCTCACTTCCCACAGTGAGTATTAAGAACTGAACAAAATAACCTGAAGAACTGCAGATGCTGGAAATCAGAAACAAAAATCAGAAAATGGTGGAAAAACTCAGCAGGTCTGGCAGTACCTGTTTTGAGTCCAGTGTCCCTTCTTTAAAGCTGAAGTTCTGACAATTCTGAAGAAGGGTCACTGGACTTGTAATGTTAACACTGCTTTCTTTCCGCAGATGCTGCCAGACCCGCTGAGATCTTCCAGCAATTTCTATTTTTGTTAAGTATTCAGAGCTCTTGGTCTTCTTAGTTACTTGGAGACCATCAAATACTGGCTCTACTACTTCCCTTCAATCTCCTAGCCCATTAGGGCAAACCTCCTCTAAAGTTACCTGAAGGTCTTGTACTGAACTCAATGTTTCTGTATAGTTTGTGTGTCTGTCCTCATGTTCTCTCTGAGCTTAACCCTACTCCCATTAAACTGTTGACAACTCAACTTCTTCCTGGTTCCCAGATTAGCTAAGTGTGTGAACAGTTCTCTCTGCTCAGCAATGAGCTCTCAGGCCTCTCCGCTTAAGAACTCCTGGCCTTTCCATCTTTGCAAGGTATGGTTTAATCTCCAACTACCTTTTATTCCCAAATCCTCTGTTGTTGCCCTCGCAATTCTGTGTCATCTTTAGTAGAACTCTGTGGCCTTCCGACAGCTCCAAAGAAGCCTTCAAATCACAAACTGCATCCTTTGCAACCATGAAGATAAATTAAAACTCAATGCTTTCTTGTCCTGTCCGCAGCCTTTTACATGGTTGACCACACTATCCTTCCAACTGCTCTCTACTGTTGTTCAGCTGGGTAAGGCTGGCCTCATCGGTTTCTATTCTTAACTATTTAAATCAAAGCTGGATAATCACATGAAATGGTGTCTCATTTTGTTCATCCAGCAACACGGCCAGTGTCCCCTCAATAATCTATGGTTAGACCCCAATTTCTCATTTGCATGCTGCAGTTTGGCAACATGTGAAAACACAGCATCAGACACAACATGTACTCTAACAAAAGCCAGCTTCATCTCAACATTCCTTCTTTTGAGCCCTCTAATTTCTCTAAACTGTTGAATGTCAGTATTGGATCAGAAGTTTCTACCAACTAAGTACTGGGAAGATTGAAGCCAGAGACTTTGGTCCTTACCAAAATCCCCGTTCCTTGGCAAACGACTCCATCCCTCTCCCAGGCAATTATAAGCTCAAAGCAAACTGGTCACGACCAAGAAGGGTCTAGGCCTGAAACGTCGGCCTTCCTGCTGCTCTGATGCTGCTTGGCCTGCTGTGTTCATCCAGCTCTACACCTTGTTATCTCAGATTCTCCAGCATCTGCAGTTCCTACTATCTCTGGTCAAGACCTTGATGTTGCTTTTACCACCATCATAAGCTGTCAATTACACATATGTAATATCATTCAGACTGCTTATTTCCAGCTCTAAAACAATGCTACACTCACCTGCTGCAGAAACCTTCATACGTGCCTGTTAGCATCTAACCTTAATATGCCAATACATTCCACTCTCTGTAAACTTGATGCCACCTTAAAAAGTTTGCTACTTAGGAATATTCACCAAATAATTATCCTCTCACTGAACTAGAATGGTTCTCAGTTAAAATACCTTGACTTTAAAATTCTCATCCAACTTTTCATTACCACCACGGCCTTAGCAAATTCCCATCTCTAATCTCTTCCCAATCCCACATACCCTGAGGGATGTCTGTACTCCTCCAATGCTGGCCTCTTAAGCATTCCCAATTTTAATTCACTACACCAGTAAGGGCAACGTCTGTATTTATCCAGAGGTAAAGGTCTATCCGCAGCCTCGTTATTTTCCTTAAAACCTACCACTCTACCTTAATAGCTCCTTATACAGCTTGGTGTCATTTTTTGTTTGAAAGTATCCCTGTAAAGTGCCTTGGAAATGTTTGACTGTATAAAAGACATTATACATATACAAGATATCAATTCTTATTATAATTAAACATTGTATTTCCTATGCTCTGATGAATTTATAACATACTCTTCGCTGTATTAGATTATTGTGTTACAACTTCCTATAATTATACACTAACAAAGCTTAACGAATAATACAATTAGTCACTCTAAATGGGCATGGCTTTTTTTTTGCAAAGCACTACTGTGCATGGCAATGCACTCATCACAAGTAATAGTATTTAATTATATATCTAAGCATTCTTGAAATAAATGTCATTTTGAATGTGCATCAACCTTCCAGGACACATGAAAATTACCTGATACCAGGATACCTTCTGAGGCCTATTACATGTCCATACAATTACAACATCTGTTTAATTCTTACCAAAAACAGGATTTTTCCAATTTCATTCAATTACACAGGAGCACTGACAAAAAGATCATACCAGATCTATGAAAAGCACATAGGGGTGACACTTGAAACAACTTGCAAAAAAATTCTAAAATTATGTTTAAAATTCCTCTGAGAAATTCCATACACTGATAATGATACAATCACACAATAGTGAGGGCTCAAAAGGATTCAATAAAAAGATTTAAATCTTTCAGGCCAGCATCTTTTAATTTTTACTGTATGGAACAATGCTATACACATATCCTGCCTTTGGAAAAAAAAAATATGGTGTTATCCAAGTGGCAGTTGATTATTCTGAAGTACTTTGTGTACAATGCATCAAAATAAAGTATCCTAGTTAACAAATGTAAGAAAAAGGAGAAAAACACAGAATCCTACTCACATTCTGGTAGACTGAAATCTGTTCAACACTTGGCTCCCAGTAGTTAACTTGCAATCACTAGATCACAACACCAGTACTTACCCGACAATGTGGAAAATTGCCCAAGTACCTCCTCTACATTACCCGGCCAATTGCTGCCCCAGTCTACTCTCGATCATCAATAAATGATGGAAGGTGTCATCAATGCTATCAAACAATATCTGCTTAGCAATAACCTGCTCACTAATGGCAAGTTTAGGTTCTAGAGGGCCATTCAGCTCCTGACATCATTATAGCCTTGGCTGAAACATGGTCAGAAGAGTTGAAATCCAGGAGGTGATATGACACTGACAGCACTTGACATCAATTTGAATGTGTGGCATCAAGGAGCCCTAACAAAACTGCAATCGGGAGGATACTCTCCGCCTGTCATACCTGGCGTATAGGAGGATATTTATGGTTACTGGAGGTCAGTCATCTCACCTCTAGGACATCTTTGCAGGAATTCCTCAGGGTACTGTCCTAGGCCCAACCATCTTCAGTTGCTTCATCCATGACCATCATAAGGTCAGAAGTGGGGATGTTCACTGATGATTGTACAATGTTCAATACAATTACGATTCCTCCGATAGTAAAGCAGCCTATGTTCAAATGCAACAAGATCTGGACAACATCCAGGCTTCGGCTGACAAGTGGCAAGTAGCATTCGAACCACAGAAATACCAGACAACAGCCATCTCCAATAACAGACAGACAATCTAACTATCGCTCCTTGGCATTCAATGATGTTACAATCAATGAATCCTCCACTACCAACACGTTGAGGGGGTGGGGATGGGTGGGTTCCATTGACCAGAAATTCAACTGGACTTGGCATATAAATACAGTGGTGACAAAAAACAGGTCAAGGGCAAGGAATGCTGCTGCGAATAACTCACATTCTCACTTCCCAAAGCCTGTCCACCATTTACAAGGCTCAAACCAGGACAGTGATGGAATACTCCCCACTTTCACTTCAAGCTTCCAATTTCCACCCTGTTCTCACCTTCATATGGTCCATCTCCGACACCTTCCTTCCCTTCCTCAATATCTGTGTCAATGTCTGGGGACAGGCTGATCACCAATAACCAGTACAAACTCACTGACTCCCACAGTTACCTTGACTAAGCATCCTCACACCTTGCTTCTTCCAGTTTTTCTGCTTCTGTTTCATCTGTTCCGATGATACCAGCTTCTACAAGGCGTCCTGAAATGTCAACCTTCTTTCTCAACCAAAGATTCTCCACCACTGCAGTTGACAGGGCCCTCAGTGCTGTCCAACCCATCTCTCGCACTTATGACCGCATCCCTTCTCTCCTCTCCCAAAACAGTGATAGGATCCCACTGACCCTCACTTACAACCCCAGCACCAACTCAATCCAAAGGAGCATCAGCTGCCACCTCAAGACATATTCCCCTCCCCCATCAGCCTTCCACAGGCACCATTCCCTCTGGAACTCCTTGGTCCTCTCTTCCTTCATTCTCAACACTTCCCCACAACCTCCCACAGCACAGTCCATGCAATCGCAGGTGTAACACCTATCCATTTACTTCTTCCCTCCTCACTATCCAAGGTCCCAGACATACCTTCCAGGTGAAGCAGCAATTTACTTGCACCTCATTCAATGCAATCTACTGTATTCACTGCACACAAGTGGTCTCCTCTACAAAATGAAGACTGGCCATTGCTTTGCTGGACACTTGCGTTCTGTCCATAGAAATGACCCTGAGCTTCCAGGTGCCTGCAACTTCAACACACCATGTTCCATGGCCAACATCTGTGTCTCGGCTTACTGCAGTGCTCCAGTGAAGCTTAGAGCAAACTAGAAGAATAGTATCTCATTTTCCACTTCAGGTCCCTGCATGGTCCCCATTAGCAGCTATTGATTCTCCCAGGCTGACCTTTACCCATTTCTTTGTCTGCCCAATCACTGTTCTCTCTCCCCCCCCCCACCCACCCTGCCCCACCTCCACCTATCATTTACTCCTTTCCCTTCCCCTAAACTTCAGCTTATATACCAACCTTTTCTCAACTACAATCAGTTCTGAAGGAGGGTCACTGGACCCGAAACATGAACGCTGCTTTCTCTTCACAAATGCTGCCAGACCTGAGTTTTTTCAGTAATTTCTGCTTTTGTTTACTCCCAACTTGCTCGGATGGGTGCAGCTTCAACAACACTCAAGAAGTTGACACCATGTAGGACAAAGCAGTCCACTTGATTTGCATTGCATCCATTCCATCAACCATCGCTATTCAGTAGCAGCAGTGTGTACAATTTACAAAATGCACTGCAGAAATTCACCAAAGATCCTTGGACAGCACCTTTCACACCTACGACCACTTCCATCTACAAAGTACAAGGGCAGCAGATACATGGGAACACCAAACTTGCAAGTTTCCCTCCAAGCCATTCAACATCCTGACTTGGAAATGTATCGCTGTTCCTTCACTGTTGCTGGGCCAAAATCCTGGAATTCCCTCCTTAATGGCATTCTATCTACAGCGCATAAACTGCAGCGGTTTAAGAAGGCTGCTCACCAACATCTTCTCAAGGGCAACTGGCAATGGGCAATAAGTTGATCGTTGACTTCAGGAAGAAAGGAGGGGGACATGCCCCTAACCACATCAATGGAGGTAAGGTGGAGAGGATTGACAGCATCAGGTTCTTTGGAGTGACCCTAACCAACAATCCATCCTGGATTTCCCACCATCGATACAACGGTGAAGAAGGCACAATGCCTCTTCTTCCTCAGTAGGCTTAGGAAATTCGGCATGTCCATAAGGACCCTTCCCAACTTTTACAGATGCATCACAGAAAGCATTCTGAGTGCAAAACGGCTTGGTGCAGCAACTGCTCTGCCCAGGACTGTATGAAACTACAAAAAGTTGTGTGCACAGCCCAGACCATTACGCAAGCCAACCTCCCATCCACGGACTCCATTTATACGGCTTGCTGCTGCGGAAAGGCTGCCAACATCATCGAAGAGCCCTCCTATCCTGGTAATACTCTCTTCCAACCTCTTCCATCAGGCAGAGGATACAGAAGCTTGAACACATGCACCAACGGGGTTAAGAACAGCTTCTTCTTTGCTGTTATTAGACTGCTGAATGGACCGCTCTAATTTCAATTTTATGTTGACCTTGCTTTTGTGAACCTCCTGTGCAGTTGCAATCTTGTATGCTTCGCTCTGTCTAAACACCCAATGATCTGTATGTCCTCATTTGTTATTATCTGACTGTACTGCATGCAAAACAAAGCTTTTCACTGTACTGTGGTACATGTGTCAACAGTAAGTCAAATGAAAGTTGGCTGGCTAACTAGCGACGCCCATGTCGCGTCAGAGCACAGAAAAAAAAACTTGTTAAAATAAAACAGGTTTTGTACCTTAGTCTGAAAAACTGCTGCCATTTTTAAAAGTATTTATGGGTACTTAATGCAAACAAACAGCTAATAAGAAATCGCATTTACAGACTAGTCCGCGGTCAACCTTTACAGGGATCACAAAATCCTTTGACAACAGTTTAATTATTTTGGGATGGATTTGTCTATTATAAAAAGAACACTATAACGTACAAACCCCGAAACAATAAGATTTGTGAGACCCATAAATTGCAACCACTTTTAACAATCCATTGAAAATGTGGTCCATGAAGAATGCTCTAAAACTTGCAATATT
Source organism: Rhincodon typus (assembly GCF_021869965.1). Lineage (NCBI taxonomy): Eukaryota > Metazoa > Chordata > Chondrichthyes > Orectolobiformes > Rhincodontidae > Rhincodon > Rhincodon typus. Next base: position 51,716,572 of record NC_063351.1, on the reverse strand, counting down.
AAGCTTCCACAAATAAGATGTCCAAACAAGGACTGACCAGTAGCCTTACTCAAATTTCTGATACAACTGGTTATTTGGGAAGGGATTCATTCCATAGGCCTAAATTTTACTTCACAAGGGAACAGGTCCTTCAAATGCAAATATTCACTAATCATGGTACAGCTTTATGCAAAGTAACTGGACTAGAACTCAACTAATTGTGGAACTGCAGCTTGACCAGTAAAAATGATTTATAATCAAAAGCAAACACTGCAAATCATTTAATCAGATGGGTGCATCTTTAATTAATCCAGTGGCATAACAGCAGCAGTCCAAAATCATCCCATCAGTCAACTGTTCTCAATAAATGGTGGCCATTCTCCAATTACTGCTAGTTATTAGTTCTTCTTTACACAATTGGATTTAATCAAACAGCAGAGGAATGAAAGTTAACTCAGGCTTTTTTTTCCCCCAAACATCATCCTTCAATGTCATATTTGTACGCTCAAAATACATAGCAATGATGTTAAAACCTAGAAGAAAACAGGTGCACAGGCAAGATGGAGTTACGAATAAAGCTGGACTAGGATTATGATGCTCAGCTGGACCGTCATTAAATAAGCAATATTAGTCTAATTAGATTATTGTTAAAAACAGATGCTTTCATGTTCTGTGACATTATACTTAGAAGCAAGAATAGGTCATTTGGATCTTTGAGCCTGCTCTATTACACGGGATCATGGTTGATCTGGTCATGGTCTCAACTGCACTTTTTGCCTGCACCTTCTAATTCTTGATCGCTCGTCCATCTGTGCACCATTACCCCTGGTTCTCTTGTCCATAGGCCAAAAACTTATATTTTGCAACCTCTTGATTTCTTACTTGATCTTTAATGTGCTGTAGTTTTAAAAGAGCACTATAGGCTTTTCTACTCAGGAAGTCAGAGTTGGTAATACTACCTATATTTTAAAACACATCTATTTTAAATTGGTAAATTTCAAAGTTTCACAGAATAGCTGTAAAACAGAACTGCATTTAAAAAACAAAGGATTGAGATAGGGAGAATTTAGGGAAAAGGAGAGGTTTAAAAAAAGCATACTACACTATCAAAGATCACAATCGAATGCCTGTGGAAAGGATGATGTGCCAAATTGGACACCTGAAGTTTACTTTTGATGGAAGGTGGAAAGAACAGTTCTGAGGAAGGGTCACCGGACCCGGAATGTTAACTCTGTTTTTTTCCTTCACAGATGCTGCTAGACCTGCTGAGCTTTTCCAGCAATTTTGTTTTTGAATGAGTTTTGAATGAGAATTAGATAATAGGAATTTAATGAAGGTAATAACAAAACTAAAGAGATATTTCATTGGAAGCATTTCTGAGAAGGTTCATTTGGATGATGTCTGGTATGGAGGGACTGACATATGAGCAAGGGCTAAACTGTTTGGGATTCTATTCACTGGAGTTTAGAAGCATGAGAGGTGATCTCATGGAAACATATAGGATTCTTAAGGGACTTGAAAGGGTAAACGCTGAGAGGATGTATCCCTTCATGGGACAGTCTAGGAGCAGAGGGCATCATCTCAGAATAAAAGGATGCCAATTTAAGACTGAGATGAGGAGGAGTTTCTTAGAGTACAGTCAGGTAAAACAGCATGGAAACAGGCCCTTCAGCCCAAACTGGTCCACGCTGACCATGGTGTCCATTCAGCTTGTTCCAATTGCCCGCATTTGATCAATATCCCTCTAAACCCTTCCCATCCATGTACCTACACAAATTTTTAAAAAAATGTTGCTATTATACCACTTCCTGTGGCAGCCCATTCCATATACGCACCAATCACTGTATGAAGAAGTTGCCCCTCAGGTCCTTCTTAAATCTGCCCCCTCTCATCTTAAACCTATGCCTTCTAGTTTTCAATTCCCCATCCCTGGGAAAAAGACTAAATGCATTCATCCTATCTATGCCCCTCATGACTTTATACACCTTAAGGTCACCCCTCAATCTCCTATGTTTCAAGGAATATAGTCCTATCCTGGCCAACCTCTCCCTATAACTCAGGCCTACCAATCCTGGCAACATCATTGTAAATCTTCTTTGCACACTTTCCAGTTTAACTATGTCTTTCCTATAACAGGGTGACCAAAACAGTACACAATACTCCAAATGCAGCCTCACCAAAACTTCTACAAACTGTAACATAACGTCCCAACTCCTATACTAAATGCCTTGACTGATGAAGGCCAGCATGCCAAATGCCATCTTCAGCACCCTGTCTACCAATGATGCCGCTTTCAACAACCTATGTACTTGTACTCCTATGTCTTTCTGTTCCACACCACTCCTCAGGACCTTTCCATTTACTGTCTAAGCCCTACCTTGGTTTGACTTTCCAAAATGCAACACCTCACACTTATCTGTCTTGAATTGCATTTGCCCATTTCCCCATCTGATCAAGATCCCTCTGTAATTTTTGATAACCTTCTTCGCTATCAACTGTACCTCCAAATTCTGTATCATCCGCAAACTTACTAATCATGCCTTGTACATTCACATCCAGATCATTTATATAAATAACAAAGATCCCAGCGCCAACCCTTGTAGCACACTGCTAGTCACAGACCTCCAGTCCGAGAAACAACTTTCAACCATCACCTACTGCTTCCTACCATCGAGCCAATTTTGTATTCAGTTAGCTAGCTCTCACTGGATCGCATGCGACCTAACCTTCATGAATAACCTGCATGCGGTACCTTGTCAAAGGCCTTACTAAAGCCCATATAGACAACATCCACTGCCCGAGCCTCATCTAGCCTCTCGGTTACCTCTTCAAAAAAACTCTGAAAGATTTGTCAGACATGACTTCCCGCACACAAATCTATGCTGACTATCCCTAACCAGACCTTGACTATCCAGAACAACAAGGTGCAGGGCTGGATGAACACAGCAGGCCAAGCAGCATCATAGGAGCAGAGAGGCTGACGTTTCGGGCCTAGACCCATTGTCTCCGCCTGCTCCTGCCCCACCGAACTGATCTCCAACTATCTCGACTCCATTTTCTCCCCCTTGGTCCAGGAACTCCCTACCTATGTCCGTGACACCACCCACGCCCTCCACCTCCTCCAGAACTTCCAATTCCCCGGTCCCCAACACCTCATCTTTACCATGGACGTCCAGTCCCTCTACACCTGCATTCCCCATGCAGATGGCCTTAA
>NC_063351.1:51698999-51703379 GCF_021869965.1 Rhincodon typus | reverse complement strand
ATAGAGACATACAAGATGATCAGAGGATTAGATAGGGTGGACAGTGGGAGCCTTTTTCCTCGGATGGTGATGGCTAGCACGAGGGGACATAGCTTTAAATTGAGGGGTGATAGATATAGGACAGATGTCAGAGGTAGGTTCTTTACTCAGAGAGTAGTGAGGGCGTGGAATGCCCTGCCTGCAAAAATAGTAGACTCGCCCACTTTAAGGGCATTTAAATGGTCATTGGATAAACATATGGATGATAATGGAATAGTTTAGTTTAGATGGGCTTCTGCTCCTATGATGCTGCTTGGCCTGCTGTGTTCATCCAGCCTTGCACCTTGTTGTCTCGGATTCTCCAGCATCTGCAGTTCCTACTATCTCTTCAGATTGGTTTCACAGGTCGGCGCAACATCGAGGGCCGAAGGGCCTGTACTGCGCTGTAATGTTCTATGTTCTATGTTCTAAGACATATGCCAAGAGCGAGCAGTACAAAAGTGCACAAAGTTGGTTCCAGTTTCACTCAGGACTTCATTACATGATCCAGGATAACACACTTCAGTGCAGAATGGGAATGTCTTCCAGGTAAGAATTTAAACCAAGGTTTGTTTACTCTCTCAGATGAATGCACGTTATCCCACAACACTAGTTTTGTAGTTCTCCTGGTGTCTTGGGAAATATTTATCCCTCAACTAAAACCAAGAGATTGCCATTCCTGTATCTCACTGCTGTTCTTGGAATCTTCTTAGTATATATTAACTACTGTGGCTACCCATGGCTGTTCATTTATAGAATAGCCAATTACATTTTTTTTTAAATTAACAAAGTGCTTTGGGCATTGAAGTTATGCAAGATGATGCATAAATTAATGTATTTTCTTTAGCTGGAATTTTTTTCTCTCCCTTTTTGGATGCTATCGCACCCAGGAGACATAACATGTGTTTATCTCTTTATGAAACTATTTGTTAAAGTGATTGAATGAAACAAGTTACTTTATATAATAAAAGTGCAGACAAAGCCTCGCTACATCATGATGAAACTGCGATATCCGCTAAGAATGCATATCCTGACAATTGGTCTCTCTCCAAACGGAAAAAAACTGTTCTTCAAAGCCTTCCTTTTCTTCCTACTGTCAAAAAAAAACAGGATTTCCTTCTTGATATATTTAGCCAGTTTTAAAACAGAAAGGTCACCTAGATAATTTTTTATCATATTCATTATTTAGTGGCAATGCTCTACAAACAATAATGCTGAAAAGCATTAAATCAACGATACCAAGCTCTCAAAATACACAGAGTCAAGAAAATAATTCAGGACTAAACTGACAATTGAATTCATACTTTGAGGTTGCTGCTTAGTTAGCATTTTCAGTGTAGAAAAGACAACCAGCAACTAGGAGGTCAACCAAATATCTTCACTAGTCCTGTGACTCAGACTGTTTAGGCTATTAATGTAGAAATAGCCAAGATACAGAAGTTATACGGTGTAAGAATATTTTCATGGAAAGAAACACAATCAATCACAGTACATGTTTGTGCTATTTCTCACATGGGAGTGAGTGACAAGTCCAGTTTGATAGCTCACACTAAAGTGGTACAATATACTTTCTGTCCTGAAGTTGAAAACAAAAGTACTACTGCTAGTATTGAGCATTAATCACTGGTAGGCAAAGCTAAATTCTTGTTTGAGTAAAATACTTCAGCTCTAAAGGGAACACTAAAATATTTGACATTAGGATATTCTGATTTCCTACACCAATCATTTTGATAACCTTGTGAGCAGGAGGTGCAAAAGAGGTAGCAAGTGAGGGACAAAACAAGTACCAACCCCAATTAAAGTCCACACAGTCACTACTGTTGATGATTCTGCATCCTGTGGAACATCAGGCATGAAAGGTTAATTCATTGAAGTAAGTTTGTAACTTTTTGTATTTGAACAGAGAAAGTTAAAAGGAAGTCACCGTTCTGACTTAGAAGTATATCGTCATTATTCAGTGTCACTGGGCCAAAATCTTAGATGTTTCACCATAATGGCAATGTGGCTGTGCCTGCAGTAAATGGACTACAGCAGTTAAAAATAGCAGCTCACCTTATAAAGGGCAACTAAATTAAATGCTGGCTAACTAATAATGCCCACATCCCGGAAATGAATAAAAAAACAAATTTAGTAAGAATTTTCAAAACTACATTTATAAAATGAATACACATATATAGAAACTTTCACAACCTCATGACACCCCAAAATGCTTTACAACCATTTTTGAAGCACATCACTGTTATACTTTAGGAAATTAGTGCATAACTCCTACAAACAACATAATCAAAATCTCAAAAAAAACAAGAAAGGTTCTGAACTGAATTAGCCTTATTGTCACATGTATTCAAATGAGTACAGTGAAAAGTTTATAGGTCGCCACTTACAGCGTTCTTTTAGTTACAAGGTACCTAGGTACAGTTTTATCAGTTACATGATTAGTTACAGTGTAACAATATCACCAACACATGGTGCCATCTTAGGTACAGACTACCTAGGTACAAGCTTTAGTTACTGAATAGAGAAATGAAGAGGAATAAAAAGTCACATTACAGCTATACACAGTACAACTGTAGGTCAGAAAAACAAGAAGCAAAGAGTTAAAAAGACAAACAAACATCACAGTCTCTCTCCAAGAGCTCTCCACAGTAGTCCAGCACAAGGACCTCCATGTGGTCTGGCCACTGGCCACTGACATGGTCTGCAGTGGGCCACTGGCACCATGCTCCGCGCTGCTGCCCCCGCATCGCTGCCTTCCCTGCTCTGGGCTGCCAACTGCCAATCCACTTTGAGGTGGAAGAAGGTGCAAGAAACTTTTTCACACTGAGGATTGTTGATATCTGATGTTTCATTGTTACATGCCACTGAAACAGAGGTTATCAACATAACTCAAGAAGGTGAATTATTGTTCAAGAAGGGACAGTTGAAGCACTTCAATTGATTTGGGTCATGCTAGGACTGGGATGTCTAAAACAAACCATGGTTCCACAATGCTAACCAGTGATGCCAGTCTTGAAGTGCACATGCTCTTGAATACATGAATAAGATATGGAAAACTATCACTTTGTGAATAAATGTGCACAGTCCAGTCAATGATGTATAATCAGACATAAAGCAGATGTGAAGCAATGTGAATGAACAAATAGGTGAACGTCCTGTGCACATTTGTAACAGCCTTGACCAGTAGGCCAGAGAGTCAAATCCTCACAGTGCAGTACTGAAGGAACTGAGCACTATCATAACTGTTTGCATCTGTATGCAATGTTAAACTACCATTTACTGGGGATGAAAGATCTCATAGTACTGTTCAGACAGTGTGGTTTTGGCAGGAGAATTGTCCTTCAACCACTATCTTCAGTAAAACTGATTAATCAGTCATCAATGTTATTGTTTTTTGTGGGACCATGCTGAGAGCAAATTACTGCCAAGACTGTATACAAAAATATAAAACTATGCTTTAAAAACTATTAGGCCTTGTAACATGCTTCAATTGCATGAATGGCACAATATAAAATCAAATTCATTGTATTATATAAAACCAATAACAGTAGCAAATTGACAAAAAGAGTCCCTTCTGAAATCCTGAGATTTTGAATCTCGTTAGAAGTAGGAGAATCAGAGACAGAAACTGGTTTATTACAATATCAGCCTATACACTTAACACATTCAGTGTGCAATGTTCTAGCAAATTAGAAGTTATATTTTAAACGGTGATAGTTAAATTCCCCTGTCAGCGCAACACGTTTATCATCACAAGCAATACAAAATGTCCCAGCTTGGTTTATGATCTTTGTTGAGCCAAGTCAGGCACAGCATCATTAAACTCTAAAGGTTACAGAAGAAAAACACTGCATTAGGCAGAAAGGAAATAATCAGATAACACCCTCATCACACTGCCATAATTGACTCGGTTCATCTTATACATATACTTTATTTGGAGCTTTGTGCTGCCCACTTTACTTTGCTGAAAAAATAACCATTGTAACCAGGAGATATTAATCATGGAGTATTCTTCAAATGGATTCTTTGTTGTCGGGTGCTGTATAAACAGAATGTGATTCAATCAACTTTGATTGTGAGAAAACGCAATGTTTGCCCAAGTCCTACCAATGACTCATTAGCTAGCTCGCACATTGCAACTCAACGGCTGACAGTGGTGTCAAAAACATGTGGAAAAACATAAGTCTTTTTAAACTTATCACACTTTTTGGGGGGGGGATTGGCTTACAACATTAGAAAAATTGCAAACACACAAGTTGCTGTTACTGCTCTTGATGTTATTCAGTAAACCATTTAAACATCAAGGGATGTTTCCCTAATCAATTGACAATGGCTAATTAGATTAAATAGTACTGCAGGCATTTT
>NC_063351.1:51665653-51698499 GCF_021869965.1 Rhincodon typus | reverse complement strand
GGTCAACATGTTATGTAATTCCCCAAAGCTTCCACCAGCAGTGCTTTCCAGTGTCTCCAGTGCCAGAATACATCATTTCAGACAGCAGACTGGACAGCGTAGGTTGACTAAGTACAAACAAAATTCATTACTCATAGCAATTCAATTGACTGTTGGCTAAGACCTAGTTCCAGATGTATAAACTTTTCTTCCTAACATAATAATGATTTCCGGCTGCAGCTATCCTATTTTCTGTGATATGAGACTTTAAAACATAGTTCATTCAGCCCATCTGCTCTGCCATTCATTTGAGATCATGATCATTTTCTTACACATGGAATGTAGGCGTTGCTGGCTGGCCAGAATTTATTGCCTGTCTCTAGTTGCCCTTAAGGTAGTGGTGTGCTGCCTTCTTGAATATGCCCCCACCTACATCAACGGAACTGAGATTGAGTGGGTGAAGAGCATCAGGTTCCTCAGAGTGACAATAACCAACAACCTGTCCTGGACTTCCCACGTATATGTGACAGTCAAGAAGGCGCAACAATGCCTCCTCTTCCTCAGGCAGCTCAGGAAATTTGCCATGTCCTTAAGGTCCCTCACCAACTTCTACAGATGCACCATTGAAAGCATACTGTCCAGGTGCATAACAGCCTGGTATGGCAACTGCTATGCCCAGGACCGTAAGAAACTATAGAAGGTGGTGTGCACAGCCCCAGACCATCACGGAAGCCAACCTTCCGACCAGAGACTCCATTTACACAGCCGCAGAAAGGCTGCCAACATCAAAGATCCATCGCACCCTGGTAATGATCTCCTACAACCTCTTCGGTCAAGCAGAACATACAGAAGCCTGCACACGCACATGAGAGGTTTAGGAACACACTCTTCCCGGCCGTTATTAGGCTGATGAATGGACTGTCTAGCCTCAGATAAACCTGATCCTGCTAACGTTGATCTCGCCTAGTGCACGCCCTGTGCAATGTAACCTGTATGCCTCCAAGTCTTTTTGATCTGTACATCCTTTGCCTACAATGAACTGCCTGTACAGCTCATAAACCAAGCTTTTCACTATATTTCGGTTCACATGACAATAAATCAGTCAGTTATTGTTGTCCATGTGCTGTAGGTATACCCACAATGCCCTTAAGGAGAGAATTCTAGCATTTTGACCCAGCAATGGTGAAGGGATGGTATTATATTTCCAAGTCTGGACGGTGAGTGGATTGATGAGGAACTTGCAGTTTGTGGTGTTGCCATGTATCCGCTGCCCTTGTCCTTCTGGATGGAAGTATTTGTGGATTTGGAACATGCTGTCTAAGGATATTTGGTGAATCCATGCGGTGCCTCTTGGAGACAGTGGGAGTGGATGCTTGTAGATGTAATGCTAATCAAGCAGACTGCTGTGTCCTTGATGGTGTCAAGCTTCTTCAGAGTTGTTGGAGCTGCACCCATCCAGGCAAGTGGGGAATATTCCACCACACTCCTCACTTGTGCCTTGTGGATGATTGTCAAGGGTCAGGAGGTGAATTACTTGGTGCAGTATTCTTAGCCTCTGTCCTGGTCTTGTAGTCACCGTGTTTATGTGGCGAATCCAGTTGAGTTTCTGGTCAACAATAACCCCAAGAATATTGATAGTGGGGGATTCAGTGATGGTAATGCCATTGAATGTCAAGGGGCGGTGGTAGATTGCCTTTATTGGAGATGGTCATTGACTGGCATTTGTGTAATGTGAATGTTGCTTGCTACTTGTCAGCCTAAGCCTGGATATTGTCCAGATCTTGTTGCATTTGAACATGGACTGCTTCAGTATGTGAGGAGTTGCAAATGGCGCTGAACACAGTGCAATCATTGGCAAACATCCCCACACCTGACCTTATGGTGGAGGGAAGGTCATTGATGAAGCAGCTGAAGGTGATTGGGCCTAGGACACTACCCTGAGGATCTCCTGCAGAGATGTCCTGGAGCTGCGATTATTAGCCTCCAACAACCACAACCATCCTCCTATGTGCCAGGTATGACCCCAATCAGCAGAAAGTTTACCTTCTGTTACACATGGATTTCGGTTTTGCTTGTGCTTCTTGATGCCACACACCGTCAAATGCAGTTTTGATGTCATGGGCTGTCATATTCTCCTCACCTCTGGAATTCAGCTCTTTTGTCCATGTTTGAACCAAGGCTGTAATGAGGTCAGGAGCTGAATGGCCCTGGTGGAACCCAAACTGGGTGTCACTGAGCAGTTGCTATCTATTAGCACTGTTGATGACACATTCCATCACTTTACTGATGATTGAGAGCAGACTGATGGGGTGGCAACTGACCAGATTGGATTAGTCCTTTTTCTGGTGTACAGGACATACCTGGGCAATTTTCCACATTGACTGGTAGATACCAGTGTTGTAACTGTACTAGAAAAGCTTGGCTAGGGGAGTGGCAAATTCTGGAGCGCAAGATCTGATAATCCTCATCTCCACTTTTCTGATGTTTCCACATAATCCTTGAAATCCTAGCTGATGAAGAATCTGTCTAAGTTAGTACATTGTATGTAGGAACTGAAATTGTACTCGCATGCCTGCATACCTACCTCCACTGACTGTGTGCAATGTACGTGCTGTTGGATTACACCACACAGAAAATTCTAAATGCTAATTAAGAAAAATAGTGCCGTTGATTTGTTCCGTATCATTAGCTTGCAAATACTTACTTGTCCCTCCTCATGAACCTGTCTTTTAGCTCTAAGTCCTCTTCCCATATTTCCCTTAAATCTGATGACCATATGTTCCCCACAATCTTTTGTAATGTCCTGTCAGTGTTGAGTATCCCAAATCCTCCATTGCCACCATATTTCATTCTATTCCACTTGTGCACCACTGATTAATTTCATTAGCTAGCCCCCACCACCAACTTTCCTGAATATTATTACCAAGAGTCAGTCTTGTTCCTTCTTGTAATGTTAAGAGCCCTCTTAATCTTTTGATCGAGCTTAGCACACTATAACGCGAAGGATTGATAACAACACAAGATACCCTTCAGTGTTGCTGGATAGCCAATGGACAAAATATTTAGGTTCCCAAGTACCCATTAAGACTATTAAGGTTCACCAAAATAGCTTGGCCCCCGATACATTGGGAGTTAGTTTTGTTTGTTGCAAATGCCCATAGGCTTCCTGGTTCAGTGACCAATCAGATACAGAAAGAGAAATTGAGGCAATGAAAGGCTAGATTGAGGGGGGGGAGGTGGGAGGATAAAATAATTCTTTTTTAAAAAACAATTTACTTTTTAACGTACAATAATTAAAATGTGAAGAAAGAATACTTCACACTTATTCTCGCACTGAAAATTAACATTCGTATCTCATAGAATCTGTGTGACAGTGAAGATCTACCACATTATTAAAGGCTTAGCGTGAAATGCACCAGACCTTTGTCTGGTGAATTTTATTGTGGGTGAAACAAGTTTATGCTATTTAATGTATTTGAATGGATAACAGTTTCTTAGTGAGACACCGGTAGTGCAGCTTTTAGAAGAGAAGAACATCTCAGACAGAAATTTCCTAATTTCTCTATTTCATAGCTGAAGTAACTCCATGGAGGCTGGTAACCCATCACCAAAACATCCTTTATTTACACGTCGAGAGTCCTTGACACTGACCCAGCTTCCTCAGAGCAAGCTGTGAATGAACAGGATGTCTGACACTCCGGTTCTTATCTGTCTGTCAGGACTCCCTGATTGGACCAGATTAACAGCCTCAATCAGGGAACTCATTCTAAGAGGTCCACCTGGCTGAGCTCATTACAATCAATAAAACAGCAAATGTGGAAAACAGTCCTACTTCGTTTAATTATTGGAGTGCTGCCAGACTTGCATTACTTTGACTGCAAAATGTGGGCTATTATTTTTCTAAGAATTATGTAGATATTTTAACCTTTTTTTTGCTCCAGTGGAAAAAGACAGACAATACGTCAAAACAAAGTAGTGGAACACCAATCAAGATAGAAGATCCTAATCAGTTTGTTCCATTAAATACAGATCCCCGGGAGGTCCATGACAGAAGAAACAAGGTAAACCTTGTGGCAGTATCTGGTTTCATATGTGAAACCTTTTATATTTTGTTTTGTATTCTCTTAAAACATTAATCTCTTTTTAATCAATTTGTTCAGACATGTTACAACCCATCTTTGGAACAGATCTTGAACCCAAATCTTTTAGCTCAGAGGAGGGACACTACCACTGTACCACAAGAGCACTGTCTTAAAACATTAATCTGTTGTTCAGTGGTCCAAGTGGAAAATATATATTTCAATTGTTGAAATAAGAAATATGTTGAATTCATTTATGTGCATTATCACCAAATTGTGCATTGTCACCAAGTGGTACATTGACTATTTTATTTTGTTAAATTCATCTGAACAATGTTCAAATATTTTCGTAAACATAACTGAAGAACCGTTAAGTGAAGCTACTTTCAATTAAAGTACTTTTACTGCTTCCAAAGTTACCTGTATGGAAACCTGCGTTTTGGATGGCATGGTCCAGTGAAGCAAAGTGGGGTGACAAAAAGCACACTGCCTGGAAATCAATCAAGTGGCATACCTACATAAAAAGCACAAATTGAGAGGATAGGAAGTATGTTAAAATGGTTACTTTCCCATGCAGTATTTTTAAAATTCTCTTTAATTTGCATTTTTAAATAATGTTCTTCATATTTGATTCCATTTGTAGAGAATTTGGCATTGTCGTATTTGTATAATGTGAACAGTTTGCTGTTTCCTCAGTTTCATGTATTCAAGGTGAAAAGTTCTTCCAAAAGCCTTTGAACTTTTCAGGATAATGTCTTCTAACCAACCTGCCTGGAGCCAGATGGTTTTAATTGAAGGCAAAAGAATTGCACAAAGCTCTTTGATTAGGTCAAAGCTGTTTTATATTTACAGTAGTGTCATGTCTCCTACTATACACAACTATATACATGTCTGAACTAAGGACCAACAAATTATTTTTGTTACAGATTCGTGAGCAGAATCGATATGACATGAAGACTGCTGGGCCACAGTCCCAATTGCTGGCTGGTATTGTTGTAGAGAAGAAAAGTGCCCCGGTAACAGTTGTATAAAATATTTAATTCTGTATTTTTTTCTTTCATTGAGTGGTTTATGTTTTTACAAATAGTTACAGTTCCCATCATTTAAAACATTAATATTTAAGATTGAACCACTAATAACTACCAAAAAGTGGAACATTAACTGGATTTTTTTGATGGCAGCAGCAATGCCAATTATTTTAAAGACTGATCAGTGTCAAAGAAGCATGTTTACTTTCAAATGATTGAGATGACTAGAGTGTGCTGTGCTAGGCTATTTCTTTTTTTTTGAAGAATATTTTTATAAAGAAAGGAAGAAAAACCATTGAAAATGTTTGAGAGTGACATACATTTCTAATAGAATCAAGTGAAACTATTCAGTATTTATAAATTTGGGCATTAGTCAAAGGTAGACAGCAGGAACTTGTTAAAGACAAACCTTGTTCAAAAGATTTGATAGATTTTTGTAGAACTGGCTGAAATGTTGTTACCCCTAAAAGTCATTGTTGTCTCCATTTGTTGTTAATATGATGATTTGGATTTGGAGACAGGAGCATATTCTTAAAATTTTGATGGAAAAGTGACATGTTGAGGTTGAGGTTGCAGAGCAGCAATGCAAAGAGATCTTTATGTTCTCATGCATGAATTGCGGGTTAATATGCAGATACAGCAAGTAGGCAGAAAAGCTAATAGAATGTGATAGTTTATTGTGAGGGGAATTGAATGCAAGAGTATAAAGGTTATGCTTCAGTTATAGAGGGTATTGGTGAGACCATGTACAAAGTACTGTAGTGGTCATCGTACTTACAGAAGGATGTCAATGCATTAGAATCAGTTCAGAGACAGTTTACTAATACCTAGAGTGAGAATTTCCTTAATGAGGAAAGACTAGACAGTTAGTTTAATGCTATAGTCATTAATGTTGAGATGTCCTTAGGTGATTTTGATGATATTAATTAGTTCAGTTAAAGTCATACTTCTACATTGCCCTTACTGTGAAAGGAACTGATTGTATCATTATGCAGGAGACAATTTACTATCATTAGTCATTTACTACAAAGTTAAAATCAAGCTGTAGGAGATGCTGTGAATTTTGAGGATATTGTGATGAAGTCAAAATTCTCTGCTGCTCAAACCTAAAATTTTGTAAATATATTTACCTCCCATCCTGTGCAGCTGGAAATTAAAGAACTGGAAGATCAGTTACCACCAGGACCGCCAAACCCATTCAGTTACCTGAATGAGTGTGAATTGGAGGAATACAAAAGGATAATTGAACGGAAGCAACAAGGATTGGATGGTAAAATAAATTGTTTAAGATAGGAAAAAATTGATTAAATATGCAGAAAATTATAAATCACTATTGTATTACGGAGAAGGAAATAAGTTGTATTCTAATAAATTGAAAATAATGACCTCTTGTGGTTAAAGCTAAATGCTACATGTGAACTTTTAATCTTAATAGCTATTTGTTTTTGTGGGTTTTTTTAGAATTTCAGTTGGACCCTAACATATGAAATATCATCCATATCCACAATAGCTGTATTCTTCTTAGTTAAAGTGTTGAAGCTGTTGATGCTTTGTTCATGATATTTGAAGTTACTAAGTGGTATTATTGGCTCACACACACAACCCATTGTTTAAGATTGAGATTTACATTTTTAGACAGCCTGTGATTAGAAGCCGGTGTAGTATTTTCTAATTTTTCAGGTTTACCTACATAGTTCTTCAGTTGAAATTAAGCTCCCAGAGGCTTGTACAAGGGTTGTTCTAGAACTGGTTTTTCAACGTGGATAAGGTCACTTCAGATAAGCTCTTGCCTTGCTCTCTCTTTAAAGAGGAGTGATATCACCTTGCCTGCAGTGAAAATGTTAAAATTAATTTTTGGGTTGAAGGAGCTATGTCCCTGCTACAAGGTATTAGAATGTGTTTGAAAAATGATATATTTGATCAAAATGCATCAACTTAAAACCTTTCATGACACTGTTTGCAGTTTCTTGGCTATTGGACGGGAAGGGTTGTATTTTTTTAAAGATTATAATTGTGAGATTTGAGAAATGATGAAAATAGATCAGTTTTAGACCAGTTTTCTTTAGGGGGATACATGTTCCCACCTTTAAAATGCATATTTGTTTCATTGTAAAAATTCATTGATCTATTCTGTTCCCTTTTATTGTCCCAGTACTGAAAATTTGTTTTCCTTGCTCCCTTCATTTTACTTTGGGTTTCAGATCTTTACCTTTACTTTTTTCTAACAGGCAATAAAACAACTTGGATATCCTAAATAAAAACCAAAAGAACTGCAGATGCTGTAAATCAGAACTCACTGCCCTGAGGAAGGGTCACTGGACTCAAAACGTTAACTCTGAATTTTTCTTCACATATGCTGCTAGACCTGCTGAGCTTTTCCAGCAACTTCTGTTTTTGAACTTGGATATCCTGTGGTATAGACAGTTGTACCAACTGCCCTGAACCATGTTTCAACCGATCCTAGAAGCTAAAAGCCAAGCAATGTCAAAAATAAACAGATTTTTATGGCCCAGGTTCTTGATCTTTAGTGAATTGCCTATTCTAAGCTGGAGCAGCAAGAGAAATACAACAATTGCTTTGTGCAAATCTTGTCAAGAGAAAAGGATAAAATAGTCACAATAAAATATTTCCAGTTGCTAGCCACATCCATGTTGAACAGATAAACCAGAGTTAGGTTGTTGTGCATGCCCAATTCTCTTTTTTTTTCTCTTCCCCTCATTGCTCAGCAGCTTGTTTCACTGTTTAGGCTGACTTGTGAAGCTTGAACATTTGAGCAGTATAATAGAAGGCTCTTAGCTCCTGAAACAATATTTGGCATGAGTCACTAGCATCAAGACCAACATTCCCTCTGAGCTGTGCATGCACACAACTGCTGAGAGGGTTTGGCACACCCATCACCATGCTGGTACCATTTGCAGTATTGATTTTCTGGTTCTGGAAGTCACTATCACAAATGGACCTCTGAGGTCTATGGAGCAAAAAAGAAAAATCACGGCAACGCTGATCAGGGCTTAAGAATATTTAAAATTAATTTTGTGTTGATCTTTGTCATATCTTGCATCCAAATGATTGAGTTAAAGAAACAGATGGAGCTTATTCAAATTTGTTTGCTGGATATTGTAACCTGCTTACTTTTTGATCAATTCGTTATTCTGCTCAGTTTTATGTAGTTCATTTATGAAAAGAAAGTTGCTTTCAGGTGTTTTTCATGAACTCCAGCATTTCATATTCCACAAAGCGAATTAGCAGAATTAACCTTACCATGATAAATTGCTGTTGTTGGCTTTGTGCTTTGTCTTTGTAAAGAATATACATTTTAGTTTGTAGTAAAAAAAAGCATGATGATATCTTGCACTGCATGTGGTATTTTAACATCATTTGAATAGAAAAACTAACTCCTTTTCTACAGATACTGAACAGGAACTAACATCAGATGATGGTTCTGCGTTATCACCACCTCAATCCCCACAAGGCATACCAGCAAAATTAGAAGGTGGGACGCTAACTGTAGTTTATTATCCATTTGCTTACCCTTTTGGCATTTGTCTGAATCTTTTACATATTTCTGTTTATATCATAAGGAAAGCATTCGAGCATTCTATTTAAACATCTACGTACCATCACATGAAGATTGATTTAATATTTTTGAATGAGTGCTAACTTTTGTACTGTGCTGTATCTCCTTGTGCATTATTGACTTAAGTAATGACACAGATCTTTTTTCATACTGATATACATACTTAGCATTTCAGAAACAATATTAACAATTTCTATAATGGAACTCTTATTTGTTGTAAAAGTCCATTTCCTCCCCCCCACCCCTCCAGAATTGATCCAAGCTCAATAAGCATCATACTCTTTATTATTCAAAGATACCAGAAGAACAAAGAACCATACAGCATAGGAACAGGCCCATTGACCCTCCAAGCCTGCGCCGCCACATTTTGCCCTTCCATTACTAAAACTGTGTTCACTTACAGGATCCGTAGTCCTCTGTTCCCTTTCTATTCATGTACTTTTGTAAATGCTGCTATTGTGTCTGCTTCCACCACCACGTCTAGCAGTATGTTCCAGGCACTCACCACCCTTTGTATGAAAATCTTGCCCCGCACATCTCTTTTAAACTTCCCCTTCGCACCTTCAATGTGTGTCCCCTAGTAATTGACCCCTCTACCCTGAGAAAAAGCCTCATACTTTCCACTCGAACCATGTCATTCATAATCTTATAAACTTCTAATAGGTCACCACTCAACCTCCAGCGTTCCAGTTAAAACAGACCCAATCTATCTAACCTTACTTCATAGCTGAAATTCCACCCCCCCATACCAGGCAACATCCTGGTAAACCTTTTCTGTACCATCTCCAAAGCATCCACATCCTTCTGGTAATGTGGCGACCAGAACTGTGTGCAATATCTCAAGTATGGCCTCACTAAATTCCTATAAAGCTGCAGCATAACTTGTCTATCCTTATATTCAGTACCCCTGCCAATGAAGGCTAGTATTGCCATAGGTCTTCTTTACTACCTTATCTACCTGCACTGCCACCTTCAGTGATCTGTGGACTTACACACCCAGATCCCTCTGCATATCAACACTCCTAAGGGTCCTGCTATTCACTGTATAATTTCCACCTGTATTCGATCTTCCAAAATGCATCAGTCATTTGTCCGGATTAAACTCTAGCTGCCATTTTTCTGCCCATGCCTCCAACTGATCTATATCCTGCTGTATCCTCTGACAATCTTCCTCACTATCTGCAACTCCACTCATCTTTGTATTGTCCGCAAACTCCATTAGACCAGCGACATTTCCCTCAAAACCATTTATGTAGACCATGAACAGCAGCAGTCCCAACACTGATTTCTGTGGAACACCACAAGTGACAGCCCTCTATTCTGAAAAGCATCCTTCCACCACCACCCTCTGTCTCCTATACCAAAACCAGTTCTGTATCCATCTTGCCAGCTCACCCCAATACCATGTGACTTCACTTTTTGTACCAGTCTGCCATGAAAGACCTTGTCAAAGGCTTTACTGAAGTCCACGTGGACAACATCAACCACTTTTCTCTCAATCATCTTCATCACCTCCTCAAAAAAATTCGATCAAGTTAGTGAGGCATGACCTCACCCCCACAAAACCATGCTGTATATCACTAATGAACCCACTTGCTTCTAAATGAGTATACATCTTGTCCCTGAGTATCTTTTCCAGCAATATCGCCACCACCAACGTGAGACTCACAGGTCCGTAGATATTAGGATAATCCCTGCTACCCTTCTTTAACAATGGGACAACATCGGCTATTCTCCAGTCCTCTGGGACCTCACCTGTGGCCAGAGAGGATACAAAGATGTCTGTCAATGCTCCAGCAATTTGTTCTCTTGCCTCCCCCAGTATTCTGGGATAGATCCCATCAGGACCCAGGGACTTATCTACCTTAATACTTTTTAAGATGCACAACACCTCTTCTTCCTTTTTAATAGCAACTTGGCTTAGAAACTCGACACTTCCTTCCCTGAGATCATCCTCCACTAATTACTTCTCTTCAGTGAATACCAACACAAAATTTTCATTTAGGACCTCACCTACCTCTTCTGGCTCCATACATAGATTCCCTCCTTTGTCCTGGAATGGGCCAACCCTTTCCCTGGCGACCCTCTTGCTTTTTATATATGTATAAAAAGCCTTGGGATTCTCCTTAATTCTGTTTGCGAATGACTTTTCATGACCCCTTTGCGCCCTTCTAATTCCTTGTTTAACTTCTTTCTTGCTTTCCTTATATTCTACAAGGGCTTCATCAGTTCCCATTCTCCTAGACCTTATGTATGCTTCCTTTTTCTTTCTGACCAAGGGGTCATAACATCCCTGGTCATTCCAAGGTTCACGTAACTTGCCATACCTACCCTTCATTCTTGCAGGAACGTGCCACCCCTGAATTCTGATCAACTGCTGTTTGAAATACACCCACATGTCCAACGTGGATTTACCCTCAAACAGCTGCCTCCAAAATTCTCCAGTTCCTGCTTAATATTGTTGTAGCGCACCTTCTCCCAATTTAACATCATCTTCACCCGAGGACTACTGTTACCCCTATCCATGAGTATCTTAAAACTCATGGTATTATGGTCACTGCTCCCAAAATGCTCTCCCACTGAAACTTCACTCACCTGGCTGGGCTAATTTCTCAAAACCACGTCCAGTATAACGCCTTCCCTGGTTGGACTGTTTACATACTGTGTCAAGAAACCCTCCTGAATGGTCCTAACAAATTCTGCCCTATCTAAGCACAAAGTGAGTCCCAGTCAATATAGGGGAAGTTAAAATCATCCACCACAGCAACCCTGCTGTTTTTACATCTTTCTATAATCTGTCTACATATTCTCTCCTTTATCTCCCGCTGGCTGTTGGGAGGCCTGTAGTACACCCCCATCATTGTGATTTCACTTTTCTGATTCCTGAGTTCTACCCATATTGCGTCACTGCACGAGTCCTCTGTGGCCTCCCTCCGTATAGCTGTGAGATACTCCTTTACTGTTAATGCAACTCTCCCATCCCTTTTACTTCCCTTTCTATCACATCTGAAACATCTAAATCCTGAGACATTCAGCTGCTCCTCTTTCAGCCAAGTCTCTGTAATCGCAATAATGTCATAGTTCCAAGTACTGTCCAAAGCTCTAAGTTCATCTACCTTGCCTGTTATAATTCTCGCATTGAAACACATGCATGTCAGACCACCTCCCCTGCTCTTTTCAGCGGTGTTCCCTGTCTCTTCTTGTTCTTAGACATGTTTTCTGTATCTACAACCCTATTATTTGCATCCATCCTTAATTCCATCTTGGAAATAAATTGTCTGTCTCGCATTCTTTTGTTTATCACAACTTATTTATTGGAAATACTCCAATTCACTTAAAGTCCAACAACACACCTGACTAAGACAGTTAATATTCTGGTTTTTTTTTCATTAGTATGCCTTCTCAGCGCATTCCTCAGAAAATAACCACACATCAACTGTGTATTCTCCCCTTCCTCATGCAGTGACACAATTTTGTTTACTCTGGTATATCATGAATAGCATTCTAAGACCACTTTAATTTTGTACAGGTGATTTGGAAGGTTATGGTAACATAGTGGTTATGTTATTGACTTGATAATCTAGTATCCAGAAATAATCTGTCGACATGAATTCACATCTCCGTGGCATAAATCTTGAATGGGGGAAAGAAATTAGTATCAGTAACAGTAATCGCTTAACTACCAGATTGTTTAGGAAAACAAACTGATTCATAATATGCCCTTGAAAAGGAAACCTTCATTCTTACATGGTCTGGCTTCCAGACCTAGATCAAATTACACATAGGTTGGTAGAATGGGCAGCCATGTGGTAGATGCACATTAATACAAGAGGAACACTGATAGAAAAAAATGAAAATCAATATAAACTGAAGGATCCAACACTCCGGCAGGTTCTTGATCAAAGAAATCTAGGGACATGTGCACAAATTGTTGAAGGTCATAAGTGACCTGAAAAGAGGCATAGATTACAAATGATGAACTTTTATAAAACACTGGTTTCGACTTCAGCACGAGTACCATGGCAGTGTCTGGGTACCGCATTTTAGAACATGAAGGCTTTAGAGATGTCAGGAAAGTTTCACATCAGATTCACTAATTACACGTAAAACATGTTTGGCTGTACTGGAGCTGAAAAGATTGTGGGGGGAATTTCATAGAGGCATTAAGAATGATGAACGATCCAGAGATTCAGATTCTCCAACACCAAACCTGAACGTTATGATACAATGATCATTGTCTTCTGAATGTTCCCCCACTGACACTTGATCCACTTGGCCCAAGTCATTTCCAAGGACCAGGCCTAACAATGCATCCTTCTTTGTTGGACTGGATGCATACTGCTGTAGCAAACAATCCAGGAACACTTGCCCCTGGCTGCCCCTTAAAGTAGCAGTATCCCAGTCAATATTTGGGTCATTAAAGCCCCCTGTTATAACTGCTCTATAATACTGGCATTTCTCTGTAACTTGCCTGCAGATTTGTTCCTCTACATCTTTTCCACTCATTGGTAGTTTTTAGACTAAAACAGAGCAATGTAATTGTTCCCTTTCTATTCCATAGCTGTATCCAAATTGACTCTGCCCTTGAACCCTCTGAGACATCATCTTTCTGAAGCACTGTACTCCTTAACCAACACTGCTGCCTTTCCCCCTTGCCTTCGTCTTCCTATCTTTCCTGAACAACTTACTCAGAAATATTTAACAGCCAGTCTTGTCCTTCCTTGAGCCAGGTCTGTCACCACTACAACAACAAAATTCACATTGATCTGTGTAACTCACCAAGCTTATTTACTATACTTTGTGCATTTAAGCACATGCATATTAACTCTGTCTTGGACTTGTCTTGGAAGTCAGAGTAGGGGAGAAACTATCTTTCTACTTTCATGCTTGCCATCTGTTCTCTTCTAATAATCTTGTTTCCCATGTGGTGTCAAGTTACTTTAAAGTCTTCCCACTGGGCACTAGCAAAATGCCCTGCAAGGACCTCCGTTCCATCTCAGTTCAGGTGTAACCTGTCCAGCTTGTACAGGTAGCATCCTCTTCAGAGTCTGCCTCAGGAATCTAAAGTCCTCCCTCCTGCAGCCACACATTCATTTACCTGATCCTGTTATTTCTGGACTCACTGCACTTGGCACTGGAAGTAATCCAGTGATGACTACATTTTTGGTCCATAGAATAAGTGGTATTACTACAAGAGGAAGAACAATCTGAAGTGGTGAGATCAGATTCAAACATGACTTTCAAAAGGGAATTAGATAACACCTTTTTTAAAAAAAAGGATGCAGGGAAAGGGCCAGGGTGTGAGATTAGCTAAATTGTTCTTCAGCCTGCACAGGCTTATTGGGCGTTCTGTCCTATAACTATTTTATGATTACGTGATTGCCTTTTGACTTGCTGGGTCATTTCAGAGGGTAATTATTCAGTTGGCAAGGTTGATTTCAAGGGTGATATTTGCCAGCTTTGCCAGTGACACCCACATTCCATGAATAAACGAACAAAACAAAAATATTTAAGACTTTCATAATGGATGATTAAATTCTTCCTTATTGATCATTCTGCTTCAGAAAACAATGTGCCAGCAGTGGTGGTGAATGGAGGAAAGGAAGATGGACAAGCTTTAACAGAAGATGTGACCAAACGTATCAGCCAATTAACAACCAGCACTGTGGAAAGTGTGGAAATTACCATCAACACAACAGAAAAGATAGATTTGAATGTCAGTGACACCCTTTCACCTGAAGGGTCTCCTTCTAAATCACCCTCCAAGAAGAAAAAGAAATTCCGTACACCATCATTTCTGAAAAAGAACAAAAAGAAGGAAAAGGTGGAAGCCTAATTTGTATGCAGGGATGCTGCACAAATGAAAATGCTGGTCGGATATGTCAATTTTGTATGCTTGATATTGACATGTTCCTCAGCTAAATGTCAGTTAACTGTGCACTGACCTAGAATACAAGGCCAAATCTATATAGGGGTTATTAATCTGACATCAAAACATTTTATTGCAAGTTTGTTTAGTAATTAACTTTTTGCCAAAAGTAAATCACGTTCTAGTGAATTCTAGACTTGGAACAGTTATACTGTGGAATTCATTTTGATCTTTTTTAAAAAAACTCATCTCATTATGTCCGCCAAAATGTGGAATTTTATACATTAAACACAGATGATTTAATCCATTGCTGACAACTTTCTATCTTAAATTTTTAATACTATGAAATAACTGTTACTAGCATGCAACACAAGGGTCTAATGACAGAATAAAGAATGCCTGACTCTAGTATATTCAAGTTGTATCAGGCATATCATAGTTTTTATATTAGTGGACTAGATGAAACAAAACTGGAGTCATGTCAAGAGTGTTTTTTTTTAAATGCTTTACTGCACTTTTTGGTGATACATAACTTACTAGCAATTTAAATCCTAAGTGAATCCGTGAGGTAACTAAATGAAGGAGAAATGATGCTACCAAAAAGGAAATGGCAAGGTGTGCAACAAGAATAAGTTTCGGAGAAAGGATTGAGATTATAACAAAGTGGTATTACAGCAGTTGACTTTTTTGGGGGAGTGGAAATGTGGCTCAATTTGTAGAGATATTAAAAGGGAAAAAAAGGCATGAAAATAACATTTTAGATGCACGATCTAAAATTAAGCTAGAACATAACACCAAAACCAATGGCTGCATGTTCCAAGTGACCCAACTATTTTAACTGATATATTTTTAAATCCCCTTGCTGTCTCCTATTTGAAGCCCCCGAGAAATCTGATGATATGAAATAAAAAGCCTGTTTTGTAAGAATGGCACCATATCTTGGCTATACCTTATGGTACTTGATTTTGTTAGCCAGTAGGTGTAACCTGCTTTCTTGGCTTTCCCACTGATTAGCCTATGAGTTAGTTAACACTTAGACCTCTGAAGAAATCTGTGCCCCATAAAGTTGGTTTCCCCAGTTTAAGACTGGTATGAAAATAGATGGCTATTTTTGTCTGATTTTCAGCGAATTTAGTCTGTAGGATATTAGTTACTTACACTGATTTTTGAATCAATATTTTGAAAATATCTTTTTTTTAACAAACAGCAGCTATCAAGAGAATTTCCTTTAAACTATATTTTATATGTTCTCTTGTAATGCGTTTGCCATAAAATTATTTCTAATGTACTATGGAATGTGCAGATAAGGCTTTTATCTTGTTGAAAGACAAATGATCAATGGTGGGTGCACTCAAACAGCAATTTAAGTTGCGATTTACAAATTTGCTGTTGTACTGTTCACTTTCTCCTCCTTTGGTGTGGACATTATGCTTCTGCTAACAAGATGATGATAGGGAGGAAAAGGCATTTTTAGTTTGATTAGATGTTTCAGAACAACTTAAGGAAGGTATTTTTGTAAGCGTCAAAACTATAAAAGATTTAAGTACTGTGATCTTTAAATAGTTTCTCCATATTTGCACCCCTATGTTTTTACAGAAGAAAGACAAGGACTTCTGTTGCTAATATTTTTACAAATAGTTATCTTTTCATGGTAACTGCCAACAAAAAATGAGTAAATTTAAAGAAATGTTTGATTCACAAGTTGCAATGAGAGAAAGCCACTACATGAGCTATCAAAAAGAATAGATAAATTAAACCACTAGCATTGGGGTCTGTGATCAGAATCCCAATTAGTAATGTGAATGGTAGTTTGATTCTGAATAATGTATGTTGATAAATGGAATTGAAGTAGTTGGAAGATTTGAGGAGATGGGGATTGGGCTACAGCAATGCATCTCTGAAAGGGAACAACACGTCAACACTAAAGAATTACTGGAAAGATTAAACTAATAATTAAACTTTAGTTTTAAGAATTGAACTTTTTTTTTTATTAACTGTTTAAGTAGTGATTATCCAAGCTGTGTGCTTTTGGTAATTTTTCTGTTTGAGGGGGGGAATTCCTGTCTATATAATTTATGCAGCTATACATTACTTTGAGTTAATTCATCTGGTTAGCACCATAAACACGTGCAACGACCCATTGTCCTGTGGAAAATGCTTAACAAAGTTGCTTTTAATTGTGTAGCAAATCAATGTAAAATCCACAAATAAACAGTATTTTTTGATGTGGAAATTCAGTTCCCATTTTAGAAATCTATCATTTGTATCGTGTACTGGATATTTTCCAATAACCTTATTATCCAATTAAGCCCTAATTATTTGATATAGTGTCCTTTTAAAATTATATTCTGACAAATTCCATTGCTTTCTTATATTTTTGAAATTCTATAAAGCATCCAAATCTTTGGAGCATTTCAAAGTCTGGAATCTGCTTATTGAAGAATGTAAAATAAATGGCACTCTGTATAGTAGCTTACTTGCTCTATGAAAAATTAAATACCTACATATATAAAGACACCAAAAATTGTCTTATCTTTGTTTATTACAATCAAGCTAACAGGATAAACTGATTCTTGTCCCACTCTCCCACTGGTCATAAGTTTGGAATTTAAAATTTTAAGAGGTAATCTTGTCACATTTGTATCAGTGTGTATATAGCTCAACTTCCGAAACAAATCAGCTTACTTATTTAAGAATTAAGCAAATACTTTACTGCAAAACAAAACATTGTTTAAACTGCAAATGTATGCAAGTATTCATAGCATCTCAACCTCCCAGTCTGGGGTTAAAAATTTACAGAACTTCAGTTACATATCAGTTAAATACAGAAGAACAAATTAGCACGTTATCAGAAATGTTTAAAGTCACTTTTTCCACACCAGGTTTGGCATAAGAATTTCTTCCTAGATCAGTTATGACTGGTTGAATTCACTTTTTCTGGAGACAGTGGTAATAGAATCTGGATTCTCTTTTAGGAACTTTCACTTGGGAGAATGAGGTTTTCCATTGGATTTTCAACTCTCAAACTTAGAAAGGTTTCCAAGAAAAAGAGCAAGAGCGAAGGTGTCTGCTCCTGAGGCAAATTATCTTAGGATCTCTTGATCTGTGTTCAAGTCTAATAGTTTATTGTACCTACAAACTGGGTCATGTACCCCCTCTCAGAATGTGTTGCTGACTTGCTATTTCCACCCAAGCAGCTTACTCCTTCTAAAATGCAACATTGGCTACTGCAGTAGCCAGAGACTTATGCTTTGCAAAGTTCGAGATGTGTTCAGTTATGTTATAAAATTAATTCTTTGCATAACACACTCGTAACACCTCCATCCTTACCAGAAATGAAACATTGCCCTTTCTTTATCGGATGTCAAAAGATTATAATAAGCAGTTATTGATTCTAAGATCAATAACTTGTGTTATTTACATTTAGGGATCCAGGTAATTCAGCCCAAGGTTAAATTTTGGACAGAGCATAGCCATCACATTGGAACTTCAAATTTTTTTGGCTGAATATCAATTTTGTTGAGATTCATGACAAGTTTCTCTCTACAAAACCTAGCAAGATCTCCGATTTATCTTGCCAAACTGGCCTCATTAAATACCTTGTGGTGCCCCTCTCAGCTGATTCCAGCCCCATCCTAGTACTTGCCATTCATTATGTATTTCTGGGATGTGGGCCTCACTGGCTGGCCTCCATTTCTTGCCCATCCCTTGTTGCCCTTGAGAAGGTGGTGGTGAGCTGCCTTCTTGAACCGCTGCAGTTCTCCTGCTGTGGGTTGACCCACAATGCCATTAGGGAGGGAATTCTAGGATTCTGACCCAACGACAGTGAAGGAACGGCGATATATTTCCAAGTCAGGATGGTGAGTGACTTGGAGGTGGTTGTGTTTCCATATGTCTGCTGCCCTTGTCCTTGATGGAAGTGGTCGTGGGTTTGGAAGGTGCTGTCTGAGGATCTTTGGTGAGTTTCTGCAGTGCATCTTGTAGATAACACACACTGCTGCTGCTGAGCATCAGTGGTGGAGGGAGTGGATGCTTGTAGATGTGGTGCCAATCAAGTGGGGGCTGCTTTGTCCTGGATGGTGTCAAGCTCCTTGAGTGTTGTTGCGGCTGCACCCATCCAGGGAAGTGGGGAAAACTCCATCACACTCCTGACTTGTGCCTTGTAGATGGTGGATAGGCTTTGAGGAGTCAGGAGGTAAGTTACTTGGCGCAGTATTCCCAGCTTCTGGCCGGCTCTTGTAGCCACTACGTTAACGTGGTGAGTCCAGTTGAGGTTCTGGTCAATGGTAACCCCCAGAATGTTGGTGGTGAGGGATTCGGTGATGGTAACACCATTGAATGTCAAGGAATGGTGGTTAGATTGTCTCTTATTGGTGATGGTCATAGCCTAGCATTTGTGTGGCACAGATGTCACTTGCCACTTGTCAGCCCAAGTTTGGATATTGTCCAGATCTTGTTGCATGTGAACGTGGACTGCTTCAGTATCTGAGGAGTCACGAATGGTGCTGAACATTGCACAATCAATCATCAGTGAACATCCGCACTTCTGACCTTATGATGGAGGGAAGGTCATTGATGAAGCAGCTGAAGATGGTTGGGCCGAGGACACTCCCCTGAAGAATTCCTGCAGAGATGTCCTGGAGCTGAGATGATTGACCTCCCACAACCACGACCATCTTCCTATGTGTCAGGTATGACTCCAATCACCAGAGCGTTTGCCCCCGATACCCATTGATTCCAGTTTTGCCAGAGCTTCTTGATGCCACACTCGGTCAAATGCAGCCTTGATATCAAGGGCTGTCACTCTCCCCTCAACTCTGGAATTCAGCTCTTTTGTCCATGTTTGAACCAAGGCTGTAATGAGGTCAGGAGCTGAGTGGCCCTGGTGGAACCCAAACTGGCTGTCACTGAGCAGGTTATTGCTGAGCAGGTGCTGTGTGATAGCACTGTTGATGGCACCTTCCATCACTTTACTGATGATCAAGAGGAGACTGATGGGGTGGTAACTGGCCGGGTTGGATTTGTCCTGCTTTTTGTGTACAGGACATACTTGGGCAATTTTCTACATTGTCGGGTAGATACCAGTGTTGTAACTGTCCTGGAACAGCTTGGCTAGGGGAGCAGCAAGTTCTGGAGCACAAATCTTCAGTACTATTGCCAGAATGTTGTCAGGGCCTGTAGCCTTTGCAGTATCCAGTGTCTCCAACCGTTTCTTGATATGTGGAGTGAATCGAATTGGCTGAAGACGGGTATCTGTAATGCTGTGGACCACTGGAGGAGGCCGAGATGGATCATCCACTCGGCACTTCTGGCTGAAGATTGCTGCGAAAGCTTCAGCCTTATCTTTTGCACTGATGTGCTGGGCTCTTCCATCATTGAGGATGGGGATATTTGTGGAGCCGCCTCCTCCAGTGAGTTGTTTAATTGTCCACCACCATTCACAACTGGACGTGGCAGGACTGCAGAGCTTAGCTCTGTCTCTCACTTGCTGCTCTTGCATGCCAAACAGCGAATAGTCCTGTTTGCTGGCTTCACCAAGTTGATACCACATGTTCAGATATGCCCTCCTGCACTCTTCATTGAACCAGGGTTGATCCCTTGGCTTGATAGTGATGGTTGAGTGGGGGATATGCAGGGCCATGAGGTTACAGATTGTGGAGTACAATTTTGCTGCTGTTGATGGCCCACAGCGCCTCATGGATGCCCAGTCTTGAGTTGCTAGATTTGTGTGAAGTCTGGCCCATTTAGCACAGTGATAGTGCCACACAACACAATAGACGCTGTTCTCAATGTGAAGGCGGGACTTCATCTCACAAGGACTGTGCGATGATCACTCTTACCGATACCGTCATGGACAGATGCAACTGCAGCTGGCAGATTGGTAAGGTTGAGGTCAGGTATCTTATTCCCCTCTTGTTGGTTCCCTCACCACCTGCCGCAGACCCAGTCTAGCAGTTATGTCCCGTAGGACCCGACCAGCTCGATCAACAGTACTGCTGCTGAGCCATTCTTGATGGTGGATATTGAAATCCCCCACCCAGAGTAATTTTGTGCCCTTGCCATCCTCAGTGCTTCCTCCAAGAGCTCCTCAACATTGAGGAGTACTGATTCATCAGCTGAGAGAGGACAGTTTGTGGTAATCAGCAGGTGGTTTCCTTGCCCATGTTTAACTTGAAGCCATGAGACTTCGCGGGGTCCAGAGTCTATGTTGATGACTCCTACAGCAACACCTTCCCGACTGTATACCACTGTGCTGCCCCCTTTGCTCGGTCTGTCCTGCCAGTGGGACAGGACATATCCAGGGATGGTGACGGTAGTGTCTGGGACATGGTCTGTAAGGTATGATTCTGAGAGTAGGACTATATCAGGCTGTTGCTTAACCAGTCTGTGAGACAGCTCTCCCATTTTTGGCACTAACCCCCAGATGTTCGGGAGGAGGATTTTGCAGGGTTGACAGGGCTGTTTCTGCCATTGTCTTTTCCCTCCAGTTTCACTTCTTTGAGTCTTTGTAGCAATTGGTACATCTGAGTGGCTTGCTAGGCTATTTCAGAGGGCAGTTGAGAGTCAACCACATTGTGGTGAGTCTGGAGTCACATGTAGGCCAGACCAGGTATGGATGGCAGTTTCCTTCTCTAAAGGACATTAGTGAAGCAGATTGGTTTTTCTGACAATTGGCAATGATCTCGTGGTGATCAGTAGATTCTTAATTGCAGATTTTATTTTTTGAATTCCAATTCCACCATCTGCCATGATGGGATTCGAACCCTGGTCCCTAGAATGTCAGCTAGGTTTCTGGATTAATAGTCTAGCAATAATACCACCAGGCCATCACCTACCCCCAACGTTCCCAGAACAATGCACCATTCACTGGTTATCAGCTACAAGACTGGCACCCTGGGCATTCTCACCACATTTAAAGATGTTGTTCTGCACCCAAACAATCTGTTGGTAATCTGGCATTGACTTTCACTGGCAACATAATGGTACTGCAACCACAAAGCAA
Source organism: Rhincodon typus (assembly GCF_021869965.1). Taxonomy (NCBI): domain Eukaryota; kingdom Metazoa; phylum Chordata; class Chondrichthyes; order Orectolobiformes; family Rhincodontidae; genus Rhincodon; species Rhincodon typus. The sequence continues at coordinate 51,676,964 of NC_063351.1, read as the reverse complement.
CATTGCTCATGGCACATAGCTGGCACTCACTTCCTCACACATACACCTGTGTTCTGCTTAGTTGTCGTTTAACCAGCTGACCTCAATGTACCTGACATAAGCTATATTCCATCTAAATATTCTGAGTCACCTCTACTTTGTCCTCAATGCCATGTGAATCTATATCTTGTCATTGTCTACTTAATTCAACTTTCACTTGGGACTATCTGACCTGCTTCCAGCGTTTTTGACACACTGACAAAACTAGCCAATTGAGCCAAATAAGGAGATATTGGGATACATGACCAAAATCCTGATCAAAGAGGGAGGTTTGAAGGAGCGCCTTAAAGAAAGAGAAGTTATCAGCTTCTAGTACCTTCTCTGGTGACTATTTCCAGAAGTTTTGACATATCTGGATATAGTTCCACCTAAGACTTCCGTTCCTACATGCAATCTCCTAATTTTACTGGATCAATGCTGCCAATGCCTATTGGAAGTTTTAAAACTACAACTGTCTTTTTGAAATTTTCTCATCCTAAGAGAACAAATCCAAAATGATCCTTTTTTTTAAACCAAAACAGCTGTTGACTATACAGTTGGTTCTTACTCAAAGCAATTACATCCTTTCTATGACAACTAAAATTGCACAAGCCTCAAAATAAGGTCTGACGAGTGTTTTGTACAGCACAACTTCGAGCCCACACCTGACTGGGGCCATTGTAACAATCTCTCAAACAGGAAGCTGTTACAGGCTGAATATGCATTCCTGACAGTCTGCTGCTATCCCAGCTCCTGCTAAATGGAGAACTACTGTAAAATGAGAAATCTCTGACTACAGTGCTCAAGCAGAACAAAATATTGAAGGAAATAAAGACATGTGGGTGTGCTAACTGTTTACAGCACTGCTGTGCTGTCAGAAAGGCAACATCACTGTTTTCCCTTTCCAAACACCTGCAAGACAATACCAAAACAAAATCAGTGTACAATTACAACATTTAAAAGATATTTACAGGTACATGAATGAGAGGTTTAGAGGGATATGGGGCCAAACCAGGCAAACGGGGCTAGTTTAGTTTAGGAAACCTGGTTAGCATGATGAGTTGGGCCGAAGAGTCATGACAACATACCCTGTAAGCACTGACAAGCAAGCAGTCAGACAATTCCAAATGAGAGCTTGTACCTACAAGCAGTGGAAAGAAAGTGAACACAAACAAAATGAATAGAGGCTGCAGTTTGCCCCTACAATGCAAATCAAATGCTGGCATAATGAATGTCACTTTTACCTTGCATGATTGATACCCATTTCCAGTGGATGAGTAGTGTGTAGCAGACAATCTGATCTGGCTTGGCATCCTCAATGCATAAAATGTTTCATCCTCCTCCCTGCTATCACCTAGCTCCTGGGAATAACTGCTCCCCATACCCAGTTCTCTACTATCAGGATAAGGTATTGTTGCCTGCAGCAATCATGCAAAGCACAGCCCACTGGATAATGTGGCACATCCTGGCCAGACTGTACTGGGGACTCCCACCCCCACCCCACAAAAATAAAGCCTGGTTCAAATCAGTGGACCCACACGTTCAGCAGTCCCATTGCCTGCTCCCCCCACCGCCCTGGGCGAAGCCTGGGCAGCATGGTATCTGTGCTTCACATCAGTCAGGGTGTGTGCATTGGTGTCAATGAACCCTGGTTGCAGTGGTAGCCCTTGTGCCTCAGTAACCACCTTGTAAAACCCCTGGATCCTCAACCAAAGCAGGTACACGTGAGTGTTCCAGGATATAGGGGTCATGGCAGCTGTCAGGGTAGTGGGCACACACCTCCAGGAGATGGTGATGGTGATCACAGATCACCTGAACATTAATGAAATGGAACCCTTTCCTGTTGTTGAATTCCACAATGTTGTGATATGGCCCTCTCAGTGCCCCTTTCCTCCTTAGGAAGGCAGGAACAGCAATCAACATCCTCCCAGCAAATGGGTACAAGACTCTTGCTGGAAATTACTCACATTGAAAATGTAAGGAGTGAAATAGGTTGTTAACCCTGAGCAGTCAATGGTGGCACAGCCTCCTCTATAAAGTGAGACATGCAGCTCCCAAATAATGGGGCCATTTCTCCATCGTTCATTCAGCTTCAGCCTAGCACCAATCTGGTGTAGGTGCCACACTGGCTGAGTGCCCAACACATTACATCAAAAAGGGAGAGCCTGCTGCACTCCAACCCCCTACCTACCCCAGACCCACATTAATCATAAACCTTGTAACTGCATTCAGTGGAGTCCATCATAAACCTTACATGACAGATGATAAAGTGGTCATCTCCTCCTCCCACAGCACCCTGACATGTTGCAAGGGATGGTTTGTTTTTGACCAGCATTCACCTCTTTTAAAGTCATTGCCACTAACTTCCGTGTCTTTGAGATGTCAATGTTCAATTTGCAAGCACCAATGGCATAGTGCAAAGAGTCTTTGTGCAGTATTTGAACAAAAGCATAGATCCCATGTTTTCATCATTGACAATGACTCTGCCCACCCAGGATGCTGTCCCAGCCATTTTCCTTGTTGCAGTTAATGTTTAGAAAATGTCATGTGACAGCAGGAAACATATCTGTCAGCACCAGGCTTCAGAGCTTCCATGTCCTGTTTAACCATACACAACCCTGAAAGCCCATTTCTACCCAACTATTTGAATATCTACCACAAGTTTGTGTCCAACTTAACTCCTTCACACCCATGTCCTGACATTATACCTTCCTCATGCCCATCGTGATCCTCTAACTTCCTCCAGGTGGTCATTGCCAATAAAATTCCTACAGCCTACTATTCTCTGTGGTGCTGTTCAGGATCAACGTTTTCCCCACCCCCCAAAATATCATGACTCTCTTCTCCATCCCTCACAGTCATGACTGTCCTAAGGGAATTCCCTGTTTTCCCCTATAGCATCCCCACCCTCCTCACCAGACTGCTGACTGGCTCTAATGAGCAGCTCAAGATGCTGGCTGAGCAACATGAGGTACTTAGCAGCCAGTACTGAGTTAATGTCTCCAGGTACCCAACCTGACTTTCGCATCGAAAATTCTCAGCGTTTCATTTGCACACAAAAGGTGACAGGTTAGTAAGCTACATACACGTGGCTAAGGGAGTGGTGTGGGAAAGAGGGGTTCCATTTCATGGGGCATTGGCATCAGTTTTGGAACCAGAGGGATCTGTACCAATGGGACGGTCTCCACCTGAACCAATCTGGAACCAGTGTTCTTGCGAAAAGGATAAATAGCGTGGTCACTAGGACTTTAAACGAGTGAGTTGGGGGGGTGGAGAAGGGAAAGGGAAAGGGAAAACGACAGGGAGTATGATGGTAAATAAAAAGGTAAGCAGCAGGTTAGCATGTGTGCAGGAGGGTTTACGTTCAAGGCAGACTATGAAAGAAGCAAAAAGGAAGGATAACTCAGGAGATATTATTAGAGATGTTGGAAATCATGAGGGTAAGAAAGCTAGCATAAAGGCACTTTACCTGAATGCTCGTAGCATTCGTAACAAGTTTGATGAGTTAACGGCACAAATCATCGCGAATGAATATGATTTGGTAGCCATTACGGAGACATGGTTACAGGATGGTCACGACTGGGAGTTAAATATCCAAGGGTACCAGACTATTCGGAAGGACAGACAGGAAGGTAAGGGAGGTGGTGTAGCTCTGATATTCAAGGACGCCATCAGGGCGGTGCTGAGAGATGATATAGGTTCTATGGAGAATGAGGTTGAATCCATTTGGGTGGAAATTAGAAATTCTAAGAGGAAAAAGTCACTGATAGGTGTAGTCTATAGGCCACCAAATAATAACATCACATTGGGGCGGGCAATAAACAAAGAAATAACTAATGCCTGTAAAAATGGTACGGCAATTATCATGGGGGATTTTAACCTACATGTAGATTGGTCGAACCAGCTCGGTCAGGGTAGCCTTGAGGAGGAGTTCGTTGAGTGTATCCGTGATAGTTTTCTTGAACAGTATGTAATGGAACCAACGAGGGAGCAACTATCCTAGATCTGGTCCTGTGTAATGAGACAGGAATAATTAATGACCTCATAGTTAGGGATCCTCTTGGAAGGACTGATCACAGTATGGTTGAATTTAGAATACAGATAGAGAGTGTGAAGATAAAATCCAATACCAGGGTCCTGTGCTTGAACAAGGGGAACTACAATAGAATGAGGGAGGACTTGGCTAAAGTAGACTGGAAACAAAGATTTTATGGTGGGACAGTTGACGAGCAGTGGAGGACTTTCAAAGCAACCTTTCAAAGTGCTCAGCAAAAGTATATTCCAATGAAAAGGAAGGACTGTAAGAAAAGAGGTAATCTGCCATGGGTGTCTAAAGAAATAAGGGAGGCTATCAAATTGAAAGAGAAGGCATACAAAGTGGCCAAAAACAGCATGAAACTAGAAGATTGGGAAAACTTTAAAGGTCAACAGAAAGCCACAAAAAGAGCTATAAGGAAAAGTAAGATAGAACATGAGAAAAAACTAGCACAGAATATAAAGACAGATAGCAAAAGTTTCTATAAATATATAAAACGAAGAAGAGTGGCTAAAGTAAACGGCCCTTTAGAGCATGAGAAGGGGAATTTAGTTATGGGATATGATGAAATGGCCCAGGCATTGAACAGGTATTTTGTATCGGTCTTCACAGTGGAGGACACTAATAACATGCCAGTAATTGACAAAGAGACGAAGGTAGGTGAGGACCTGGAAACAATCATTATTACGGAAGAGGTAGTGTTGGGCAAGCTGATGGAGCTAAGGATTGATAAGTCTCCTGGCCCTGATGGAATGCATCCCAGGGTACTAAAAGAGATGGCGGCAGAAATAGCAGGTGCACTGGCGGTAATTTTCCAAAATTCGCTGGACTCTGGGGCAGTCCTAGCAGATTGGAAAACAGCAAATGTGACGCCACTGTTTAAAAAGGGAAGTAGACAAAAGATGGGGAATTATAGACCGGTTAGCTTAACCTCTGTAGTGGGGAAGATGCTTGAGTCTATTATCAAGGAAGAAATAGCAAGGCATCTTGATAGAAATTGTCCCGATGGGCAGATGCAGCATGGGTTCATGAAGGGCAGGTCATGCCTGACAAATATTTTGGAATTCTATGAAGACATTATGAGCGAGGTGGACAATGGGGACCCAGTGGATGTGGTGTACCTAGATTTCCAAAAGGCCTTCGACAAGGTGCCGCACAAGAGGCTACTGCATAAGATAAGGATGCATGGCGTTAAGGGTAAAGTATTAGCATGGATAGAGGATTGGTTGACTAACAGGAAGCAAAGAGTGGGGATAAATGAGTGCTATTCTAGCTGGCAGTCAGTGACTAGTGGTGTGCCTCAGGGATCGGTGTTGGGACCGCAATTATTTACAATTTATATAGATGATTTGGAGTTGGGGACCACGTGTAGGGTGTCAAAGTTTGCAGATGACACTAAGATGAGTGGCAGAGCAAAGTGTGCAGAGGACTGTGAAACTTTGCAGAGGAACATAGATACATTGAGTGAGTGGGCAAATGTCTGGCAGATGGAACACAATGTAAATAAATGTGAAGTCATACATTTTGGTAGGAGTAATGGTAAAAAGGATTATTACTTGAATGGTAAAAAGTTGCAGCATGCTGCTATGCAGAGGGACCTGGATGTCCTTGTGCATGAATCACAGAAGGTAGGTCTGCAGGTACAAGTAATTAGGAAGGCAAATGGAATTTTGTCCTTCATTGCTAAAGGGATTGAAATTAAAAGCAGAGGGGTTATGTTGCAGCTGTACAAGGTGCTGGTGAGGCCACACCTGGAGTACTGTGTGCAGTTTTGGTCTCCTTACTTGAGAAAGGATGTATTGGCACTGGAGGGGGTGCAAAGCAGGTTCACTAGGTTGATTGCGGAGGTGAGGGCGTTGGCTTGTGAGGACAGACTGAGTAGATTGGGATTATATTCATTGGAATTCAGAAGATTGAGGGGGGATCTTATAGAAACATATAAAATTATGAAGGGAATAGATAAGATAGAAGTAGAGAGGATGTTTCCACTGGCAGGTGAAGCTAGGACAAGAGGGCAGAGCCTCAAGATTAGAGGGAAACTTTGCAGAGGAACATAGATACATTGAGTGAGTGGGCAAAGGTCTGGCAGATCGAATACAATGTAAATTAATGTAAATTTTGGTAGGAGTAATGGTAAAAAGGATTATTACTTGAATGGTAAAAAGTTGCAGCATGCTGCTATGCAGAGGGACCTGGGTGTCCTTGTGCATGAATCACAGAAGGTAGGTCTGCAGGTACAACAAGTAATTAGGAAGGCAAATGGAATTTTGTCCTTCATTGCTAAAGGGAATTTCTTCACCCAGAGGGTTGTTAATCTATGGAATTCCTTGCCCAGTGGAGTAGTTGACGCTACTTCAGTAAACGTTTTTTAAAAAAAGGTAGTTTTTTTTTAACAATAAAGGAATTAAGGGATACGGTGAGAACGGGGGTAAGTGGATCTGGGTCCACGAAAAGATCAGCCATGATTTTATTGAATGGCGGAGCAGGCTCGAAGGGCCAGACGGCCTACTCCTGCTCCTAGTTCTTATGTTCTTATGTTCTTATATTAAATCAGACAAGATGTACAGCTAAGGTTGTTAATGTGTAATATTCCCTTCAATTGACAACTTGCTAATGTCTAGTGAAAATCTCAATTTAGCGCTTGGAACCTGCAAATGCAGTGAGTTGTTCCCAACTTCAAGATGTTGCTGACTCTTGACTGGCCTAGCTAATGGTGCCCTTATCCTGTGAATGAATAATAAAAAAAAAGTCTTTCAAGAGTTCTCATGCGATTCTGATACATTTTCTTGCCACAGTTCACTCATTCAGGCTGAAGAAGATTCCACCCACTGTTTATCCTTGCAGTGTAAGGAGTCTTTTGGTTTGAGAGCCATAATAGCAAACTCTATATAAAAAAAGTGCCCAATATACTGGGCTTGGAATTTTTCCACCAAGTTGTGATCAGCCTACATTCCCCATATCCCTGGAGGATACTTCAAAGTGTTTAGAGACAGTAACATGCTTAGGGTGTCTCTCTCAAGTACGTGCATTGTTTAGTGTTGGATTTGATTTTTCAGAAATGTTCCAGTTGCCTCAATATACCCAACCTATCTTTTTGGAGCAGGATAACAGCTGGCCCCAGGCTATTAGCATCAGTAGCTCATCTGAGGAACTTAAGAAGCTTGACACTGGTTTGTTTTGATAAAGATGGCTTTCAGCCTGTCTAGCTGTTGGCACTCCCCTGATCACACAAGATGTCTCCTGTGAAGAAAGGAGCAACAATAGTGTTGACATTTGGTACAAAGTTGCAGTAAAAAATCACACCCCTAAAACTACATTATTTCCCATTTAGTCTGGAGTGGGAGGGGCAGGTTGATCCATCAATGCCTGAACCTTTGCTGTTCTCGGGAACGCCTGTTCCACCATACGTTCAAGGTGGGTTATCTGTGACTTGGCAAACTTATTATTCTCTGTAGTGTTTCCCATTGTGGTGCTTGCTCAGCGGGTTGACATGTGACAGCCTGATTTTTCTCTCCAGTCTAGATTTGAGGCAAACAATTTACCTTACTAATCCTTTCCCATCCCCATTCCCCCACTCAGCCAGGCATTCATTCAGCAGTTCATATTATATTAGTAACACTGACATGTGGTCATATCTTAGCACGTTTGTCTGCCAATCTTTACAAGACTGTGTGAAGTTTTAAGGTGTTCCTGACGCATCATCCAGATTGTTGTGAGCTTCTCCTTGAATACAGATATGTAATTTAACATTGAAGATTCATCCCTTTTCTCCAAGACATTTTAGAGGACCTCGTACGTAGTATCCATAAACTAATTCAGAGACCAAAACTGGCAGATTTCTTGGGTGAATTTTGATAGCCATTAGACATAGAAGCAGCCCATTTCGTCTGCTCCAACATTCACTGGAATTGTGGTTGATCTGATAATCCTAAACTCCACTTTCTGGCCTTTTCCCCCATATTCCTGGATTCCCATACTGGCTAAAAATTTCTCAGCCTTGAATATAGTTAATAAAGAATTCCACAGACTCACTACCCTCTTGAGAGACAAAATTCCTCCTCATCTGTCTTAAATGGGTGACTTCTTACTCTGAGATTATGCCCGCTCGTTCCAGACTCTCCCACAAGGGGAAACAATCTTTCTACATCTACCCTGTTAATTCTTCCAAAAGTCTTTTATGTTTCAATAAGGTTGCTGTGTCATTCTTTGAAACTCCAGTGAGTATAGGCTCAACCTATTTGGACTCTCCCACCTCTGAAAACAATGCATCTGATAGCAATTTAACCACTATGATGACAGACTCCTGTGAACATTTTCAGTATATTCTATAATAGTAAGTGCTTGTCTAGCGCCACAAATCTGACTAAGTACAATTCATTAAGGCAGCTCCAAAATCTCTGGAGTAAAATAGTTTTTTTTTAATTTAATGCAGAAAGATATATAAAACGCTACACATTGTAAATAATTGGTAAAACTACACAAGTGATAAAACAGCTGCAGATAAACTTGAAAAAGGAATGAGAGTCTTGATGCACTCTGCTGAACATGATCATCCACTGCTGAGTAGGAATCCACAGAGAAAGGAGAATGTTGAACCGGACAAGCAGCAAAACAGAATTCAGAGGAAGTTGTGATCGATCTGCATTCCTTTACTTCTGGCTTTATTCTGATTTTCATTGTTCCATATTTAGCCGCTGAACCTTCAACTGCTATGGTCCCAACAAATCCGTTCCCTAATAAGCTACCTGTTCAGCCAAACTTTAGGTCACCTGAGGTAAACAAGCAGGTTTTACTCAAGAAACAGACCTTTCTTTGCATTATCAGCTGGTTACAGACTTTCTTTTAAAATGGAAATACAGCAGAGATTTCCCCTCATCCAGCATTATATCCAGTTTGGAGACTCTACAGGGAACATGTGACCAGGGCAGCAACTCCAGATTCAAATACTTTTTGATGAGATGCACGACTAGAGTCTGAACCTGGCAGTATAAAATCTAGATTTAAATTTGTGGTGGCACAGTGGCTCAGTGGTTAGCACTGCTGCCTCATAGCAGTAAGCACCCAGGTCTGATTCCATCCTTGGGTGACTGTGTGGAGTTTGCACACTCTCCTTGTGTCTACGTGGGTTTCCTCCGGATGCTCCGGTTTCCTCCCACAGTCCAAAGATGTGCAGGTTAGGTGGATTGGCCATGCTAAATTGCTTCATTGTGTCCAGAGATGTGCAAGCTAGGTGGGTTAGCCATGGGAAATGCAGGTTCACAGGGATAGGGTAAGGGGAATGGGTCTGGGTGGGATGCTCCCTGGAGGATCAGTGTGGACTCAATGGGCTGAATGGTCTGTTTTCACACTGTAGGGATTCTATGAAAATATTGTACATAAAAAGTGAAAAAATAGTACAAACTGGATTGGAAGAGGAATAAGAAACTAAACAGGAGAATATATTAATTTCTAAAATTGCCAAGTGCAAGAACTGCAACAGTGCACTTTGAGTTTATGTGACAGAAATGTTAGGATCTTGCCCATGAACATGTACATATTCCAGAACAAAAACAGAAATTGCTGGAAAAGCTCAGCAGGTCTGGCAGCATCTGTGAAGAAAAAAAAAATCAGAGTTAACATTTCAGGTCCGGTGACTGGTTCTGAGGAAACAAGTTTTTGTTCCTGATTTCTAGCACCCACAGTTCTTTCGGTTTTTACATACTCCAAAAGTTGTTGTCAGATTGCTTTACAGTATAACATTGATAGCCTCACCATTACTGTAATCACGGTTTCAAATTTTGCTTATTAACTGCTCCCATGAAGTGTCTTCCAACATTTCATCATGTTTATGGTGTATAAAAATGCAAATTGTTGTTGTAACACTTGTCAGACTATACTGGACTGCTGACAAACCGATAACAAAAACAAACTGCTAGAAAAAGGTCTGATGGCATCTATGGAGAAAGACCTGAGAAACCAAACTATCCTTTTAGAAATCACTATATTTGATAGGAAGTCTGATTTTCACCTCCTCATACAAAGCTGACAAGCTCCCGTTTGTATTTAAATTTAAATACAAAGCTATTTTGACTGGTCCTTTGCATCTCCCCGAAAGCACAGTGCTACGACAGGCATTATTCTGCTGCATTAGGCACTTTGGACAATAGGTGGCAGCATGAAGCTGTAGTGGAGGCCAACTTTAAATAAACTTCTTAAATGTGCTGAGATAGTAGGAACTGCAGATGCTGGAGAATCCGAGACAACAAGGTGCGGGGCTGGATGAACACAGCAGGCCAAGCAGCATCATAGGAGCAGAGAGGCTGATGTTTCGGGCCTAGACCCTTCATCAGAAAAGGGGGAGGGGAATGGGGTTCTGAAATAAATAGGGAGAGAGTGGGAGGCGGATAGAAGAGGGATGGAGGAGAGGATAGGTGGAGAGGAAACAAACAGGTCGAAGAGGCGGGGATGGGGCCAGGAAAGGTGAGTGTAGGTAGGGAGTTAGGAAGGGGATAGGTCAGTCCAGGGAGGACGGACAGGTCAAGGGGGCGGGATGAGGTTGGTCGGTAGGAGATGGAGGTGCGGCTTGAGGTGGGAGGAGGGGATAGGTGGGAGGAAGAACAGGTTAGGGAGGCAGGGACGAGTTGGACTGGTTTTGGGATGCGGTGGGGGGAGGGGAGATTTTGAAACTTGTGAAATCCACATTGATACCATTGGGCTGCAGGGTTCCCAAGCGGAATATGAGTTGCTGTTCCTGCAACCTTCGGGTGGCATCGTTGTGGCACTGCAGGAGGCCCAGGATGGACATGTCGTCTGAGGAATGGGAGGGGGAGTTGAAATGGTTCGCGACTGGGAGGTGCAGTTGTTTGTTGCGAACCGAGCGTAGGTGTTCTGCAAAGCGGTCCCCGAGTCTCCGCTTGGTTTCCCCGATGTAGAGGAAGCCACACCGGGTACAGCGGATGCAGTATACCACATTGGCAGATGTGCAGGTGAACATCTGCTTGATGTGGAAAGTCTTCTTGGGGCCTGGGATGGGGGTGAGGGAGGAGGTATGGGGGCAGGTGTAGCACTTCCTGCGGTTGCAGGGAAAAGTGCCGGGTGTGGTGGAGCTGGAGGGGAGTGTGGAGCGGACAAGGGAGTCACGGAGAGAGTTGTCCCTCCGGAAAGCAGATAAAGGTGGGGAGGGAAAGATGTCTTTGGTGGTGGGGTCGGATTGCAGATGGCGGAAGTGTCGGAGGATGATGCGTTGGATCCGGAGGTTGGTGGGGTGGTACGTGAGGA
>NC_063351.1:51648499-51655653 GCF_021869965.1 Rhincodon typus | reverse complement strand
GGATGGACATGTCGTCTGAGGAATAGGAGGGGGAGTTGAAATGGTTCGCGACTGGGAGGTGCAGTTGTTTATTGCGAACCGAGCGTAGGTGTTCTGCAAAGCAGTCCCCGAGCCTCCGCTTGGTTTCCCCGATGTAGAGGAAGCCACACCGGGTACAGCGGATGCAGTATACCACATTGGCGGATGTGCAGGTGAACATCTGCTTGATGTGGAAAGTCTTCTTGAGGCCTGGGATGGGGATGAGGGAGGAGGTATGGGGGCAGGTGTAGCACTTCCTGCGGTTGCAAGGAAAAGTGCCAGGTGTGGTGGGGCTGGAGGGGAGTGTGGAGCGGACAAGGGAGTCACGGAGAGAGTGGTCCCTCCGGAAAGCAGATAAGGGTGGGGAGGGAAAGATGTCTTTGGTGGTGGGGTCAGATTGCAGATGGCGGAAGTGTCGGAGGATGATGCATTGGATCCGGAGGTTGGTGGGGTGGTACGTGAGGATGAGGGGGATTCTTTTTTGGTTCTTATTGCGTGGACGGGGTGTGAGGGATGAGTTGCGGGAGATGTGGGAGACACGGTTGAGGGCGTTCTCGACCACTGAGAGGGGGAAGTTACGGTCCTTGAAAAACGAGGACAACTGAGATGTATGGGAGTGGAATGCCTCATCCTGGGAGCAGATGCGGTGGAGGCGAAGGAATTGGGAATAGGGGATAGCATTTTTGCAGGAAGGTGGGTGGGAGGAGGAGTATTCTAGGTAGCTGTGGGAATCGGTGGGCTTGAAATGAATATCAGTTTCTAGGTGGTTGCCCGATATGGAGACAGAGAGGTCCAGGAAGGGGAGAGAGGTATTCGAGATGGTCCAGGTAAACTTAAGGTTGGGGTGGAAGGTGTTGGTGAAGTGGATGAACTGTTTGAGCTCCTCATGGGATCACGAGGCAGCGCCGATACAGTCATCAATGTAACGGAGGAAGAGGTGGGGTTTAGGGCTGGTGTAGGTATGGAAGATGGATTGTTCCACGTAACCTACAAAGAGGCAGGCATAGCTTGGGCCCATGCGGGTACCCATGGCCACCCCCTTTGTCTGTAGGAAGTGGGAGGAATTGAAAGAGAAGTTGTTGAGGGTGAGGACGAGTTCGGCTAAGCGGATGAGGGTGTCAGTGGAGGGGGACTGGTCGGGCCTGCGGGACAGGAAGAAGCGGAGGGCCTTTAGGCCATCTGCATGGGGCACCTGCACATCCGCCAATGTGGTATACTGCATCCGCTGTACCCGGTGTGGCTTCCTCTACATCGGGGAAACCAAGCGGAGGCTCGGGGACTGCTTTGCAGAACACCTACGCTCGGTTCGCAATAAACAACTGCACCTCCCAGTCGTGAACCATTTCAACTCCCCCTCCTATTCCTCAGACGACATGTCCATCCTGGGCCTCCTTCAGTGCCACAACGATGCCACCCGAAGGTTGCAGGAACAGCAACTCATATTCCGCTTGGGAACCCTGCAGCCCAATGGTATCAATGTGGATTTCACAAGCTTCAAAATCTCCCCTCCCCCTACCGCATCCCGAAACCAGTCCAGCTCGTCCCCACCTCCCTAACCTGTTCTTCCTCCCACCTATCCCCTCCTCCCACCTCAAGCCGCACCCCCATCTCCTACTGACTAACCTCATCCCGCCCCCTTGACCTGTCCGTCCTCCCTGGACTGACCTATCCCCTCCCTAACTCCCCACCTACACTCACCTTTACTGGCTCCATCCCTGCCTCTTCGACCTGTTTGTTTCCTCTCCACCTATCCTCTCCTCTATCCATCTTCTATCCACCTCCCACTCTCTCCCTATTTATTTCAGAACCCCCTTCCCCTCCCCCTTTTCTGATTAAGGGTCTAGGCCCGAAACATCAGCCTTTCTGCTCCTATGATGCTGCTTGGCCTGCTGTGTTCATCCAGCCCTGCACCTTGTTGTCTCGGATTCTCCAGCATCTGCAGTACCTACTATCTCTCCTCTTCTATCCTGGTCCCATAACATAACAACCTCCCCCACTGATCAAGATTGATGGCAAGATCTTGGAAAACACGAACCATTTTCAATATTTTGAGAGTCACTGAACAAAGGCAAGAATTTGCAACACTTTTTCATCACTTCCAATAGCCAGTCTGCAGCTTATGGAGGTAAAAGACCAGGATCATAGTTTACTGGGAAGCAGTGATTCCTGTGTTCCCAAGTGCTTCAGAGATTTAGACAAACAACAGCAGGCACCTCAAAGCAGCACATTCTCTGAAACTAGCAGACAGACAGTAGAAACCTCTCCAGACAACATGATGAACCTAGAGAGGCATCTATCCTTCGAAACCTGCTCTGCTGGGCAGAATTCACCAGCTCATTCCCAAAGCAGTTTCTCCATTCTGAACTCAGTCATGGAAGGATGGTCATAATTACACTGGGAATGCTTTAGGAACACTCTCAAAGCATTTCTGAAGAAGTCAAATGTTCCAACAACTCATGGGCACCCCTGGCTTGTCACTGACAAAAAAAACGGAGAAGCTTTCTTTGGAAATCTTCCATCAGGAGACTGCATTGGGAACGTAAGGAAGTGAAGTCAGGTATCGGATGGCAAGTGCAGAAATTTCCAAATGACTCAATCCACCTTGACCTTTCAAGTACCCCTGCCCTGCTCCTGGCAAATTCTGCCACTTGTAGATTTGCAGAGGAATTTTTTTTTTTTTTTGGAGGTGGGGTAGGGGGGTGCGGGGAAGCACGGACCACTGGAAAAATATAGTCAGCTTTTGACAATTGCCATAAATTAGCCTTTTCTTCACTTGTATTTGCCTACAGTTTAAAGGGGTGTCACACTTCCATCCCCGGATCCCAGCTCCAATATGATCCCTGAACGTTTTCAATTCCCGATCTCTATTCTCAGTCCCAAAGAGTGACCTAAATCTTACCCTCACATTCAACCCTACAATATGAAGGAGGGGAGATATCGATATTTATATACTTATGGAACTCTACCCATAGCTCACTTCAGAGACTGTCTCCATACCTTCATTCACAACATTCGACCAAAATCAGAGAGTAGGGAGAATGTTGTTAGGACATGGTGCTAGCTCCTACTAGATTTTAAGACAAAAACTATTTTCTGGAGAGAAAAACCAGTAAAACTGGTGAATGACACTCTGGTCTGAGTCATCTTGTATCCTGTAAAAATGGAGCTCCAGTATCGGGGAAACCAAGCGGAGGCTTGGGGAGTGCTTTGTGGAACACTTATGTTCAGTTCACACTAAACAACTGCACCTCCCAGTCGCGAACCATTTCAACTCCCCCTCCCACTCCTTGGACGACATGTCCATCCTGGGTAGTAGGAACTGCAGATGCTGGAGAATCCGAGACAACAAGGTGCAGGGCTGGATGAACACAGCAGGCCAAGCAGCATCATAGGAGCAGAATGTCCATCCTGGGCCTCCTCCAGTGCCACCACGATGCCACCCGAAGGTTGCAGGAACAGCACCTCATATTCCGCTTGGGAACCCTGCAGCCCAATGGTATCAATGTAGACTTCACAAGCTTCAAAATCTCCCCTCCCCCAACCACATTCCAAAACCAGCCCAGCTTGTCCCCGCCTCCCTATCCTGTCTTTCCTCCCACCTATCCACTCCTCCCACCTCAAGCCCCACCCTTATCTCCTACCTACTAGCCTCATCCCGCCTCCTTGACCTGTCTGTCCTCCCTGGACCGACCTACCTCCCCACCTACACTCACCTTTACTGGCTCCATCCCCGCCTCTTTGACCTGTCTGTATCTTCTCCACCTATCTGCTCCTTTATCCATCTTCTATCCGCTTCCCCCCTCTCTCTATTTATTTCAGAATCCGCTTCCCCTCCCCCATTTCTGAAGAAGGGTCTCGACCTGAAACATCAGCTTTCCTGCTCCTCTGATGCTGCTTGGCCTGCTGTGTTCATCCAGCTCTACACCTTGTTATCTGAGCTCTAGTATGTTCATTGCGGGGTGACAGTCCATTATAATGCAGTCATTGGACTTCAAAAATAAAGAAACAATATTGTAGCTGGACCATGTTGATAAGAAAACTCTGATTTCTAACTAGTAAAATGAAAATGTAAATCTCTTTTGGGAGCCATGAGGCTACACATGATCTGTGCCAAACGTCTCCACAGTTTGAGTGAATTCGCAGTATATTTGAGCCACACTACAATGGCCTATCCATGTAAAATTAATAAATAACAAAGTACATTAATTAACCAAATTTAAGTTCTAAATCACTAGCCCGATATCTTTAAAATCTCACTCAGGCTCAGCATTTCCACCCCAATCCATTTTTGTACCTAACCACTGAGATTGTGAGCTTGTCAGATGGAGAATCGCTGGACTGAAAAGGGGCTCATCTTCCTTTTGATAGACTCACTGATTGTCTGAGCAGGTTCAAAAGCAATAATATTCAATTATTGATCTTTACTGCTCTGGTTTTCTTAACATTTTGTTGAGTTATCATGACCCATTTTATCTGTTGCCATGCTGTAGTGTTAATTAAAGTACCAAAAGTCATTAGCTGTTGTGACTATGACCTACATTTTCCCATTCAAGGAGTCTATGTTCATTTTTGGATTGAGTCCGAGATAGTTTTAGAGTCAGAGTCATACAGCACAGACCCGTCGAACCAGTCTATGCCAACCATAATCTGAAGGGCTCCAGCCCGAAACGTCAACTTTCCGTTTTCTCCAATGCTGCCTGGCCTGCTGTGTTCCTCCAGCTCCACACTGTTATCTCTGACTCCAGCATCTGCAGTTCTTGCTTTCTCCGATAATCCCAAACTAAACTAGTCCTACCTGCCTGCACTTGGCCCATATTCCTCCAAACATTTCTTATTCATGTACTTATCTAAATGTCTTTTAAACACTGCCTCTGGAAGTTCATTCAACAATTTTCTCACCAGTGTCATCCTTAAGAGTAGTATTATAAAAGGTCAATTAGTCAGGGTTTTATCCAGTACCTCACCCAGGTAGGTCTCAGTACAAATCTAAACAATGTCAAAAAGGTCAGCAATATAGACAGCCTGAAGAACCTTTTGGGTCAACACCCAACATCCGCATGCTGATATATTACAGTACAAGATAATAGATGGGAATCCTGGCTGATAGGTCATCTCGCTCCCAATTGTAGCACTTCCATTGTTCTGAGGCAGGCAAATACAATGTGTGGAGTCACTCACTCAAACTGAAGATCTAGCCTGGTCTTGTGGCCCTGGTACTAGGTCAGACACAACAACTACCTGCAGCATCATTCCAGCACTTATGTCCATTTTACATAAAAGTGCACAAAAATTGATGGGGTTTCACATTGCATTGACTGAAACAGGCTTTGGGTTTTCCCGTGTATGGGACGCAAATTAAGCTTCCGGGCTGTATAAAACACTATAAATCTGAATAGGGCATCTTAATGCATACATAAGGGGAAAGATAACAAAGGAGCAGATGGAAGTCTGTCTGAATGCTTGTGTGGTGGTCTACTTGACCTTACAGTGGGCTGATAAATCAATCGCATTTGAAAAGAAACGTGCTTGTGTCAAAGGACTGCCTTTGGCATCACACTGACAAATCAGACCCAGGTGAGAGCAGAGTTGGATTTTGCAGATTATGTGGAGGCAGACAAGGTGGTACCAGGATATGTGTCATTTATTTTAAATCTGCATGACAATAATCTGTGTTGAAGATCTAACCACTGACCAGCTCTCTCGCTGTGATGCAGTTGAGTAATGCATATACGAACTGCATGACTTGCTGTTTGCACAACTTGCTACATCTGCAAAGCTGCCACCATCTGTACTCATTGTTTCATTTACAACCAGCTGGTACAGTAAGCTTGGCTGAATTTTCTAAGCTTTTCACTTGGTGCCTGTCCCTCTGAAGAATCCCAGGTCTCATTCTGCTTCAAAGTACTTTTCAAATATGCCAATCATTTGCTTTTGAGTGCAGTGAAGTGTCAAAAGAGGTAAACATAAAAATCAGAGATATTTTTATTTCGCTCAGATGTAGTGGTTTATATCCTGTGAAAGATTTAAAGAGTTAACTTCAGGGTTTGACCTGCATTGTTTCCACGATGTTTCACTGTTAAACTGTGCAAATATACCCAAGTGTGACATGGCATCTCTCCTTTGCTCCCGTTAATGCTCTTCCCCCTGATAAAACAGGGAGCCAGATCCAAAGTGCAGCTTGTACTCTGAACCCACACTCTTTATGAAGCTACAAATGCTAAATCCAGCAGGCTGATCAAATTGAAATGGCATTACAGAGCAAAATCTGGTCTAGCATTTTACATCTGTTGAAAAAGCAATTAAACCCTGCTTATTTTTAAATGTAATGCCTAGTTCAAGGGTGCTGGAACCTCATGTGGAGTATAATTCACTGTTTAAAAGGGAACTTGCTGGATGCATTGCTGACAGCTTTGGCTGGTGCCTCCTTTATCATCCTGGCCTCAGCACAAGAGGAACAAGTAATCACTTCATTTCCTGTTACAGTCCTCACTTACCTAACTTAGCCGTGGCCTATGAACAGCAGCAGCAACGTGCTGATCAGTGGGACCTTTCTCCTAGTTTCACTGCTGCTATGGCTGTTAGAATTGCGCAGGTTGAAGGCGGCAAAGTAGAGTCCCATTTGCTGGTGAAGAATCCTCTCAGGCCCAGAGAGGAAAAAAACCAGCATCTTGGGAATTAACATAATAATGTTCCATTTTGAGGTACACAGGTCTAGATTTCTGTCACGGATGCACTGGTCTTTTCTTCTATGGGATCCCACTCTGTACCCAAGATGAACCCTGGCCTGGAGAGTGGTGTTGGGACAAGGTCAGTGTGGTAGCTTGAAGGCCAGTCAGGGAGCAGCACCTTACAGGAAGTGCACAGGACTTAGAGCACTTGAATAATAATTACTGAAAGTCCCCTCAATCTTTTTGGATCACCTAGAAATTTACCAGAGGCTTCTTTCTAAGTTTTTGTTTGCCTCCTGTAGAGATTGTATGAACTGGGGGTGGGGCTGGAATAGCAGTAGCTGTATCACATTTGTACAGGGAATTTAATGAATTGACCAAAGGGTCTTTCCCTGCACTTTTTTCTATGCTCAACCAATTTGGTCATGAGAATATTGCAAAGTGTAGTGACACAGGACCCAAAAAAGA
>NC_063351.1:51642678-51647999 GCF_021869965.1 Rhincodon typus | reverse complement strand
CGGTAGAGAGCACCAAGTTCCTCAGAGTGACGATAACCAACAACCTGCCCTGGACTGCCCACATAGATGCAACAGTCAAGAAGGCACAACACACCTCTCCTTCCTCAGGCAGCTCAGGAAATTTGCCATATCCATAAGGTCCCTCACCAACTTCTACAGATGCGCTATTGAAAGCATACTGTCCGAGTGCATAACGGCCTGTTACGGCAACTGCTCTGCCCAGGACGGTAAGAAACGACAGAAGGTGGTGTGCACAGCCCAGACCATCATGGAAGCCAACTTTCCAACCAAAGATGAAGGATCTAGGCCCGAAATGTCAGCCTTTCTGCTCCTATGATGCTGCTTGGCCTGCTGTGTTCATCCAACTCTGCACCTTGTTGTCTCGGATTCTCCAACATCTGCAGTTCCTACTATCTCTGACTCCATTTACACAGCTCGCTGCTGCAGAAAGGCTGCCAACATCATCAAAGACCTATCGCACCCCGGTAACGCTCTCCTACAACCTCTTCCGTGAGGCAGAAGATATAGAAGCCTGAACACACACACCAGCAGGTTCAGGAACAGTTTCTTCCTGGCCGTTATTAAACTGATGAATGGACTGTCTAACCTCAAATAATGATTGACTTTGCTAACATGATCTCGCCCAGGGCACGCCTTGTGCAATGTAACCTGTACCTCTGTCTAAGTCGTTTGATCTGTACATCCTTGCTTACGATGATCTGTCTATACTGCTCGTAAACAAAGCTTTTCACTGTTTGGTACAAATGACAATAAATCAATCCTGTTAAACATTATGTATCGTCTTCCCTCAGCTGATGAATCAGAACACCTCCATGTTGAACAACACTTGGAGGAAGATCTGAGGGTGGCAAGGGCACAAAATGTATCCCTTGGTGGGGGATTTCAATGTCCCCCACCAAGAGTAGCTCAGCAGCAGCATTACTGATTAAGCTGGTCGAGTTCTGAAGGACATAGCTGCTAGACTGGGTCTAGAGCAGATGGTGAGGGAACCAGCAAAAGGGAAAAAACATACTTGACCTCATCCTTACCAATCTGCCGGCTGCAGATGTATCTGTCCATGACAGTATCAGTAAGAGTGACCATCACACAGTCCTTGTGGAGACAACGTCCCGCCTTTACATTCAGAATAACCTCTATTATGTTCTGTGGCACTATCAGTGTGATAAATAGGAGAGACTTCACACAGATCTAGCAACTCAAGACTGGACATCCATGAGACGCTGTGGGCCATCAACAGCAGCAGAATTGTACTCCAGCACAATCTGTAACCTCATGGCCCGGCATATTCCCCACTCAACCATTACCATCAAGTCAGGGGATCAACCCTGGTTCAATGGAGAGTGTAGGAGGGCATGCCAGGAGCAGCATCAAGCAGAGCTGAAAATGGGGTGTCAACCTGGTGAAGCCACCAAACAGGACTACTTGCACTCCACAGTATAAGCAGCCAGTGATAAACAGAGCTAAGTGATCCTACAACCAATGGATCAGTTCCGCAGTCCGGCCACATTCCGTTGGGAATAGTAGTGGACAATTAAACAACTCACTGGATTAGGAGGTTCCACAAATATACCCTTCCTCAATCATGAAGAGCCCAGCACTTTACTGTAAAAGATAAGGCTGAAGCTTTGGCAGTAGTCGTCAGGCCAGAAGTAACATTCGCACCTCACAAATGCCAGGTTCTGACCATCACCAATAAGAGACAATCTAAACATCACCCCTAGACATTCAATAGTGTTACCATCATTGAATCCCCACTGTCAACACCCTGTGGGTCATCATTGACCAAAAACTCAACTGGATTCTCCACATAAACACAGTGGCTACAAGAGCAGGTCAGAGGTTAGGAATACTGCAGTAAGTAACTCACCTCCTGACTTCCCAAAGTCTGTCCACCATCTACTAGGCACAAGTTAGGAGTGTGATGGAATACTCCCCACTTGCCTGGATGGGTGCAGCTCCAACAACACTCAAGAAGCTTGACACCATCCAGGACAAAGCAGCCCCTTGACTGGCATTACATCCACATCCGCTCCCTCCATCACTGATGCTCAGTAGTGCATCCTTGTGCTATCTACAAATGCACTGCAGAAATTCACCATAAATCCTCAGAGAGCACCTTTCAAATGCATGACCACTTCCATCTACAAGGACAAGGGCAGCAGATATATGGAAAACTTGAAGTTCCCCTCCAGGCCACTCATGATCCTGACTTGGAAATATATTGCCGTTCCTTCACTGTCGCTGGGTCAAAATCCTGGAATTCCCTCCATAATAGCTTGTGGGTCAACCTACAGCTGGTGGACCGTAGCAATTCAAGAAGGCAGCTCACCACCACATTCTCAAGGGCAACTCGGGACGGGCAATAAAAGCTGGCCCAGCCAGCAACGCCCACATCCCACAAATGAATGAATGAATAAATAAATAAATAAATAAATTGAAAGTGCCCAGTGGATGATCCATCTCAGTCTCCTCCAGTGGTCCCCAGCATCACAGATACCAGTCTTCAGCCAATTCAATTCACTCCACATGCTATCAAGCCCTGACAACATTCCAGTAACATGATTGAAGACTAGTGCTCCAGAACCTGCCTCTCCAATAGCCAACCTGTTCCAGTACAGTTACATCTGGCATCTACTCGACAATGTGGAAAATTGCCCAGATATGCCCTGAACACAAAAAGCAGGACAAATCCAACCCGGCCAATTACCACCCCATCAGTTTACTCTCAAGCATCAGTAAAGTGATGGAAGGTGTCATCAACAGTGCTACCAAGCAGCACCTGCTCAGTGATGCCCAGTTTGGGTTCTACCAGGGCCACTCAACTCTTGACCTCATTACAGCCTTGGTTCAAACATGGACAGAAGAGCTGAATTCCAGAGTCAACAGAGTGTGGCATCAAGCAGCCCTAGCTAAACTGGAATCAATGGGAATGAGGGGACGAACACTCTCTGGTTGTTGGAAATCAGTCATCTCAGCTCCAGGACATCTCTGCAGGAGATCCTCAGGGTAGCGTCCTAGGCCCAAGCATCTTCATCTTATAACAAAGATCAGAAGTGGGGATGTTCACCAATGGTTCAGCACCATTCATGACTTCTCAGATACTGAAGCAGTCCATATTCAAATGCAACAAGATCTGGACAATATCCAGGCTTGAGCTGACAAGTGACAGGTAAATTCACACCACATAAATGCCAGACTACGACCATCTCCATAAAGAGACAATCTAACCATCGCCTCTTAATATTCAATGGTGTTACCATCACTGAATCCCCACTATCAACATCCTGGGGGTTACCATTGACCAGAAACTCAAATGGACTCACCACATAAACACAGTGGCTACAACAGCAGGTCAGAAGCTATGAACACTGTGGCAAGTAACTCACCTCCTAACTCTTCAAAGCCTGTCCACCATCTACAAGGCACAAGTCAGGAAAGTGATGGAATATTCCCCACTTGCCTGGTTCGGTGCACCTCCAACAACACTCAAGAAGCTCAACACAATCCTGGACAAAGCAGCCAACTTGAGTGGCACAAGTATCCACTCCCTCCACCTCTGACATTCAGTAGCAGAAGTGTGTACTATCTACCAAGGATGCCCTGTAGAAATTCACCTAAGATCCTTAGACAGCACCTTTCAAACCCATAAATGCTACTGTCTAGAAGGACAAGGGCAGCACATACATGGCAACACCATCACCTGCAAGTTCTCCTCCAAACCACTTACTATCCTGACATGGAAATATATCGCCATTCTTTCACCGTCGCTGGATCAAAGTCCTGGAATTTCCTCCCTAAGGGTATTGTGGATCTATCTACAGCATCTGAACTGCAGCGGTTCAGTAAGGCAGCTCACCACCACCTTCTCAAGACCAACTATTGACAGGCAGTAAATGCTGGTCCTGCTGGTGATGCCTGCCAAAGGTGACCTTACTTAGTAAAGTACACAGCAAAGTGTCAACATGAATCTGTAAATAGGATACATCACCATTGGGAAGTGAGGCAAGATCACATGAGATACGGTAATTGTTGTCTCTCAGCTCTGTGGCAGACAGGAAGTTTTGAACTTTATTTAGTCAGTGTTTACTATGTTTAAATAAAAAAGGCTTTTTTTGATGACAACAAAGACTTTTGCAATATTTACTGACCCCTCTGTTAGACTCAACCAAAGCTAAACAGCAGACCTAGAAATGCTTGGGATCATAGAGTTGCTTGCAGAGTGTGACATGTTGTTATTGTCCTCCTGTTGTTTTTCACTCTGTAACCCAAACAATAACTTTCAAGAGGGAATTGTTTATGGCTGCATTGGAAAAGGAATTTTGTAGCATAATGCGAAGATTAGGGACTGAGACTAAATGGGCTACTTCTTCAAAGAGGTGGCACAGACATTATGAGCCAAATGGTCTCCTTTGTGTTGTCAAATTCTTTTTTTGAACAGTTTGGCCCTCCTCGGACTTACTTTGCGAAGAAGCAAGTAACTTCCTCAGAGCCAGAGGATATTCAGCACCTCTGTACTTTCCTGAGGCAAGTCAGCAGAAGCAGAACTGCCAAAGCAAATGGGAATGGCATCACCTCTTCAAAGATACTGGACTTAAAATACAACAGTAGCGTACAATTTACCCTAACTTCGCCTCTGACATCACCCCCCAACCTCTCCACTACCCCCCACTACATACCAACAAACAGTACCATTAAAAATCTATCAGAAATATTAAAACAAGGTTAACCCCAAACATTATGTATGTTCGCCCCATTTCTGAGTCAGTTGCCAGGGGTCCGTTTAGATTTTCACCCAGTCAAGCCACTCCCAGGGTTGGAGTCCCTCTTACTCCTGAGTCATTACATCGACAGCTTAATTCAAAGGTAAAACCATGAACTGCAGATGCTGGAGATCTGAACCATACAAAAACAGAAAGTGCTTGAGAAACTCAGCATATCTAGCAGCATCAGTGCAGAGAAAACAGTTAATGTTTTAGGTCCAGTGACCCTTGTTTGGAACCATGCTGATTTTCTCCAGCAATTTCAGTTTTTATTTGATTTGAAGAAAATCTATTCATTTATTTTATGATGAATGCTTCCCTCTACTGGTACATCAAGGAAATGTAACCCTGGTGCGAATTCCTGTTAAGGCATTTATAAAGAGTTTACTATTTCCATTTAACACAAATTGACATATTTACTCATTTGGTATGATGAGGGTTATAACTGGATTCAATTTAGCTTTATCATTCTTTAAAAAGACTTTCATAACAATGTTACAGAGATAGTAGGAACTGCCGATGCTGGAGAATCTGACATAA
>NC_063351.1:51637547-51642278 GCF_021869965.1 Rhincodon typus | reverse complement strand
CATTTCTGAAGAAGGGTCTAGACCCGAAACGTCAGCTTTCCTGCTCCTCTGATGCTGCTTGGCCTGCTGTGTTCATCCAGCTCTACACCTTGTTATATATTATATATATTATTTCATAACAATGTGCTGTTTTAATTAATATTTCTACTTAGGACTCTTTAAGCTCCCAATCCCAAGGAATTTTTGTAACCAGCTCTTTTGTGTGAAGACAGGTCACAGATATAGGACAAGATACATCACAAATCCCCTATCGTCTCATCCATATCAATTAGGAAGCGTCTTCCATTCTTAGAAAATAAAGTGTATACAGAGTTCGCGAGGGATGGACTAGGAGGGGAAACTAAGTTAAATATTTACTTCCGTAATGCTACTTCTACAGATTACAGGCTTTTAGTAATGTTACCAGGATCAAGGATTGGCTTTCTCTTCAATTCCACTTATTCTGCAGTGATTCTGTTAGCATGACAAGCATCAATAAGTCTTCACACTGGGAAACGTAGAGGCATTGCACAGTCACACTGCTGCATGACATCTGGGTTGAATCACCCTTCTTCAAACATTTTATGCCTGGTTACTATAGAGGAAGTGAATATGTGGAAACCACAATAATGGGACTTTGTTCACAAATACAACTGATACTCAGAAAGTGCATCGTGTTCCACATAGGTGAGGGTTATCCCGGTAAAGAAAGGAAATATAAAGATGGAGATGGACATGAACAGGAGCTCACCAGGTGAATAAGGAATCATAGCATTCTATCCCAAGTACTTGATGTCTGTGTAAGAGTCACTTCAAAGCTACTCAAAACCACATGCATCCTTTGCAGAAGGGCCTTATCTCCATGACAGATTATTCATCTTATGAATCATATTTTAATTATGCCTAGTATTTCTACCTGTCTTCAAACAAGTAGTGGGTAAAATGTGGGCATATTTCTTACCATCTCCCTACTTCTTCTGCATCTGGTTATAAGTGAATCTTTAGTGCCTGGACATAAACGAATAGCTAAAGATAAAGTTTAGTTGCCCTGAAGGTGAGGTTTGGTAAACTGGATTGCTAAACCCCCACAATGTGGTTGACTACGTGCAGTAGGTTTCACAAGTACGTGAGTGAGTAAACCTAACAGGAATGATTGAACAGCAGCAAGTAGTGAATGTCTGTTAACAGTAGCTATTGGTTCACCTACAGCTTTACATTCTTTTAAAGAGCAGCTTCATCATAGAAAACAAAATGCAAAGAAGATACGACTTAAAGACAGAAAAAGATAACCAAGACATCAGTAAGTCTGATTTTCTTATATTCCTGGATGGAATGCAGCAAAGGGAAGCATTACTGCCCCTATTATTCCCCCTTAAATCCGCAGCTGGGTGCTGGGGAAAGTTGTTCACATTAATCATCTTCAATTGTAAACTAATATGATGCATGATAAGTAACTGAATGAGAATAAATTTTCAAATTTGCAGACTATGGTAAAAGCAGCTCTATCTGCCCCTGTGTTTGTGTTGCAATATTGTGCGTAAGAGATTAATCAGTGTTGACTGTGGCTTCGTTCGTTGTGGTCTCTCCTGACTCAGAGGTTCCAGGTTCATATTTAACTAAGCAATGGGGAGAGATCATGCTTGAGTGGGTGTAGCAAATCACAGGCTAGAATCAAGGCAGAATAAAACAAAAAGTAATATGGAAATGAGGGTCAAAAATGGCAGGAAATAATGAGAATAAACCTGAGAATGCACTAAGTCAAGGGCAGATTTTGCAAAGAAAGCAAGTTTGGCAAAACTAAAGGCTCTGTATTTGAATATGTGTAGCATTAATAATGAAGTAAGTGAATTGATAGCACACATTGAAATAAATATGATCTGATAACAAATGCAAAGATGTAGCCGCGTGCGACAAGGTTTGGATCCTGAATATTGAAGAGTCTATGACATTCTTGAAGATTAGGAAGCTGGGTAAAGGTGTATAAAGATGGAGGGATTGCACTGTTAATCAAGGATGGTGTTGGTGTAATAGTCGATTGATTAATTGATTTATTTATTGTTACATGTGCTGAAATACAGTGAAAACTTTTGTTTATGAGCGGTACAGGCAGATCATAGTAAGCAAAGGATCAAAAAGCCTTAGACAGAGGCATTTGGTTCAGAACAGGATATAGAATCAGTTTGCATAAAGATGAGGAAGGGGAAAGAAGTCACTATCAAGAGTGGTCTACATGCCCCTAACAGTAACCACAATGTAAGACAAATTATACAAGAAGGAATATTGAATGTTGGAATGAAGTTATGACAATAATTAATCTACCTATAAACTAGAACAGTCAAATTGGAAGTAGTAACATTGATGAGGAGTCATAGAGTGCTTTTCATTTAGTTTCTTACAGTAGCATGCAGCAGAGAGCAAGTTACACCAGTGTTGATATTGTGCAATGTGGCAGGATTAATTCATGATCTCAGAGTAAAGGCATCTCTACATCGCAGTGACATATATGATTGAATTTCATACCTAACTTGAAAGGGAGAAGAACAGGTCTAAGACTAGTATTTCAAATTTAAATAAAGGCAACTATATGAACATAACATATGGGCCAAGTGCAGACAGGTGGGACTAGTTTAGTTTGAGATTATGGTCAGCATGGACTGGTTGGACTGAAAAGTCTGTTTCTGTGCTGTATGACTCTATAAATCTGAGCTGGCTAGTGAACTGAGATACTAGGCTAGGGGATAGGTTAACTAAGAAGCAGTGGCAGATGTTTAAACGCATATTTCAGAATACTCGGAATAACATCATTGATCCAACAAAGAAGAATTGCTGGGTAGGGTCCATCATCTGTTGTTAACGAAAGACATTTAAGAAAGCATTAAACTAGAGGGAAAAAGAATACAATTACAAAAAGATGAGTGGCAGGTCAGACGATTCATCAGAATACCAAGAATGGTAGTGAATGATGAAGAGAGCCAGAAATTCGAGTATGAGAGAAACCAGCTGGAAATGTAAACATGGATAGCAAGAGCTTCTCCAGGTATTTAAAAAGGAAAAGAGTAGCTAAAGTGGGTAGTGATCCCCTAGAGGGTGAGAGTGGGGAGCTAATAGTAGATATTAAGGAAAAGACAGATGAAAGGAACAAGTACTTCAGGCTACAGTCAGGCAACAATCGTCTCTAACAACTGAAAGTCCTTCCACTGCCCCATGACATTTATTAACATTACCATTTCTGAATTCCTCACGATCAACGTTTTGGGAGTTACCAATAACCAGAAACTAAACTGGACTAGCCATATAACTACAGTGGCTACAAGAGCAGGTCAGAAGCAGTAACGCTTCTCCTGACTCTCCAAAGTCTGTCCACCATTTACAAGGTACAAATCAGGAGTGTATTGGAATATTCTTCACTTGCCTGGATGGGTATAGCTCCAACAACCCTCATGAACTGACCAGGACAAAGCAGCCCATTTGATTTTACTTCATTTGTTTATGGGATGTGGGCATTGCTAGCTGAGCCAACATTTATTATCCATGCCCACTGGCCCTTGAGAAGATGGTGGTGAGCTCCCTTCTTGAACTACTGCAGTCCATGTCCTGTAGGTATACCCACAGTGGCAAATGGTGGAATTTGAATCTAATAAAAGTTGGGAATTAAGTGCCTTTACTTGGTCTGGCTGATATGTGACTCTATGTGGTTGATTCCTAACTGTCCTCAGATGAATTAGGAATGGGTACAAAATGCTGGCCTAGCCATCAATGCCTACATCCCGAATGAATGAATTAAGTGCTGTCAGAGACGGAATTCCAGGATTTTACACCATATCCACTCCCTCCACCACTGTGCTTAGTAGCAGCAGTGTCTCATCTACAAGATGCATTAGAAAAATTCACCAAGGCTCCTGAAACAGCTCCTTCTTAACCGACTTTCATCTAGAAGGACAAGGCCACCAGGTACGAGAGAACGTCACCATCTGCAAGTTCCCCTTCAAGCAACTCACCATCCTGACTTGGAAGTATACTGCCGTTCCTTCAGTCTCTCTGGGTCAAAATATTGGAACTCCCCATCACATATCAGCCAGACCAGGTAAAGATGGCAATTTTCTTACCTAAAGGACTTCACGAGCCAGATGGGGATTTTCAACAATCGACAATAGATTCATGGTCATCATTAAGCACTTAATTCCCAACTTTTATTAGATTCAAATTCCACCAAATGACATTGTGAATCTACCTACAGCGTGTGGACTGCACTGGTTCAAGACTGTGGCTCACCACCACCTTCTCAAGGGCAATAAAGCTTATGTTCTTTAGATACCAGTCCTTCGGTACCTCCCCACTGATCACAAACCTCTGGAGCAGGTGGGACTTTAACCTAAGCCTCGACCCAGAGGCAGGGACACTACCACCACACTATAAGACCCTCCTAGTCCTTTGGTGTAGCTGGCAACAGCCATCCTCCCTCAAGGAGATTGACAGGACTGAGCTGTCCCTGAGGGAGACTGGAGGGATGGCGGGGGGGAAACTGCCCCTGGGGGAGGGGAAGGGAGGTGAGGAATAACCGCTCCCCCATGGTGGTAGGATGATGGGGAATTATCTGTCTCTGAGGGTGTCTCGCCTGGGTGGGGGCAGGAGGGGAGGAGGGTAAATGGAGAGGGCTTTGTCTCTGAGGGTGCCCCCCGGGGGGTGGGGAAGGGGATGTGGAGAAGGCTCTGTCTCTGAGGGTGTCCCCCCTGGGTGCTGCCCCCTGGGGGG
>NC_063351.1:51598976-51637537 GCF_021869965.1 Rhincodon typus | reverse complement strand
CTGGGGGGTGGGGAAGGGGGTAAATGGAGAGGGGGCTCTGTCTCTGATGGGAGGAGTTCCGTCTCCGTGGAGATTGTCCCCGCCCCTTCCTGCGGATGTGACGCAGGGCACGGAAGTGGCTGTTGGGGACCGGAAGTAGCGGGCGGCGGGATCGAGTCGCTTTCTCGGAGTTTCTGAAAATCACCGCGAGGCCCCGGGGCTGCACCGAGACCGAGAGACCGTGAGTCCCGCCCGGGGGGAGGGAGAGGGAGCCGGACAGGCCCGGGGGGCGGGGTGGGGGGTGATAGAGAGACACCGGCCTCCCTCGCCGCTGCGTAACTAGGCCTGAGGATCCCGGGCCGAGGCCTGGAGGCCGCTGTGTGGGGAGCCTGGAATCGAAGTCGCCTCTGATTCACAGGAAAAGATCGATGGGAATGTGCGGTCCCTTGTTTGGGGGAATCGGGCACCGATCCTCGTGCTACAGTAACAGTCTACATTTATATAGCGCCCCGAGCGCGATATGTCTTCTCGGGGACTTTGGGCCCTGAAATCTTTGGGGGTTGGAAGAAGGCCCGAGGCCGCGGCATCTGAAAGACCCAGCCTCTCATGGTCATTATACAAAAGGATGGGGAAAGGCAGGGAGCGAGGCTATTGAGCGGTTTTGTGAAAAGACAATCAGTCCTTTAATGTTGACATGATGTTTGATTGGAAGCCGATGGAGCTGATTGGGATTTGGTGCAAGTTTGGACTAACGCAGTATAGTTTTTCACGGGCTCATATTTATATCGATGGGATGTTGGGGATTGGCCAAGAAGGCATGTGTTACAACAGTTAAGTCTGGAAGTAACAGTCATGCATAAGAGTTTCAGCAGCGGATGAGCTGAGGCAGGGGCAATAATGACCAGTGTTAAAGAGTTAAGTTGGGCATCCTGATTGATGACCTGAAAGCTCTCCTCAAGGTCAACTATAATGATCAAAATTGTGAACAGCCAGTTGCCACACAGAGGGATAGAGTTAAGAATAGATCCTTTGAGAATACTACAGATAATCATGCAGAAGCAAGGAGAAATTACTCTGGCTGCGACTGGATATATTTGTGAAGTATGGAAGATTTCAGCAATTTGAGAGGAAGCAGGAGAACCTATTGTTTAAATATGAACCTTCCAGATTTTATCCAAATGTCTGGCTGGAAAAATACTGACCAATCAGTCAACACTATCTTCCAAATAAAAACCGAAAGAACTGCGGATGCTGTAAATCAGGAACAAAAACAAAATTGTTGGAAAAGCTCAGCAAGTCTGGCAGCATCTCCTAAGTTCTGAGGAAGGGCAACCAGACCCGGAAGGGTAACCGGACCCGAAATGTTAACTCTGTTTTTTCATTCACAGATGCTGAGCTTTTCCAGTAATTTTGTTTTTGAACGCTATCTTCCATGCAATCTAAGTATTAGTTTGTCCCTTAAATTGGTATTCTTGCAAGTTGTGCTGATGAAACATTGGTATAGACAGTAAAAAATGTCTTTTTAGCAAGTTCTGTACTACCAAATGACTTTCAAAACATTGTAATCAATTGCCCTGAGTTGAGACCCTGTGTGCTTGTCACCAGATAGTGAAATTATTTTCTTTTGATTATTTTCTTTTGATTAGCCTACGCAAATTTGAAATGATTTTGAGATATTTCTCATTGTGCAAACGGCACTTTTTATTCAGAACAAGCACTCCCTTCATTGGGGCAGGGGGAATGAATTATATTTTTAACTTCCTTGAAAAGCACAGTAAACGTATCAGTGTAATATATCTTAAAGGCATATTTTAAACTTGTGATCTTAACTCTGCCTTCGTAAAAAGAATCTTGCATTTTCTTTGTTTTAACTCATCAGTTTTGAATTCGTAATATCAATAGAGGTAAAAATATGGTGCTTGCCACCACATGGAATATTTGAAGTAAACACCAATAGCTTTGATGTATTTAATGGAGGGGGGTTGGGTTTAGATGATTGAGGTAGAAAGAAATAGGATATGCTAATGGATTAGATAAAGTAGGGAGGATGCTCATGTGGAGCACCAACACTGACTTGGTCTAAAGGGTGTATTCGTGTGTAGTTCTCATACCTCTTGATCAGGGCTTTGGTATCAGCAGTGACATTGACTGGACCTGTGTTAATCTTTTATTCGGCTTAGTCTTTCTGCTGAACTGAATTATTGTTTCTTGTAGATGTCAGATGAGCTGGCAAAGCAGCTGGCCAGTTATAAGGCACAACTTCAACAAGTAGAAGCTGCGTTATCTACTGATGCAGAAAATGAAGATCTCCTTAAATTACAAAAGGATTTGCAGGTTGGTGTTCTATTTCTGTTTTTAATACAAGTTTTGCATTCTGTTAAGGTTCCTCCCCTACTTTATTAATGAACAAATTTTGTTTTCAGTGATTGGTAGACTGCAGCAATAAGCTATACCCACTTTATTAATAAAAGCAAACTGCAGAACAACGTCTGGTGGGGCAGGATGATTGTGTTGCATTAGGAACACTGTGTTTCCAATGTATCACTGGGAGCCAGAAACAAACACCAGAAAAGAAATTAAGTCACTTACAGGAAGTATTCAGCTTTGCAACAATCTCGTGTGTTTCTGTCTATGGAAAATAGTTTTTAATTAGCTGTTTCTTCCAATATTAGATGTAGTATGCATTGTGGGTAGCTGTTCTTGACATTGCCTTGAGTCAGTGTTTCATTATCTTTCCACAACAAAGAGAGAAAATTATAAATTACCACAAGTTTCCAGATTAGAAGCATATGATTAGTGCAAGCCATCTGAACTTGAGAGAATAATATATTTGGACATTTGGATATATTGAGCAAAAGTTGGAACATTCAAAACAAAATCGATATCATGTAGGATCCCTTTTCCAAAGTCACATGAGCATGTGAATTGGGAACAGGAACAGGCCTCTCAGCCCATCGAACCTTTCGTGCCATTGAGTAGAATCATGGCTCATTTGATAACATCACATTCTCATCCAGTCTCCAGAATCTTTAACCCCATTTGCTCATTGAGAATCAATTTGACCTTTGCCTTTTTAAAAAAAAAGGTCAGCTTCAACTGCCTTTTGAGGAAAAGTAGGCTCATGAACAAAAATATTTTCCTCCTCTTAAGTGGACAACCCCCGTTATTTTTAAATAGTCACTCCCAGCTCTAGATTCTATCACAAAGGGAAGCCTGCTTTTCCTCTTCATACTCACTGCATTCAGCAGTAGAATGAGTCACTCAGCCTTGCAACTGAAAATTAAAATAGAACAGAACTCTTAATTCACAAAGTATCCAATATGATTTCGTAACTTTAATGTCAGCACTTCGGGTGGAATAAACCATGGATAGGTCCTTGGATACGTTCTTAATTTAGCTTTTCTTGGATTGAATGCAGCACGTTACTAATTTCGAAGTATGTACTTTGAGTTGAGTAATTTGGGAGGTATATGATGTATGTGTGCCTGAATTGTTCCATAAGCTTTGGTGCAAATAGTCTCAGTCTGGGTCATTCATATCTTCAGACTTTTTGATACTGTGAAACTGGTTTCGGACTGCATCGGTGTTTTATTTTTGTTGATATTTTCTAATCAATCTGTTCAGAGATGTTATGACACAGCTCTGGAGCAGGTGGGACTTGTACCTGGGTCACCTAGTCCAGAGGTAGGGATGCTACCAGTGCACCACATGAACCCAGTGCATCGGTTAGATCAATTTAATCAACCTGTTCTGACATGTTATGACGCACCTGTGGAACAGGTGGACCTTGAACACAGGCCTTCTGCCTCAAAGAACACTTCACCTGATGAAGGAGCAGTGCTCCAAAAGCTTGAGGTTTTAAATATACCTGTTGGACTGTAACTTGGCGTCATGCGACTTCTAACTTTGTCCACCCCAGTCCAACACTGGCATCTCCACGTCATGGCTACCATCAAAGATAGGGACGCCGCCACTGCACTACAACAGCCCACTGCATCTGTGATTTTTTTTTTTAACATTATCTGGGTGTTTCAGGGGACACGACTACTGTGCCACAGGAGAGCCCTGCATCACTGTTAGTTTGGAGTCCAGATTGATTAAAGCTGTTAAATTCAGTTCCCCTATCAGAAAGACAGAGGAATTGACTACTGGTAGCTTGTGATTGTGCTTGCCGTTGGGATAAGAAGGACAAATTTAGTATAAATGTGGGCAACTGCCTCTCAAATGCCAGCTTCCAGCAATGGAAACTCACAATTCAAGTGTAGAAACATCTTAAGTCCACTAGAATTCTCGACTTGGCTCTGAGTGAGACCAGTGCAGGGTAATCTTCTACAAGTGCTTGGTGACAGTTTATTTCTGCTACATATAGTATGGTGGGTTGTTTGAAGCCTGAGGCACCATAAAAGTAACCTGGAATCTGCTAGGCTCCCATTCTATGCTTTTGATTTGATATTGTCACCTTGTGTCCAAAATCCATTTGTGTTTTTAAGGATTAATGTCTTAGGTTTGATTGTGTGTGACTGCTGGGATACTCCATCTTTCCCTTTATCATGTCCCGTTGGATATGTTGTAATGGGCCCCTTTTGAAAAGAAAATCCTTCTTTGCACACAATTGTTTAATTTGGCAGGAAGAAACAGAACGTTGAATTTTGTAGAACTTGGACAACCTAAACCATAAAATTGAATTTGAATTTCCTTTTGGTGGTTTTGCATGTTTTTAACCATTATCCTTGCGCTGCTCTAGTGGTAACTTCAGTACTTCGTTCTTAAAGTTAACTTGCAGAATCCTGCATTGATCTCTTCCATTTTTTAAAAAATCAGCCAGCATTTGTATGGCTGGTATTTATTTCCCATTTCTGGTACAGTTAGATTCCACTTCACTTCAGTTAATCATGAGCGTTTTATAATCCTGCAAAGGAAAGCAGGTTATATTAAAGAACATCAGTGAACATATTGGGCTTTTAGAACAATCTGACAACTTCATTTTTACCTATAGTCTCTTATTTCCAGATCTAAACTAAATTCAAACACTCATACTCCCAAGCTGGGTTGAACTGTTTGTCTCTGGATACCCCTCCACCCCCAGCTTGGAATACTAGTCCAGTAACATAAGCACTACATGATTATATCCTGCTGGAAATTGTAAATTCACAGTAGAGATTGGAGGGTGTGGGATAAACGAGGGCTTATGCCATCAGTATCCTGGAAGTGAATCAACTCGTCTGAGGCACTTCACTCTGCGTGTGGTCTGAAAGATGGATACAGGATTCCACAATGTACCTCTATGTGGGGAATGAAAAAGAAAGTTAAATTGCTAAATTGAAAGGAACACCTCCCTTCGTTTCCATATCTCTGGCACTTGAATGTGCATAGTGAGATAGGCAGATGTCATCTATGGTATACTGCCCATGTTTTTCCTGACCCTATGAGGAAGTATTTGACACATGTCACTGCTGCCATGTGTAACTTGCTTTGTGGGAAACCTCAACATGTCCTTCACTCCTGTGGCTCAGTTAATTAGATAAACAGTATGTGCAGATAAACCCTTATGTTCATGTATATATTTGCTGTTGGGGTCACCCAGTGAAGAAAGTCGCTGCAGGGTTGTGTTAATTCCACTCTCTCTGTTACCCCTCATTTTATTTTACGTTAACATACTCTGGATATTACTGTATAAACAAAACGTCAGGCCTGTTGCAATCCGTCATAACCCAAGCTACCATGATATCGCATTCAGGGGAAATCAGACTGTAGTACTTCTATATTTTACATCTTTTTTTCACAGTTGATACACGCCATGTTTGATTTCAGGTGGAATTGGACTCTGCATCTTGTTCTGAGTAAGTATTAATCCTTGTCACCAGTTGCACATGGATTTAAATAGATCTATTTGGCTAAAATTAGTTAGCAGGACTTTATTTGCCCTCCTGATTTCTAGTCTGCTTTCACAGTCCAGTTTAAATGAACTAAGATCTGCTTCTTCAGAATACCACAGAAAAGTAAAATATGCTTGTAGCTGGATATTAATTATCAAAAGTGTGTTATTAGTAGCTGTTCCCAATTACATTTGGTTTCATTTTCCTTGGGCACTTCTTGACATATGTGGTCAGGTGACTGTCAAAAGAGTGGCAGTGCTTTGAAATTGAAAATATTAAATAAAGAGAGAAATTGGGTTAATGTCAGCAAAACCTTGCCAGAACTCACTTGATTGGAACTCATTTTTCAACCACATGTATGCAAAACCTTTCCAATTGCACCTAATGTGGATCGGTCCCATACCAGCTGCTAAATGTACAATACTAGGTAATGCACCTCGTTGTTATTGTCATTTTCAGTACCAGAAGATTGGTAAAGCTACAAATGAAAAGTTTTCTGATGCAAAAGTAGTGTCAAGGATCTTGTGGGTATCTATAAGAGAGTAGCCATGTAATGGTAAGCAACCAATCTAGTGTTTAAACCAGTATCCAACTGTGGAAGATTTGCAAAAAGAATAGACAAGTTAATGTTCTGTATGAAAGTCTATGTATTAACTTGTCTGTTCCTTTTGCAAATCTTTGGATACTGCCTGACATGTTTATTTCTCACATTTTGAGAGATTTTAGTTGGTTCCACCATGCCTGCAGCGTTTCTTTGCTGTTTTTGTCTGACTTGTGAAGTCCTAGTTTTATTTGTATCCTCCTTGAAATTTCTTTCCTGCCACGAGATGGTGCTGTCCAGAGGTCAAGATACAATACAATCCTTCCTGAAGCTGGTAGTAGATCCAGTATGGGCTAAATTTAGCTGCCAGTTAAACTATGCTTGTAGCAGTCCTGCTAAAAGTGAACCTATGTTTAACAGAGGCTTTTGAGGGAAGTGCCCAATAATTTTTACATAATCATATATTGACTATTTTTGCTAATTAAAACCCAAACTTCCGTTTAATTATCATCCAGGCATTGCTGCACATACTGGGACAAAGAACCCATTGTTACCTCTTGAATTTGCTGTTGATCAGTCGGACTAATTCTGATCCTGGGTCTGATATTTCTTCCGCTGCCTTTGGTTTTTATGAATTCTGTTCTGTATTTATTAATTTCTCCATGTAAGAACATATGGCTGGCTAGTATAATAGTACAATCATAGTTGGATTAGGTGTAGGGGCACCAACATGAGAAAAATTTACTTGGCCTCTTCCAAATCAAACTACTTGTCACAGATGCATCTATCAATGACAGTATTGGTAAGATTGACCACCTTCCTGCTTGTGTAATGCCACGTTCTTAATTTCATAGCGAGTGCCCCCTCCATGTTGAAACAGGATAGATTCACAACAGATTTAACAGCTCCAAACTAGGTTTTGATCAGGTGCCATGGGTCATCGGCAGAATTATATTCTGCCACAGCCTATAATTTCATTGCCTGGTTTATCATTCTCTCTCTGCCAATAGCATCAAGCCAGGAAATGGACCTTAGTATATTGAGGAATGTAGAACAGTGCCTCGAAAGCAGAATCATACAGGCCCAAAACCAATAGATCAAATCAAAGCCATCTGTACTCCTGCCACATCAAGTCATGAATGGGAATGGTGGAGGGGTCCATGAACAAATTCAGCATTTGCATGCAAAAGATCAGGCTAAATTTTTTCCAACCATCTTCAGCCAGAAATTTTGAGTGGAAGATCCATCTCAGCATCCTGTTGAGGTCCCGATCTAAACTGAAGCCAGTCATTACCGGTTCAGTTCACAGAGACAAGCTAAATCCAGTTGGACTAATTGCTGTCCCATCAGCAAAGTATTGGAGCTTCTCGTTGATGGTGCTAGAAGTGGCACTTGATCGCTTCATAGATGTTCGGTTCAAGTGTAGCCAGGCCCACTTTACTCCAAGTCCCATTTCAGAAGTGAAATGAGAATGATTGGTCTTGAAGTCAAAGTACTATTTGATAAAGAGTTTGCCATTAAGGCATCCTGGTAAAATTGGAGTCCGTGGAAATGGGGGTAGGGGAGTGTGGTAGAGATCTTTCACCTGCTGAGACCAGACCTGGCACAAAGGAAGGTAGTTGTTTTAAGCGAATTATCTCCACCCTCGAACATCACTGTAGGAGTTCCTCAGGGTAGTATCTTAGCCCAACCATCTTTAACTGCCTCATATGATGACTTTTCCTCCATAATAAGCTGTGAAGTGGGAATGTCTGTTGATGGTTGCAGAGTATTCATTACCACCCACAATTCCTCAGATACTGGAGTAGCCTGTGTCCATACACGGCAAGATCTGGGAGATGGACAGGCTTGGGCAGATGTTTGGCATAAATTTTGTTTACCAATTAAATACCAAACAATGACCATATCCAACGAGAGAATGTTTGATCACCTTCCTATAACATTCACTGGTATTATGAAAATTAAAATACCCACCATCAATATCCTGGGGATCACCATTGATCAGAAATGTAATGAGACCAGCCATGTAAATACTATGGATATTAAAACACTCATTAGCTGGGACTGCTGCTCTGAGTGACTCCTGACTCTTCAAGCCTTCCCTACATCCGTAAAGCACAAGTCAGGAGCGTAATGGGATATTCCCCACATAATGGCACCATCACTGACATTAGTGTATACCATCCAGAAGGTGCACTGCACCAACTTCTTCAATAGTAAAACACCCACAAAATCAGTGAACTCTATCACCAAGAAGAGCTTCAGAACCACCACCACCTCAATTCCCCTCCTAGTCACACCATCCTGGCTTGGAACTGTATTGTCTTCCTTCATTGTCACTGGATGAAGCTCCTGGTGCAGGGAAGGCACTGGCTTAATGCTATTGTCCCCAGACTAGGAATCCAGAATCCCAGGCTAATACTCATACCAGATGGTAAAAATTGAATTCAATAATATCTGGAATCTGGTCTAATGGTCACTATTTTTGATTATTGTAAAAACCCATCTGGTTGACTAATGACGTTTATCTGGTCTGCAACTATATGCAACTCCAGATCCACAGTAACTGTGGCGACTGTGAACTTCCTCTGGCCAAATAGGAATGGGCAGTAAATGCTGGTCTATCCAGTGGTGCCCACATTGTTTGAACAAATAAAAACAGCATTCCCTGCCCAATAGGGTATCTACACCACCTGGACTGCAACTAAACAGGTAACTCTACACCATCATTGAAAGGGTAATTAGTGATCGACAATAAATGCTGACCTTGCCAGGAACTCTCACATATTGTGAATGACTGAAGATTTCCTTGCTGTCATTCTGTTTACAAAGAGGCAGTAGATCAGGTTAGGATGATTTGGAAGGTAGTGAAGTGGCCTGCTTGAACTGTGGTCTCTGCCGTTCCCTGGCCTGTAAATATGCTGTTACAGTCCAAACTGGGTAAACCTTTACTGTCAGGTCCTGGTCTTCAAGGTGAAAGTGAACGTAAGAGCAAATATTTCTTCACTTTCCCACCACATTCGGAGAATTTTTTTTTTGAAAGTATTCCTCCACAACTCCACCTCCATTTCCCTTTGGAAACTTGCTATTCCAGGTCTCCAACTCACCGGAAAGCTAATATTCGCCATGAGATTAGCCAACAAGTGACTCCAGCAGTGATTGGAATGCAGGACTGAAGAGATTGACAATTGGATGTCAGCAGTGTTCAAAAACAGTGCCTCCTGGTTCCTTGGTAAGCTGGCTGCTTGGAGCTTGTGGAAGAGGAGCTAGATCTTGCTTTCTTTTAAAAAAAATATATACTTCTGTTTTAATTAAAGTTGGGATGTATATTTATTTTTCCCTCTTATAAGTGACTTTCCTTTTAAATTGCTTTCTCAGAGGGGCAATTTTACGTTTCAGTGTCACTTTGTAAACTGCAGCTAGTGGGAAAAAGAATACTCCATATTTCCTGTAGCCTCCACCCCAGTGGGTGAAGTGGGAGCAGGAGGTGCCTCACAGCCTCAGCAGAAAATGCCGTCCCAAACAAATAACCGAAATATTTGTCACTTAAGATCTACTATAATAGGATTGTCATTTTCGATACAGTGTGGAGCTGAAGGAACACAGCAGGCCAGGCAGCATCAGAGGAGCAGGAAAGTCCGTGTTTCGGGCCTAGACCCTTTATTGACCTGATGAAGGGTCTTGGCCCGAAACATCGACTCCTCCTGCTCCTGTGATGTTGCCTGGCCTGCTGTGTTCCTCCGGCTCCACACTGTATCGACTCTGACCCCAGTATCTGCAGGTCTTGCTATCTCTGAGGATTGTCATTTTATTCATTCACAAATCCACATGCGTAGAACTGGTAGGGTGTTTACTGAAGTAGATATTATTGTTAATGACAGAATTCCAGTGGTAGATAATACATCCAATGCAGTTTTATGAGAATTTCATTTTGATGTTGAAGAAGTGAGCAAAGCAAAATCATAACTGGCTTAAAGGTTTGAAGAATAATACAGAAGAAATCCACATTTGAATGACAGCAGATCATTGAGATATTGACATTATTTGAGAAAATGTATGGTGGGGGCACACAGAACAAAACAGGAACAGAAGTTTATGCAGCAAAACCATGGAGAAGGGCAGTCTCAGAACAACAGCTTACTTAAAGAAAGAACTGCTCCTGTTGGAGACCATTAGTAGAAATGGTGGGAGGTGGGGTGGAAAACACAAGCCTGGTTCTTGGTGAAGACCTTGTACCTTTTCTCCAAAAAAACAAGTGGACAGTGCAATTAGTGGTTAAGGAGAATAGTGAAATATTTGATAGGATGAGACTGTGAGAAAGGTAATATTCATGGATTTAGCTTCTTTAAAAGTAGACATCAGACCTCGATGACATGACCTCGCTGTTAAGGAAAGTAAGGGAGCAGAGGATCTGTACATCATTTTCCTACTGTTTTTGACTACTGAACTTGAGAAGTATTAATCCTTATTTAGAAATGTATGGATTATTCAGGGAGGATTATTTGAGGAGGAAACAAGAAGGGTCAGCTTTACAATTATATGTTTGATGTGGTTTCATGCAGCAGGCACATATCCATGGGAAGCTGGATCCAAAGTTGGTTCAATGACAAAAAGCCAAAAGAAAAGGTGACTGGCAAGTTATTTCCAGCAGAGTTCTGTAGTGCTCAATACTGAGTACCTTGCTTTTCATGGCATATATTGCAATGATTTAGACTTGAGCATGATTAAGAACTTTGCAGATATTAATTGGTCATGTGGTTAATAGTGAGAACAGCAAGAAAGTATAATTGGACTGAGCGGCTGAGCAGAAAAGTGCTGAATGGAATTACAGCCTGGAGAAATGAGAGAATTCATTTTTGAGATTAAACAAAGTGATACATAGTAAATGGTGGTGGGGTGGGGTGGCGGTCATGCTGTGAAGTTGAGCGGAACAGGGAAACCTTGGAGAGCATGCCCACAGATCCCTGAGGCATTAAGACATACAAGGATACTTTCCATGATTGATCAAGCATTGAAAATGAGAGCACAGAGGCTATGCTAAAATATTAAACCATTAGTTAGGCTACAGCTAGAGTACCACTTGTAGTTCCAGTCACTCCATTACAGGAAAGATATGAATACTCAGGAGATGGCACAAAATAAATTTGAGGAGGATGCTACCAGGAGAATTTTAGCTCCAAGGAAAGGTTCGATAGATTGGGGTGATTATCTTTGGGACATCTACTCAAGGGCAGTTTAAGGCGTATAAAATTGAAGGGCCCAGACAATTAGGTAAGATTGAGCTAGTTCTCTTAACATAGAGGTCAATAATTGGAGATGGATTAGCTTGAAATTTAAAATAATTGGTACAAGACTAATAAGGGAGTGGAAGAGAAATGTTGAAAAGAAACCTTGAATGAGCTGGTATTCTGAAAAGTTGTCAAGGTTGGAGAGGCAGAAATCTTCATTACAGGTACTATAACCTACAGGGCTCGTGACGAAGCAGGAAAGTAGGATTAAACTGGATATCTTTCTTTCATCTGACAGGTAGCCACGGGTTAAATGGCCTCATTCTGTGTCATCAACACACATGATTATAACCGCGCTCTGTGGGATTACTAATGCAAAACAGGATGGATGAGGATATGTGTAACTTGAAGCCATCTTGTCTCTCATTTTCTTTCAAGCAACCCTCCAGTTATGATTATTTGAAATGAACTGATTTCCTTTATCTCTTCTCCCTGTCCCTCTTTCAATCTTTAATACATCCTTCCACTTTGTGTTGCAGTGCTGCGTTGTTTCTACGTGGCCTTCATTCCATTTGTCACCCCTTGTAGGTGCACATTTTCATTCTCACATTATGACACTCTCTTGAAGGGGTGCAACGTTGATTTGCTGTGTACTGTAACAGCAGCCAGTTTCAGAAGAACCTAAAGTGTAAGCTATAAAATTTATACAAGACAGCGACAGCGGACTAGAGCTGTCCCCCATATGTTGGTTTCTCTTTCAGTTTAGTTGCTGGTCGGATGTGGGTGTCACTGGCTGGCCAGTATTTACTGCCATCACTTGTTGCCTTTAGGAAGGTGCTGAGCTGATTCTTGAACTGCAGGAGTCTGCATGCTGTAGGTAAACACACAATGCCCTTTGGGAGGGAATTCCAGAATTTTGACCCAGTACCATTGAAGGAACAGCGATGTATTTCCAAGTCAGGATGGTGAGTGGTTTGGAGGAGAACTTGCAGAGGGTGGTGTTCCCATGTACCTTGTGCTGCCTGTGTCCTTTTAGATGGTAGTGATTGTGGGTTTGGAAGGTACTGCCAAAGGGGAATCGCTGCTGAATTTCTGCAGTGCATTTTGGAGATAGTAGCAGCAGTATGTACTGAGCGTCGGTAGTGGAAGGAGTGGATGCTCATAGATGCAGTGCCAATCAAGCGGGCTGCTTTGTCCTGGATGGTGTCAAGCTTCTTGAGTGTTGTTGGGGCTGCACTCATCCAGGCAAGTGGGGAGTGTTCCATCACACTCCTGACTTGTGCCTTGTAGATGGTGGACAGGCTTTGGGGAATCAGGTGAACTACACATCACCTCTGACCTCCTCTTGTAGCCACCGTGTATACATGGTGAGT
The DNA here is from genome assembly GCF_021869965.1 of Rhincodon typus. NCBI lineage: Eukaryota > Metazoa > Chordata > Chondrichthyes > Orectolobiformes > Rhincodontidae > Rhincodon > Rhincodon typus. Next base: position 51,624,540 of record NC_063351.1, on the reverse strand, counting down.
CTAGTTGTGTGTCTGGTAAATGGCAGCACTCAGGATATCAAGGGACAATGGTTAGGTTGTCTGTTATTGGCAGTGGTCATTGCCTTACATTTGTGTGGTGCAAATGTTACTTGTCAGCCCATGTCTAGATATCATCTATTTGCATATAGACTGTTTCAGTATTTAAGGATTTGCAAATGTCGCTGAACAATGTGCAAAACATCAGCGAACATCCCCACTTCTGACCCACGATGGAGGGAAGGTCATTGATGAAGCAGCTGAAGATGGTTGGGCCAAGGACACTACCCTGTAGAACTCCTGCAGAGATGTCCTGGAGCTGAGGAGACAGACCTCCAACAATCATGACCATCTTCCTTTGTGTCAGATATGACTTCAGCCCCCAGAGAGTTTACCCCCTGATACCCATTGATTCCAGCCTTGCTCCTTGATATCACACTCCGTTGACTGCAGCCTTGATGTCAAGGAGAATCACTCTCGCCTCACCTCTGGAATTCAGCTGTTTTGTCCATGCTTGAACCCAGGCTGTAATGAGGTCAGGAGCTGGTTGGACCTGGCAGAGCCCAAACTGGGCGTCACTGGTTATTGCTGAGTAGGTGCTGCTTGAGAGCACTGTTGATGACACCTTCAATCACCTTACTGATGATTGAGAGGAAGCTGATAGGGTGGTAATTGGCCGGATTAGTTTTATCATGCCTAGGAAATTTGTGCGTTGCCGGGTAGATGCCAGTGTCGTAACTGTACTGGATCAGCTTGGCTAGGGGATCGGCAAGTTCTGGAGCCCAAGTCTTCAATATTATTGCCGAAATATTGTCAGGGCTCGTAGTCTTTGCAGTATCCAGTGTCTCCAACCGTTTCTTGATATCACATGGAATGAATTGCTAAGGACTGGTATCTGTGGTGCTGGGGACCACTGAAGGAGGCGAAGATGTATCATCCACTTGGCACTTCTGGCTGAAGATTGCTGCGAAAGCTTCAGCCTTATCTTTTGCATTGATGTGCTGGACTCTTCCATCATTGAGGATGGGGATATTTGTGGAGCCGCTTCCTCCAGTGAATTGTTTAATTGTGCACCACCATTCACAACTGGATGTGGCAGGACTGCAGAGCTTAGGTCAGATCCCGTTGGTTGTGGGATCGCTTAGCTCTGTGTATTTGACATGCAAGTATTCCTGTTTGGTAGCTTCACCAGACTGATGCATCAATTTTATGTGTATCTGGCGCTGCTCCTGGCATGCCCTCCTGCACTCTCCATTGAACCAGGGTTGATCCCCTGGCTTGATGGTAATGGTTGAGTGGGGGGTTATGCTGGGCCATGAGGTTACAGATTGTGCCGGAGTACAATTTTGCTGCTGTTGATGGCCCACAGCGCCTCATGGATGCCCAGTCTTGAGCTGCTAGATCTGTTTGAAGTCTGTCCCATTTACCACGGTGATAGTGCCACACAGTATGCTGGAGGCAGGACTTTGTGTCCACAAGGACTGTGTGATGGTCACTCTTACTGATACTGTCACGGACATTCATTTGCAGCCTGCAGATTGTGGTGAGGGTGAGGTCAAGTATGTTCTTCCCTCTTGTGTGTTCCCTCAGTTAAGAGTCGGTCACATTGCTGTGGGTCTGGAGTCACATGTAGGCCAGACTGGAGGAGGACATTACTTCATTACATTAATATCTTCATTGCTACCTGAACCTTGTATTTCTATAGCGTTCTTAGCATTGTAAAACATACTAAAGCACTTCATGAGGACTCATCATTCGAAACTCAGCCATATGAATGGATATTAGAGCTAGGAACCAAAAGCGTGCTCAAAGATCTTGGTTTTAAAACACAACCTAAAATAGACAGTTTTAGGAAATACTTGACAGCTGAGGAATGAAAATCAGTGAATTGCAGGAGTGCAGAAATTATAGAGGATGGCAAAGGGCTGGAGCATCATGTCTGCCCAGGCTCGCTAAATAAGCATCATGACCGAGCCATTCTCCAGTCTTTCCCAATACCTGCACATTGTTTCTGTTGAATACTCTCTTGAATGGCTGAATGGAACGTGCCTCCACCACACTTTCAGGTAGTGTATTCTAGACCCAAACCATTGCAAATCAATTTAAACCTAGGCCCTGAGACAACAAGGTGCAGAGCTGGATGAACACAGCAGGCCAAGCAGCATCATAGGAGCAGAAAGGCTGACGTTTCAGGCCTAGACCCTTCATGGGAACCTTTCACAAGCAGGAATGGTTTCTCCCTTTCTACTCTATCCCCAGTCCCCTTATGAGTTTGAAAGCTATCAGATCTTCTCTTTGTTGCCTTCTCTTCAGTATATCCTTATAACTGAAGTTTCTCATCCCTGGATCCACTTTTGTAAATCTCTTCTGCACATGCCAATGTATTCATATTATTCCCATAGTGTGGTGCCCAGTACTGTACACGTTCATCAGGCTGAGATGATTAGATGCAAGGAACAGAACTCTGTCAGTGTGAGGTGGGCTGGAGGTCTTGCACAAGAGATGCAATCATCACAATATTGAAGTCTGGAGATTGCATAGATGAAGGCAAAACACAACATGACATTTCTCACTTCTGACTAGTTTCAACTATTGATTTGCAATTCTTCTGCGTAGGTTGAATTGGTCAAAACTTGTAAGACTAGTGTTGCAATATTGGAATGTTGCTGGAAGCTGACTCCTTTCCAGTTAGAATAGTTTCCCATGTGATTTGAGGCTACATACATATGTTCTAAATTGTGTGGTTACACAGCTTACTGACCAGTGAGTCGCACATCAAAGGTAGGGGAACTGTTGGAGAGAATTCTGAAGGGGGAATTAATTTCCACTTGCTGAAGTAAAGTTGGGTCACGGGTAGTCAGCATAGCTTTATCAGAGAGAGGTCATGCCTAATTGAATTTTTTGAGGAGGTGGCCAGGTGAGTAGATAAAGTTAGTGAAGTTGATGTGGTTCGTACAGATTTCAGCAAGGCCTTTGACAAGATCCTACATGGGTGACTGATAAAGGTGAAACTAGGTGGAATCCAGGGAAACTTGGCAAAATGGGTCCAAAATGGGCTTAGTGACAGGAGACAGAGGGTTGTGTGCAGTGCTGGGTTGCTTATTGCTCATGGTATGTATATAAATGATATGAATGAGACTGTAGGGGGATGCTAAGTACATCTGTGGATGATCTGAAGATTGGCCAAGCAGTTATTAGGGATGAAGCAAGTCTTAGTTTACAGGAAGGTGTAGACTGGTTGGTCGGCTGGGCAGATTAGTGGCAGATTGAATTTAACCCTGGAAGGTGTGAGGGGATGCATTTTGAAAGAAAGAACACGACAAGGACTAATTCAGTGATTTGTAGGACACTGGAAAGCTCAGAGGAACAGAGTGCTGTTGAGGTAGTTGACCACAGATCCCTAAAGGCAGCAGGGCAGGTTAATAGGGTAGTTAAGAAGGCATGCCGTTCAGTTGTGGCATAGATTATAAGAGCAGGGAGATAAAGTTGGTGATGTACAAAATTTTGGTTTGGTGTACTGTGTGCAGTTCTGGTCACTTACTGTAGGAAGGATGTGATTGTATTGGAGAGTGTGCAGAGGAGACTCACCAGGTTGTTGTGTGGGATGGAGTAGTTTAGCACAAAAAGAGGCTGGATAGACTCCATTTTCTTTAGGGCAGAGGCACCTGGTAGAGGTGTATAAAATTGAGGAGCAAGGACAGGGTGAATAGAAAGCAGCTATTACACCTATTTGAAAGATCAATAACGAAGGGAAATAATTTTAAAGTGAAAGGCGGGAGATGGAGAGGATTTGAGGAAAAGCATTTTCACTCCGTGTGGTGGGAATCTGAAATTCACTGCCTGGGAGGATAGTTGAGGCAGCAAACCCCACACCCTTTAAAAAGTACTTGGATGAGCACTTGAAATGCCATAACATTCAAGGCTACGGGCCAAGTGCTGGAAATGTGGATTATTGTAGATAGTTTGGTGCAGGTCGGATTGGCAGAAGGGCATCTTCTATGCCAAATGGCCCTCTGGCACAGCACACAACTTCCAAAGCATGGTGTGTACAGATATTTTCTAATCTACCTGTTCAGAGATGTTAGTACATGCCTATGGAGCAGATGGACCTTGAACCCTGGTCTCTTGGTCCGGGGGCAGGGACGCTCACTGCACCACAAGAGGGTCCACAGGGCACGTATTAAATGGTCCCTTTAATTTAACCGATGTGTGCAACATTGCGAAAAGGCCCATGCACTTAAACAAAGTCATTGTAATACCACATAAAAAAGAATTAAATTTGCTCTAGGTATAAATGGAAAATTTTGAATAGGTTTTTAGATTGGATTGGAATACCCATAATAACCTGAGACAGGTACAGCAGTCCTAGATGTAACTGGTTGCTAATTAAATATTTTGTAAGAGAACAACCTTGACCATGGCAATGTAAAGTTAAATTGTTTGAGTGTTGTGTACCCTTAATAATTTGATTTGAAAAACAATTTTGAGATCTGTTGTGAATCAATACCAACAAATACAAATCAAATCAATTTTAAATAATTCCACCAGTTCCATCTACATTTAAAGAATGACAGGACTTAGAACAAACTTCACTGTTTGAGTCTCCATTGATTCATTGTCAAAATGACATCTTTAACAAAAGAGTAAATAAACAATTCAATTTTATGAGAAATTTGTATGTCATAAGTTCTATATTTAACACATTCTGTGATGATTTGGAAACTGAATGCTCAAATACTGCTTTCCTTTGCTTGTTGACTTTTTAATTTGCTCTCACCACTTTGCGAGGCCACAGAGACATGGGTCAGTTGTTGGCATACAGGTCAATACATTCCCTGGTTTTAATCTTTGTCAAATGATAAGATAGTATTGACTGTGGAGGGAGAGATAAAGTTTAATTAGTTTGAAGTCATGTACATTAATGTAACAATTTTGTTTTATCTTTTCCAATTTGAGTAAAATGTTGACTGTTTGGTGGTGAAAGTAGATCTGAGCACGTAAGTTATGGTTTAATACTGTTTTAAAAAAAAGGACAACACTAAGTTCTCTATTTACTTGCGTGTCTTACAGGAAGTTATAGAGCTGACCAGAGATCTGTTATCAAATCAGCCTTCTGTTGCTGCAACTAATGCAGACAACTCAGCAAATTCCATGCCTAGTCATAAATGGAAGACTGGTGACAAGTGTATGGCTGTTTGGAATGAAGATGGACAGTAAGTGTAGAACTCTCTAACAGTACATCAATAGAGCAGTAGCAAATGGTAAGAGATTCTTTGAGACTTATTCTGAAATTTGAGGCTTGGATCAGTCATATTTGACCTGCAATGATGCAGTTACGGTGGGGGAATTTGTAATCCTTTCGCTTGCCAAAGATGCTCATCAATCATGTTTGACTTTATAACCTTGTTGCTAGTTTGTTCATAATCCAAGACCTGTAAATTTGGGAACAATAGTATGGTAATCATCTGTCACTTCTGATAATGACTAGTAAATCCAATTACTTTGTTACCCTTACTGATTGCATCTGAATTCTGTGGGTGCACTGATGACTTTTTAAAAAAAACATCAGCGGGCCAAACCACAGGTTCCACCAACAAAAGCCCAAAACCCATTTTCCATCAGAACTGTTACTAAAGTCTGGCACCTTCTGATTGATGGAGATGTCTGATTATCTATATACACCTGAAGCAGAAACAGTTTGTGTAGATTTTTTTAAGCTATCTCTGGAAGGTTACGAAAGTGTTTCATTTATGGACCCCCAAGCACCAGTATATTCTGATTCTCATTCTAACCTGTTCTGCCAAGATAAGCAGCATTAACATTTCACCTGAGCATTTTTTTGGTGCCTTATATCTGCTTATTTAAAATGGTCACTGTGGACATATTGGGCCACATTTTGTGATCAGTGGCAAAGTGCTTGCTGCTGACCCCATAGAAAGTAATCCTTAAAGATCAGGAAATCTGAGTGTTATGATTACCCCCCACCCCCCCAACATTGATTCCTGTGTCAAGAAGATCACTAGGCATCTAGCAAGTAATGTCAGTAAACGGTAAACAGCCAATCAGACTGAAGTACTCTATCAGATCGAAAATTAGGAAATTAAATGCTGCAATTTTTTCAATTTTATTTGCTTTCTGAAATTTGATTGATATGGATACATGCAAAATTAGAATTAGGTTAAGGCATTATAAACTTTTAAAAAAACACTTTTTAATATTATCGTAGAGCTTAACATTTCACAAAATATAACAATTGTGACTTGGTGTACCTTCAAAAAAACCTAGTTACATCTCATCCAAAAAAAGTATAAGTTTTTCCAAAGGCTTTTACAAAAGATTGTTACATGACAGATTTTCATCAGTTTGGTGATTTCAAGTTAATTACAGCCTGGGGGATGTTAACCAATTCACTTTGGGAAAGCATAGAATTACTGATAGCATATCCTGAATTTCCATGTTTAACTGTGCACATGTGGTCTCAAAGTGCTGTGCCTTTCAGAGTTGTAATGAGTGTGACCACTGTCATGACACTCTCAAAATACGAGCCTTTGTTTAATTTATTCTCATAAAAAGTTCAAGTGGAAGTGTAGCACATTAATGGTTAATTAGTGGTTGAAACCGTTCATATTAAATAGATTTTGCTGAACTGTTAAATCCAGAAGTCCATTCACAAACGTGTTGATAATTTTGAAACAGTTTTCAATAAATTATTACAATGGTTTTATGAAATGTAATACCTAACATTTTTAAATGTTAGAGGGCTGTAGGGCCTGTTTGTCAAACCTCTACTCACATGCTTACAGCCCTAACTTCCTTGCAGATTGTATGAAGCGGAGATTGAAGAGATTGACCAAGAAAATGGTATGGCTGCCATCACCTTTTCTGGATACGGTAATGCTGATGTGCTTCCCTTGGTCAACCTGAAACCTGTTGAAGAAGGAAATGATTCTGAAGAGCTGGGTGGTGACAAACCCAAATCAAAGTGAGTACTGTCAGTCAGTCCTCTAAAACAAAAACAAATTGCTGGAGAAACTCAGCATGTTTGGCAGCATCTGTAGTTAATCTGTTATTTTTCATTTAAAATACAGCAATACAGTTTTAAAATACAGTTTTAACCGGTATCTCATGACTTGCCACACTCAATAAATGGAAAAAATTATACACCTCCAGTGCCGTTTTTAGTGCAGTGAATGTTTTCCTTTGATTCCAATGTCCTTTCTTCTTCAGGGTTCTGCTTTCTGTATATAGATGCTGTCAGACCTAAGCTTCTCCAGCAATTTCAAGTTTTGTTTTCGATTTCCAGCATCTGCAGTTCTTTGTTTTATTCTTGTTTCTAATGTTTAGGATAGTGCATCTTAAGTAGTAACATTTTCTTGGTGATTTTTGATTTTGGCTATTTACAGGAAGGAAATGGTTGCTCAACAGAGGGAGTATAAGAAGAAGAAAGCATTGAAAAAAGCTCAAAGAATGAAGGAACTTGAACAGGAGCGCGAGGAACAAAAAGTAAAATGGCAGCAGTTTAATAACAGAGCCTATTCCAAGAACAAGAAAGGACAGGTCTGTATTGTACACAATAGTAGTTATTTCTGAATATCTATTTTGCCAGTTATTGGCTCTGTGTCCCTGAGATACTGACAGACATGTTGCAAGGGTGCTGGTAACTTGTGGCATGACATTTAAATGGTGATTTTTTAAAAAATTTAAATCATGATCTTTCCAAAACATGATTCTATCTTCGCCAAATACCCTTCACACAGGAATCACTGGATGGCATTTGGGTGTGATACTTCATTTTTCCTTAATGCAGTGGCACCAGACTAACTGTTGCACCTCACCCGTTGCCTGTGTTTAAATGAGTTAAGACCTGATCAAACCTGGGGTCCTCTGATGTTCTGAGGAAGGGTCACCGGACCCGAAACGTTAACTGTTTTCTCCTCCACAGATGCTGCCAGGCCTGCTGAGCTTTTCCAGCAACTTTGTTTTTGTGTCCTCTGATGTGATGTGTTAATCTGTTATTTTTCATTTAAAATACAGCAAACTTTGTTTTAACCAGTACCTCATGACTTACCACACTCAATAAATGGCAAAAATTATATACCTCAAGTACAGAGTTTACTGTAAGTTTTTTTAAAAATTTATTTACCTCATTGTAAATATACTTGTTCAGTTACGTAGCCACATGAAATAGTTGATTCAGTTTTGAGTCAATTTCTCCTCAAATACCCAAACTTGATGTCCTCGTAGTCAGTTGAGAGTGTAAGTGAGAAGGCTGTCTGCTGGTAAGCTTTCTTTAAGGCAAGTTGCGATATTATTTAAGTGATTTATGCTGTAATTAAAGTATGTGATATGTATACCCCCTGCATTATGTTTCTGTTACTTAGTATGTGTTTTTACATAGATTATATGGATCTCTTGATTATCCAAAATATTTGATCACCATTTCACTCCTGGTGCCAAAGGTGCTGGTTAATAAAAAGTTTGCTGTACTCGTGTTCATATTCAGTGCTTTCAGCCTTCTGGTCTGTTCTGTTGTACTATTTTCTATTTGTTACCCTAATTGGCTATTTTACTAAGTTTTGTTCATCATCTCCTAGTATCTGATTTTGTTATTGTTTTTGCTGTGTCATATGAACTTCAAAGGTGATGTCACTGAAATAAACGGTCACACTACCCTATGAAATAGGAATTTTTCATATTTCTGAAGTAGCGGTAGAAAAACATCTACTCGTGTCTGTTTCCATCTTGATAACATTTTGGTTATCATTCTTTTAGGTAAATGGAAGTTCATATTGGGGGGTGTAGGATGGTATGAAAAAGAAATCTTACTTGAGCCCAGTGGTAGTATATTTCAAATTTTTAAAAATTATTCTTTATTGAGATTTCTTGGACGCTTGTTATTTTGGTTGCTGTCACTGAATTTGTTGTGAATGTCATTTCCTTCTCATTGTGCAACACCAAACCATTTTTTAGTTCCAGCTGCTATTCAGGATTTGCCAGAATTCGTGCCTAAATTTTTCGTTTCATATGGTGCTAGGTGCTTTCTCCTAGAGTGCTGCATGGGAATCTGCCCAATTTCATCACATTACGCTTGGCTACAACTTTAGTAATGTATTGGTATATGCTTTACACTTGGAAATGTGGAACTAATTTTAATATTTGCCTCATTCATATCTTTGAGAAGCACCCTATTATTAAATGGTAGATTGCCATGACATTCATCAAATACCAAATTGTACACAGGATAGCTTCTCCCACTTTGTAGTTAAGTTGCTGTTCAGTCATGCTAAACTACTGTGATCAAAAATCACAGGTAAAAAAATTCTGTTACATCACTATTTTGAATACTGTCAATTGAGTTGCGTATTGTGTTTATCTCATTCTCAAATTTTTTTTGTAAGACTTATTTAATCTTTTTTGAGTGAGCATAGCTATGTAAGTTTGTGATATACAAGTTGTTTATGATAAGAATTGTGTTCAGGCAAAGTAGTCAGTGTAAAACGCAAATAAGCAAAAATGTATTTCTAGTGGATAGATTTATCATTCTTATCAACTGAAAAGTGCTGTATGAAAGGTAATGGGACTAATGTTGGATTCTGTTTTAAAAAGGTGAAGAAAAGCATTTTTGCCTCACCTGAGAGTGTGACTGGAAAAGTTGGAGTTGGCACATGCGGAATAGCAGACAGACCGATGACTCAGTACCAAGACACATCGAAATACAACGTGCGGCATCTTATGCCACAGTAGCTAGCACCTGTGTAAAGTATTTCCAAGATTATGTATTTCTTCCTATTTTCTTTCGTGGATGCCGTATTACATTAGTGCACTTTTAATAGTTTTTTTTTGCCAAGTTCATTTGGTCTATCAGCACAAAAATTGTAGCTGTGAAAAAGTTGATTGTGTATAGTTATCCATTACGGAGGCAGGTGGAGGCTTTGATAAATCAATCTTCCTATTTGAGGAAGTGTAATTTTTACAAATTGAAGTCTTTTTTTTTGTATGTATAATTGGGCAATTTTAACAAATAAAAAACGTAAAATTACTCCTGTCCTGTGTATTTTCTAGCATAAAATTTTCAAATTAAGAATGAAGTGAGATGAGCAATTTTGTGCTGTTAAAAATTAATGTTTTGCTTGCACTGTCCCATATTTGTTCCATTTCCAAATCTACTGTTAGTTAGCAACGAGTAAAACTTCTTCCATCCCACATTACTTCCACAGCGATAAAAAAAATTCTATTTGGATAAAAATATTTCTCTCCAATGGACACTGAAGTGAGAGTATTTTACCCCAATGAACAATAACCACAGAAATTTTAAATTGTTTCATTCATTGATAGACTGAAGGGTCATGATTTATAATTCAAGAAACTAAATTGAAATTTGATGTTAGTCTTTGGCACTAGAAGTCTAATGATTATAGAAATGAGAAAGATTTGAGATGTGTAAAATTCTATAATTTTAGAACTGTGCCAATTAATTCTAAACTTTCTTCCTTACTACTGAAAGTACTGCTAATTTTAATTTCAGAATATCTGTTCAAGATGATTAAATTCTTTTTTGAATTTTAGGATGGGGCGGGGAAGGAAAGAAACCTGGTTATTCACTTTCTGAACAGCCGAATTACTGGCTCAAGTAACAAAACTATTGCAAAATCTAATGATTCTTGGCACTGGAATGGGTGCAGAGGAGATTCAGTAGGTTGGTTCTGGAGTTGAGGGGGTTGGCTTATGAGGAGAGAGACTGAGGAATTATATTCATTGGAATTTAGAAGAATGAGGCGGGATTTAATAGAAACATGTAAAATTATGAAGGGGATAGGTAAGATAGAAGCAGGGGGGATGTTTCCATTGGTGGTGAAACTATAATTAGGGGGCATAGCCTCAAAATTAGGGGGAGCAGATTTAGGACTGAATTGAGGAGGAAAATCTTCACCCAAAGGGTTGTGAATCAGTGGAATTCCCTGCCCAGTGAAGTAGTTGAGGCTTCCTCATTGAATGTTTTTAAAGCTAAGGTAGATAATTTTTTGAAGAGTAAAGGAATGAAGGATTATGGTGAGAAGGTGGGTAAGTGGAGCTGAGGCCATAAAAAGATCAGGCATGACGTTATTGAATAGCGGAGGAGGCCAAATGGCCTTCTCCTGCTCCTGGTTCTTATTGTTCTTGTGTTATGTTACTACTTAGAGATCCCTTTGATTGGATTTATCAATCAAACTAATGGTGTTATTTACAAATAATATAACTGTTGGAAGCGAAACAATTGAATCAGTGAAATTTGGGTGCCTTAAGTGCTCCATTTAACATTTATAACCGATTTACATATTACCATAATTGTAAAAGTAATCAATTACTTTTGCAGCTGCTGAACAGGTTGTGTATTCCACTTATTAAAAAAGTCAACTCATTCAGTAAATTAGGAGAAATATTTAATAAGAAGTACATGTTGAAAATTTGCACTAGTGAGATATAATCTGTCATGCTTCAAAAACTGAGATTTAATATCATTGATTTGAGAATTTAAGATTGAAAAGTCAGAATCAACGAGCGATATGGGCTAGAATCTGGAGAGGACGTGTTGAGATTTGTTTTTCAGACATATTTTAGGTGTGTTTACATTTACTTTCAGACTACCTTGCACTGATCATTGTTCCACTCAATAGATTTTTTTCTAATTCATTTGTGGGATGTGGGCATCACTGGCTGGCCAGCATTTCTTGCCCATCCCTAGTTGCCCCTTGAGAAGGTGGTGGTGAGCTGCCTTTTTGAACTGCTGCAGTCCTTCTGCTGTGGGTTGACCCACAATGCTATTAGGGAGGGAATTAATGATCTTAATGCAGGTGGCACAAGTAATACGGTATTTCACAAAATGAAGTTTTATTTTATGCTTTATACAAGAGGTAAATAAGAGGTTTATCTACAAACACAGTTAAAGCAATATTTCAAATTAGGGTAGCTTGGGGACAAGTGTGCTATTAGTTTGAACCAGCATGAATTGAGTCTTTACACACATACATTGAGTATTCATTGGGAACAGACAGTCTACCTCAAATGATACATCCTGTTTTCCCCATCACTGCATTCTATTTGAGACTTGTTACAAGCCTTATTTTGTACACTTTGCAGCATGGTGATTCAGGCTATAAATGGTTATCAATAATTCTGTTAAAACAATGTTAAAATTATAAATAGCACCCATACTGACACCAGTGCAATTTTGATTACAACCAATAAAAATATGCCACTGCTGTTAAATTATGTTGATAACGATGAATAGCTATGCTAAATTCTAGACTTGGGCACTACTTCACACGTCCTACAGTTACCTTGGGAGGGCCTTGGTCAGTGTTGATCTTTACGGTCAAATAATGCTGGCTTTTGGAATCAAAAATACTAGTTGCTAATTGGGAGGGGAGGGAAGGGGGGGAACAGGAGGAGGAGGAAGAACAGAGAAAGACAAAGAACAATAGCACTATCCCAGATGCTTTCACTGGAAGATAATGCAATGAGTTTTGCTGTTTTTAACTATGCTGTATATAATCAACAGCACTCGCCTCAATTACCTACTGCCGAGATAAAAGCCATTTTTTAAATAAAGTTAACTATATTTTTATGTTCATATAATTTGAAAACTAGGATTTTGTAAGTTGAATCTTTAATAGCAAGTTGCCAAGTTACTGTAGATAGGAACAGTAATGTATCTTGATATGGTACGGTCCAACAAGTCTGATGATTTAATTTTTAAACATTTGTCTCTTTATGAAAGTTCAGTGTTCACAAAAACTCTTAACTCTTCATGTATTGGTGTCCCACTTTAATAAGATGAAGTACTATTTTCTAGGTAGCCTGAAGCCTTTATTTATAATTGGCAGATGTGCATGCTCCAGCAAGTTAAGATATAGTGGGCTGGCAGTGCTACACAATGGTTTCAAATTCTGCTGCAAATATTGCAAGTTTCTGTAGGTGCTGCATGAAAGTTCTTAATTTGGAATTGGGCAGTGGTGCAAGGAAAATATTTTATAAAATTATGTTCATGGTAACTGAACAGTGTTAGTGTGTAAACTCTGTGACAGCACCATTTCAAAAGATGCAAATGCAATCTGTGTATCTTAGGTTAGATAAAAAGTGATAAATGGTAGAAAACTAAATGGAAGGGGCAAGAAATGCAACTTACGTATACTGAAATTTTAATGCGCTTATTCAGTATTTAACTAAATTTCAGTACTTTTAGAAAATATCAATGGATACACTGTTGAAAATTTGTGATAAGCTGTGGAAATCACTAAATCAAGAGAATTATGATTTTTTAATGCATATTGTTCCTCAAAGTACATTCCAACTATATAATAAAAAAAACAAAGAACTGCAGATGCTGGAAATCAGAAACAAAAACAGAAATTGCTTGAAAACCTCAGCAAGTCTGGCCGCATCTGTGGAGAGAAAACAGAGTTAACGTTTCAGGTCCAAATTCTGAAGAAGAGTCATTGGACCAGAAACATTAGCTCTACTTTCTCTCCAGATGGTGGCAGACCTACTGAATTTTTTTTCAGCAACTTCTGTTTTTGTTACATTCCAACTATGGCAGATTAATCATGTATCTGGAGGAATGGGAACAGAATCATTATTTTTGATCCTTAAATTATTTCAATTTTAAGACAGTATCATGCAACCGTCCTTCCTACGCAGACAGTAAACTACTTAGTAGCTGTCTCCAGTTATTTTGATTGCAACTCATTTTGGTATAATTTTGGAGGAGAACTTGTCAACAGAAATTTGGCATGTTTGTGCAGGGATAATCAATCAAATCTGGGTAAAATGTTGAATCTCAATGTGCTTGGTGGCATCAAGATGGGTAATTAAAGTATAGCTTTTATTGTGCTTACTATTCAGGTTATTATTTATTGCCTACTTTTCATGTAAATGAGCTGACTTTTAGCCAGGAAGTTATTAGAAAATAACAAATAACTAATGAAAATTTGAGTTGTTTCAAAGAGTTGAGATTAATGAGGTTAAATAATTACCAAGCATTTCATATTTTGCAAACTTTGCCTTCAGGTCAAGTGGGCAAGGTGTGAACTGAATTGCAACAAACTGCTTTAATCAGTTAGAATTCTGAACAGCAAATGTGACAGGATCAGTCGTGTCTTATATTCTAAGAATTGATATTTTATAGAACTTTATTCCTGTACCAATATTGCATCAATTTTAAAATGACTTGTATGGTAGTATTTTGGATGAGAGTTTCTGCAGTTTTATTTCTCCTAACTGAAAGATGAAGAACGCAGAATTTTTTTTTGTCTGGATGATAGAACTTGCATTAATATAGTGGGATTTGGGACTTCTGGACATTCAAAAGATTTAAAAGACAATAATGTACACTTGTGTTGGATGACAAACCAGTCTGGTGATCACAGGCTTGCAAATAACTGTACTTACAATCTTCCAAATTTGTAAGTGGAAAGGAAAGCTCATGAAATTGCAGTAAGTTGTTGAGCACTGAATGTTACTAGATAACTAAATATCATACCAGGATGTCAAATTTGGTGTGAAAGGTTTTAAACTCGCTATGGACTTGCATAAAAAAGGACAATGTCTTATTTTGTTAACATGAAGCAGAGCTAACTATCATTAGGTAACTGGGCTCCAATACTCTTAAAGTCTCCAATTTTTGTTTGGTTTACAAGTTTAATTTGAGAGTAGTACTCGGGTAGGCCTTAGCTCATTTGCAGATGGGAGGGAATCAGGTTACTTGAATTTTTCAATCCTTTTGTTTAACCATCCTTTTCATGTTTAAAAGAAAATACAGCTCAGTTTAACTTTGTCTCAAATATTAAGTAAAGTTACTCTCAAATGCACTTGGAAGTTCATCTGTGAAAGATATCACTATGTAAGTTAACAGCTGGCATAAATTTACAAAAGTTGTGTTGTGTACTATAGGAGAGGGGAGAAAGATGTCTGTGTTGGGCTGCCTTTACATAATACAGGTACAAGACGATTATAGGTCTGTCCTAAAAGTGTACATATATACAACATTCCTTGTTGAACAATTTAACTTCTGGCATGGAAGGCATAACAAATGAAAAATACTCAACACTGTATCTGGACGTGGGGCTTGGACTATTCTTTACAAAGAGGATTGTAAATGTTGCTTGAATGTAACCAGATATTGTCATCAATTCAGTGCATATTTGCACAGGCTTAGAACAGGATGATAGTTGCACAGGACTGCTGTAAAACCAGCAGCCCAGTTTTTGTATTTTAAAATCCAGATATTATGCAGTGGCATCAATTAAGATGGGGAGTGGGGGGGGGAACATTCTTTCCAAATTATCCATCTGAAGTAAAACTGATACAAAGCATTACTACTGGTATTAAGTATGAAGATTATGATCAATAGCAACACAAAGCTCTGCATGCTTTGTGAATATTAAACTCTGGTTAGTGCCATTAACCAAACAGTTTCTTTTTCACCTTTGCTTCTTTAAAGAGCTAATCAATCTAATCCATCATAAAAATAACCTATAACAAAACTCACAAAGCGCTTGGAAATTTTAATTGTTGCCAAGTATTTATTGCTGGCTGTTACTGCTGAACGTAAGGGGAAAGATATCACACTTTTCTGCGCATTATATCAAACTTTAATAGCATCAAAATACTGTGTTGAAATAGGTTCACTTATTTTTTGCACTATCACTGTAATGATGTAATTTAAGGCTTTTTTGGTAGTATTGTGCCATTCGTTGGACTTTTGTGTTCTCATCCGCAACTATGATAGTTTTTTTTTCAACCTACTGTTACATTTCTGAACTGCCTGTATTCCTGTCAATCTTCTGTACACAAAATTCCTGTTACCCATGATTTTATTGCAACAGTTGTTTGAAAGTACGCAGTAACCGGATCTGAATAAGTGGTCTATTGGGAGATTTGAATACACATATTAAAACATGTAACTGCTGCATCCAAAGTGGCTTTTGACAAAATTCAAAGAACTGCTTCAGCTTTACTGAATGCTCAACATTCAAATTTGTTAAGTCATATTACTAAAGTCAAACCAAGAACTCTAGTAATATTAACTGAATCTGCCAGTCCTGGCTAATTTGCTTTACCCTTTAAGAAGATTAAGGTACTGTACAACTTCAATTGCAAGGAGCTTGGATGATAACCAGGTTTACTTCTAAATGATCTTAAGTCAAAGTGAAAAAGCATACAACTTCCTGGATTTTGGTCATCAATGAAATCAGATTCAGACAATATCTATAGGATACGTCTCATGTAGACCTATGGAAGTTGCTGTACATTATTAAGTGTAATCCTAGAAATACACAGGGAATCTCTGTTGGTTTATCAGTCACAGGATTCTGTAGCTGAGTGCTCTGATTTTAAAAAAAAAAGCTGCCTTTGTTTTACATTCAGGTTCTGCTCACTTAGAAGTGGCAGAGGGAAACAAAAAAGTGAGGATGTTTAAAATATATTGCAGAGCTGCCAGGTAAGCGTACTGACCATATGATAACTAACTAAACCAATTAGGGCTGGTAAGAAGGTAAATATAATCTACCAAGTAAGCAGTTTCAAATTTGTTACAATTGTGTCCCAAATAACTGTCACTGAGTAGCACCAGAATTAAATTCTTATCTGTTTTAACTTTTTTAATGTGAAAAAAATTGTAAAATTTTCAGAGTTTCTCGGAACATGAAATTCTTTTGGCTTCCTTTCATAGTTTTAGTTAGAAACTCTATAGAAAACACATGTAGTAGGTAATATGTCATGCCTTTAGTGCAATTTGAAGTATTTCAGCAACATTGTGTTTGTAAATATTTGTACAAGCCCAGTTAAAACTGTAACCTGTAACAATTCCTCCCACAAAGAGGCAAACAAATGTACCAAGGATGACCAGATTTACTTGAAGTTTAGATCTACTTAAAATAGACCACTTCCAATTATGTAAGCCACACCCAACACAAAGACCCTATGCTTGGTTTCTGACCTGAAATGCTTCATACTAGTGTGTAATTGAAGGGTTGTTTGAGTGTATGCAAGTGCTTTCTTATCAACTGAAATAAAAAGTATTTAATTTTGAGAAATAGTACTAATTTCCCAAATCGTTTGCTGGTTGATTTTAAAATGCATATTTCTAGCACAGAATCTCACCCATCAACAACATATATCGGCAAATCATGGGAGTAACTACCCATGATTTTTGGTCAAAAATTTTAATGGGTGAAACGTGCAACACAACTGCAATATCCTGATAAGCACTTCAACTCTAGGAGTCTTACAGTGGTGATTATTTTCCGGGGCAATGGCATTGCAACAAGACACAATTCTTAAGAAAGTAATTGTCAGGATATTTTAGATGAAAGGGAGGCCTAATTTTTCATTTTTAAACTAAATTGGAATAGTTGATTTACTAGAACTTCAATGGGCAAAATTTAAATTCAAACACAAAGACCCGGGGGCCTAATCAAACTTAGTGGTTTTTAAATCTCAGTTAAAGATGATACACTAAATATGCAGGCTGTAGACCTGAATCTCTCTCTGATGCTCCTATAGTTGACACCAACATATTTTACCATAGCAACAATAGAACCTTTCACTTCTCTATAAAAACACCATTAACAGTGTGCTGCAACGTGCACATATGTCAACAGCTAGAACAGATACAAAGCTTATAGGTTTCTATTCCTGCAAAGCTAATTTAATAACTTTATCGGTTTGAGGGCTTCAAGTTCCTGCTTATGAAGGAGGTGGAGAGGTCAGGGTTATGCTTATAGTAATCAGGCCATTCTATTATAGAACCAAGATTGGAGTGCAGTGCAGAAAAAAGATTAAGATTAAACTATTTTTAAGCTGCTCTTGAATACATGCAGGGACAACTAGATAAGAGACACTAACTTCATGACAACACAATGCACAACTTAGAAGGCACAACATTAGCACAAAAAATAAACAAAAGAAGAAAACAGTCCCCAAGATGTAACTTCATAAAACTTGGAGCATCAAAAAGGGACTGAGAACACTTTTGTTTCGCTCACACCAAATAAAATCAGCCATAAATTACCAATTTGGTAAAATGTTTTTTGATCTCTATTTGGGGTAGTTTTTTCTTTCTATAGTAAACAGATTTTTAAACAATCTGATTGGTGAGGTCTCCACAAAGAGAACATCTTTTCCGGTTTTTATAATGGAAATGAAGACCTCCAAGTGCAGGTTAGAAACAATCTGTCAAGAAGTCATAAACTTTCTGACATTGTTCAAATCACATCAGAACTCTGGGCTACACAACAAGATGCTCTTCAGCTTAAAAGTGCATTTTTTTAAAGAAAGGCTTGTATTTTCCAACTAAATTGACACTAATGGATTATCTGTGAATACACAAAGAAACAATCTGAATAGTGGTCATGCTTTGTACCCACAATGCTATGCACTATGTGCTATTTCCTCAAAACAATGCAATGTAGGTCAGTACTAGGTGAGTGCCTTGTGCATAAAGTATTGTAGTACAAGTGCATGTCCTTAACCTATTGTTTTTCCACAAAAGTCCAAAGCTGAAGTAGCCAGTCATATTGTGATCCCTCAGACATATTTGCAGGTAGCTTCAGGGTTGTCCTCTTTAAATTGACGAGGACAGCTTTATGCTGCAGCTGGAGTAGCCTTCATCACTACCAACACTTTGGAGGCTGCTGTGGTCGTCAAGGTCGCTGATGCTGGAAGTGCTAATATCGTCCATGTCTCCATGGGAGAACTCTGTGCTCTCAACATCCACCTCAATCTCTTCTGGAAATAAGCAATGGCAAATCATTAGTAGTGTATCAGGTAATACTGTCAAATATATTGGTTTATTTTGAGGTTTAAGTTAGTTAGCAAACTAGACCCACACGTTTGCATTATAATTTGAGAGGTGCTTATGGTGCAGAGTTGGCTCAATAGAAACATGGCAAATGTAAGACATTGTACTACCAATCCTGTGACCTCAGTCTTCACCCAATAATGCTCAGTACCACATGTTTCAAAAACTCCCCCCTTAAAATACAGTCTAACTCCTGCTGCATTCCTGTACATATACATATACAATAATAGTCAGAGACAGACAGCACAGAAATGATTCCAACTCATCCATGCCAACTAAGTTTCCCAAACTAAACTAATCTCATTCGCCTGCGTTTGGTCCATTTCCCTCTCAACCTTTCCTATTCACTTACCTGTCCAAATGCCTTTTAAATGTTCTAACTGCACCTGCATCTACCACTTCCTCTGGCAGTTCATTCCATATACAAACCACCCTGTGTGAAAACGTTGTCCCCTCAGGTTCCTTTTAAATGTTTTTTCTCTCATCTTAAACATATTCCCCCTAGTTTTGAAATCTCCCAACCTAGGGAAAAGACCTTTGCTATTCACCTTATTTATGTTGCTCAAGATTTTATAAACCTTAATAAAGATCACCTGTCAAGCTCGTATGCTCCAGTGAAAGAAGTCCCAGCCTACCCGACCTCTCCTTATAACTCAAACTCTCCAGACCCAGCAACATCCTGGTAATTTTTTCTGCACCCTCTCCAATTTAATAATAAATTATTTCTAAAGCCGGACAACCAGAACTGCACACAGTACTCCTACACTCAATTGTCTGAGTAATGATGGCAAGCATGCTAAACGCCTTCTTAACCACGCTATGTGTGGCATTACTTTCAAAGAACTATATACCTTAACCCCTAGGTCTCTCTCTTTGGAAACACTACCCAGGGCCCTACCATTAACTGTACAAGTCCTGTTCTTGTTCATTTTAGTAAAATGCAATATCTTGCATTTATCCAAATTAAACTCCATCTGCCACTCCTCAGCCCATTGGCCCAAGTGATTAAGATCCCTTTGTAACCTTAGATAACCTTCTTCACGGAGACCAGTACTCTTCCTAATGCATTAGATTTCAAATGATGCAGTTTATAGACTTGAAAAACCTGTATACCACCCGAGTGTTATTATTTCACCCATAAAAAAGCCAAGAGGCATTCCATTGTGTGACGAAATACAGTCATTTGCCAATATTGCTGGGGATATATCCTTTCTAATCCTTCTAAAAAAGGCCTCATTATAAGCTTCAGCACACGCATGTTGATCTTTTCATGCTATAGATTATGATTATCATGAGCAGACATGATCATTCTGGGTTTTAGATGTGATAAAATACATCACTATTATGTAGAAAATGATTGTGGGCACAAACAGTTTATGAAATACTACCTCGTTCTGAATCTGAATGATCAGAGAAGACAGTGGACCCTATGCTATCCATTCGTATTCGTTCATTTTCTGGCAGACCCTGTAGCTGTTCTAGTCTCCTCTTTAAAAAACGATGTTCCCTTTCCAGATGTTCAATCTGGTACAGTGACTTCCTATCCAGCTCTTCAAGTTTCTACAGGCAAAACACAAAACAATGAATTTGGTTTAACAGAGCAAGCTAATCAAAGGACTGAATTGCCAGGTTAAAGATCAGAATTCACAGCAGTAATTTTAGACAGGTCATTAACACATGTTGTACATGTATGTTGACATCCAATAGAGGGAATTCCATCACTACGATTAGGAGAAAGCTGTTTACAAAAAAAAAATGCATTTAATCAAATACTTTACAAATTGGGACTTGGTAATAGTTCATAATTTTCTCATCTTTTATGATGAGTCCAAGGGAGTAACATTCCCTAATAATTTATTCATAGCATGACTAAATGACCATTGTAATTGCAAAACAGATTGAAAGATGTTAAGAATTTATTGGCTTCTGACATAGAAAAATGCAGTTCTACAGATTTGCTTTACCTTAATGTGTGCTTTGGCTTTGTTGAGTAAACCAAGAGTAGTGTGCCTGGTACACTCTGATCCCAGTGGTATAAGTTCCTTCAATCGCTCTAAACAGAGACGAAGGTGTGCTCGTCTGTAAACAGAAATACATCAACTTGTTAAATCCTCAACCAACAAAAAGCCAATAAGAAATATTCATTGACATTAAATATACAATAACCTAGATAATATTTTACTTCAGACATCTAATATTAATTGTCCACCTAATAAAACAAAATGTCAATATTTTCTTTGCTGATATATCAGCAGCTTTCTTTCTTTGTGGAACTTCCCTTGTACAAAATAAGCCCATATCAAACATTTAACTTCCAACTCAGTGATCCGTGATGAATAACCTGCAAATTAATATTTATTATAGTTACAATATAGTAATTCCTGAAATAAACTGCAGGTTACTTCTCAGGCTCCAAGTTGGAAAGGTGCAAAGGAGGCCATTAGGAGATTAGGTGACAAGCTTTCTTACAATTTCATAGAATATCAAGGGCAGGTTCATTTTCTCGGGTCCAAAAGAGAGCAAGTGAGCAGATAGAGGTCTGAAATCTTGAAAGTCGACTGTGCCAAACTACAGGGTGAAGCCCATATTCGGAGAATGCCCATCGGTGGTCCCAGCAAGGCCCACTGAAAACATTGACCACCACTGCGAATATCTGAAGTTCCACCATCTTGAGCCAGAGCCCACAGGGCCAAGCAGGTGCGAGAATGGCTTGTGCCAAAAAGGGGGCAGTGAGGTTACAATAAGGCAAAGGTGGAAGGGAACATCCCGTGGATGCAGAAGGACGTCCAGAAAGGAAGCCACTGATGGAAATTCTATCCTCACTTTCTCAATTGACGTCCAAGAAGGGTGATCTGCTGGGCTTCACCCCATCCCTAAATTCCTGCTTTGGCCCCAAAATTGTGGCTAGGCAAGAAATGAACCTCAATAATTTGCTAGTAAAGGGCATCAATTTGGGAGAGGGCAGATAGGCCACCCTCAGTCTCACTGTCACCTCCACTGAATAAAGTTGCAAAGACAGGGAGGAATTTCTTCAGATAGTGGTTAGTGAATCTGTGGAACTTTGCCACAGAAAGCTGTGAAGGCTAAGTCATTGCATGTATTTAAGATAGAGAGAGAGATAGAGATCAGTTCTTGATTAGTAAGGGAATCAAGGATTACAAGGAGAAGGTAGGAGAATACAGTTGAGAAACATATCAGCCATGATCGGATGACGGTGCAGACTAAATTGGCCAAATGGGCTAATTCTTCTCCTACATCTTATGGTCTCTAATGTTCTGTTTCTTCAAATTGAGCTTCACTCTGTCAAAAGACTGTGTACTGTTGGTGGAGTTGTGGATAGCGTGGAGGGCTGTTGTAGATTGCAATGGGACATTGACAGGATGCAGAGCTGGGCAAAGAAGTGGCAGATGGAATTCAACCCAGAGAAGTGTGAAGCGATTCATTTTGGAAGGTTGAATTTGAATGCAGAATACAGGGTTAATGGCAGGATTCTTGTCAGTGTGGAGGAACAGAGGGATCTTGCGGTCCACGTCCACAGATCCCTCAAAGTTGCTACCCAAGTTGATAGCGTTGTTAAGAAGGCGAATGGTGTGTTGGCTTTCATTGGCAGGGGAATTGAGTTTAAGAGCTGCAAGGTTATGCTGCAGCTCTATAAAACCCTGGTTAGACACGCTTGGAATATTGTGTTCAGTTCTGGTCACCTCATTATAGGAAGGATGTGGAAGCTTTAGAGAGGGTGCAGAGGAGATTTACCAGGATGCTGCCTGGACTGGAGGACAGGTCTTATGAGGAAAGGTTGAGGGAGCTCGGGCTTTTCTCATTGGAGCGAAGAAGGATGAGAGGTGACTTGATTGAGGTGTACAAGATGATGAGGCATCTGAGTGGATAGCCAGAGACTTTTTCTCAGAGCAGAAATAACTATTACGAGGGGGCATAATTTTAAGGCGATTGGAGGAAGGTATAGGGGAGGTCAGAGATAGGTTCTTTACACAAAGAGTGGTGGGTGCGTGGAATGCGCTGCTGGCAGTGGTAGTGGAGTCAGATACATTAGGGACATTTAAGCGACGCTTGGATAGGCACATGGACGATAGCAAAATGTAGGGTATGGAGGGTAGTTTGACCTTAGAGTAGGATAATAGGTCGGCACAACAGAGTGGGCCGAAGGGCCTGTGCTGTGCTGTACTGTTCTATGTTCTGATTCCTATTTCCAAACATTTTCCTACAGATTTCTGAGAGGTAATTTCAAATGTGTAAATTGACTTTTATATCCGAAACACTTGGTTCAATTTTGTCTACTCTTTTTGTATTTCTCAACTGATAGAACACAAATCCTAATAGTTTGATTTATTTACTTTGATTGGTCACTGTTCAGTTTATTGTGAGATGCCAGAAGCCACTTGAAATGTACCTAGATTTAATACCAAGCAGCAACATTCAAATGTGCTTATGATTACTCAGCTGGTTGGGTAGGTTAATAAACCTCATGCTACTGGAGACTTGAAAGATTCCAGAATGAGACTCAGTCTTTACTGAATAGCAGACTCACTGCTTGATAGCAGTAGGGGAAGTCCTTAGAGGGGTGGAAATAACAACTGTTTTTGTTAAACAGAGATCATCATCTAGTTACCCTAAATGTAGACTATGAAGCTTGAATGTGCCATTCCCACTGAATGGATATAAAACTGCCGATGTTTCCCAACAATAATGTGGTTTAATTATAGAACAGACATACTGTGCCTTGAGTGGTGAATTAAACAACTTATTTTGACAGATTTATTAAAATAGGAAGCATCATATATTCAATCAAAGTCACATGGGATTCAGGGTGAGCTTGCCAATTGGACACATAATTAGCTTAATGGCAGGAGACAGAGACTAATGCTGGAGAGTTGTTTCTCGGACTGGAGGCCTGTCACCAGTGGTGTTTGACAGGGATCAGTTCTGAGTCCTCTTTTGGTTGTCATTTATATAAACGATTTGGATGAGAATATAGAAGGCATCGTTAGTATGTTTGCGGACAACACCAAAATTGGTGGCATAGTAGACTTCTAAGATTTCAAAGAGAAATTGGTCAAACAGATCAATGGGCCAAAAAAAATGGCAGATGGAGTTCAATCTGGATAAATGCAAGGTATTGCATTTTGGCACAACAAACAGGGGTAGGGCTTATACAATAAATGGTAGGGCTTTGGGTAATGTTCTGGAACAGAGGAACCTTCGGGTGCAGGTACATAATTCTTTGAAGTTTGCATCGCATGTAGACAGGTGGGTTAAAAACACATTTGGCACGTTTGCCTCCGTCGCTTAGTTCTTTGAGTATAGGAAGTCATGTTGATGTTGTACAGGACATTGGTCAGGCCTCTCCTGGAAGAATATTTTTAAGCTTGAAAGGGTTCAGAAGAGATTTACTAGGAGATTGCTGGGTATGAAAGGCTGGACTTTTTTCACTGGAGTGTAAAGATGTTGAGAGGCAAATTTTATAAACATTTATAAAATGAGAGTTAAAGATGAGTTAATGGTAGTTGTCTTTTCCCTAGGATGGGGCATTTCAAGACTAGGGGACACATTTTTAAGGTGAGAGAAGAGAGATTCAAAAAAGACAGTAGGAGCAATTTTTTTTTTTTTTTTTACACAGAGGGTGGTTCGTATGTGAAATGAGCTTCCTGAGGAAGTGGTGGTCGCGGGTATGATTACAAACACATTTGGATAAGTACATGAATAGGAAAGGTTTGGAGGAATATGGGCCAGGAGCAGGCAGGTGGGACTAGTTTAGTTTGGGATTATGTTTGGCATAGACTGTTTGGACCGAAGGATCTGTTTCCATGCTGTATGTCTCAATGACACTATAATTACATTTAAAGCATTCAATTAATTAGTAATGTCTGGACTTAGCATAAAATAGTTGTTCACAATAACAACTGCCATGTTGCCTTGATTTTACTGTTTCTTATATTGAAATTTTGAAGCCAGAAGCTCATGTACTTTGGATATGCATATCTAGCTGACTGACAGTTGTAGGGCACAGTGGAGTACACCCTGGCAAATTTCCACATTCACTTGTCCAAAACCGCCATAACATCAACAACAGGAGGAAAATCTCATTCAGAGTGCCTGTATTTGAATGGTATGGCTCACGTTGTGCGTCAATGTACGCTTGAGTACAATAATACTGTGGTTAATTATTGGAGTAATTATCCTAGACTGTTGATCCAGTGAAGAGTTCAAATCCCAACACAGGCAGCAGGGGAACACAAGTTCTGTAAATTAATAAATGTGCAATAAAAAGCTCTTCTCGATAATGGTGACAATAAAAGAAAGAGATTGCCATCAAAAACCTATTGGATTCACTAATTTTTTTTTTCCTTTATTCATTCACAGGATGAGGGTGTCACTGGCCAGGCAGCATTTATTGTCCATCCCTAATCACCCAGAGGGCAGTTAAGAATCAACCACATTGCTGTGGGACTGGAGTCACATGTAGGCCAGATCAGGTAAGGATGGCAGTTTCCTTCCCTAAAGTACATTAGTGAACCAGATGGGTTTTTCCCGACAATTGGTCATCATTAGATTCTTAATTCCAGATATTTATTGAATTCAAATTCCACCATCTGCTGTGATCGGATTCAAACCCAAGTCCCCAGAACATTAGAGATAGTAGGAACTGCAGATGCTGGAGAATCCGAGACAACAAGGTGCAAGGCTGGATGAACACAGCAGGCCAAGCAGCAT
>NC_063351.1:51550830-51583976 GCF_021869965.1 Rhincodon typus | reverse complement strand
GGCCCCAAGAAGACTTTCCACATCAAGCAGATGTTCACCTGCACATCCGCCAATGTGGTATACTGCATCCGCTGTACCCGGTGTGGCTTCCTCTACATCGGGGAAACCAAGCGGAGGCTCGGGGACCGCTTTGCAGAACACCTACGCTCAGTTCGCAATAAACAACTGCACCTCCCAGTCGCGAACCATTTCAACTCCCCCTCCCATTCCTCAGACGACATGTCCATCCTGGGCCTCCTGCAGTGCCACAACGATGCCACCCGAAGGTTGCAGGAACAGCAACTCATATTCCGCTTGGGAACCCTGCAGCCCAATGGTATCAATGTGGATTTCACAAGCTTCAAAATCTCCCCTCCCCCTACCGCATCCCAAAACCAGTCCAGCTCGTCCCCGCCTCCCTAACCTGTTCTTCCTCCCACCTATCCCCTCCTCCCACCTCAAGCCGCACCCCCATCTCCTACCGACCAACCTCATCCCGCCCCCTTGACCTGTCCATCCTCCCTGGACTGACCTATCCTCTCCCTAACTCCCCACCTACACTCACCTTTACTGGCTCCATCCCCGCCTCTTCGACCTGTTTGTTTCCTCTCCACCTATCCTCTCCTCTATCCATCTTCTATCCGCCTCCCACTCTCTCCCTATTTATTTCAGAACCCCCTTCCCCTCTCCCTTTTCTGATGAAGGGTCTAGGCCCGAAACGTCAGCCTTTCTGCTCCTATGATGCTGCTTGGCCTGCTGTGTTCATCCAGCCCTGCACCTTGTTGTCTCGGATTCTCCAGCATCTGCAGTTCCTACTATCTCTGAACAGATCTGAACAGGTTGATTTTTTCAAAAAATTGATGTAAAAATTGCATTGTTGTCCTAAATGGGTGTACTGACAACTAAACAACTTGCATTTAAGTAACAAATTTAATAGGGTAAATTTTTCCAAGCCACCTCCTAGACGTTATCAAAGAAATGTGACGAATTTCGACGACCAAAATCTTAGCCAAAGTTGTATGTTTTAAGGAAATCTTGAGTAGATAGGTGGTTTAGGGAGGGAATTTCAATGCTTAAATTGCTCAAGGCATTAACTCAATACCTGAAGATCATGGAAGTGCAACTGGCAGAATTGAAGGAGCATAAAAATCTCAAGTCAGTTATCGGATGAGAAAAGATTAAGGTGGAATGAGGTTTTGGATAGAAACAAGGGTCAGAATTTTAAACAAGAACAAAGTGCTGGAAAAGCTCAGCAGGTCTGGCAGCATCTGTGGAAAGAAAGCAGAGTTAATGTTACGGGTCCAGTGACCCTTCCTCAGAACTGAATGATGAGAATTTTAAAATGGAGATGCTCGACTAATCAAACACTGGGTAATGGGTGAACGGGAATTTATATTTAAGGTATAAGTAGCAGAGTTTTGGATCAGGGTGCAAAGTAAGAGGGAAGCCAGAAGGGCACAGGATATAACAAAGGTTTACTCCTCCCCCTCTTCTTCACCCCAACTTCTGCATAAATACCAACCTTTTCCTCACTACCATCAGTTCTGAAGAAGGGTCACTCGGCCCAAAACATTAATTCTGATTTCTCCAAACAGATGCTGCCAGGCCTACTGAGTTTTTCCAGGAATTTCTGTTTCTGTTTCTGATTTCCAGCATCCACAGTTCTTTTACTTTTTTTGTGAGGTAACAAAGGCTTAAATCAGGATTTTGGCAGCAAATGAGCTGAGGGA
Organism: Rhincodon typus; assembly: GCF_021869965.1. Lineage (NCBI taxonomy): Eukaryota > Metazoa > Chordata > Chondrichthyes > Orectolobiformes > Rhincodontidae > Rhincodon > Rhincodon typus. The sequence continues at coordinate 51,582,267 of NC_063351.1, read as the reverse complement.
AGGGCAGAACTGGATGATGCTATGGAGGTGAAAGTAGGTCACCGTGGTAATACAGAGGATATAGGGTCAGCAGATTATTCTTAGCATCAAGCTGATGACCAAGGTTGTCAAGCTGAAAAAATACTCACTTGCTTTTGGTTACAGTTGAATTGGCAAACCTTATAAGTGGCATTGGCAACAGTAGTTTACTTTTGCTACTGAGAACACTTTACATTTAGAGATTAGTTGAACAGCTGCTATTTATTGCTAGCTGTAGTTATTTACGATAAGAATGAAGTCTATTTCTCTGCTGGAAACAATCTTGCAAGTTACCATGAAAATGGAGTACTTTTGGGGCTAAGCCAAGCAGTGGATGTCATGTAATTGCAGGAAGCCAGATCAAGAGAACACGATAGTCCCAGATGACAATTTTTGCATTCTTTGCTCCTTCATATTGTTATAGCCTAGAACAATTCAATAGGGACAAGAGTTCAAATAGTTAAGCTCCACTACTCGCAAGCTGTCACAACTGTGTAACCACTCACTTAAACCACCAAGGTGATCAATTTGGCTAAGACTCAGGACAAACTTAATTCATACCTGGTTTCATCATTAACATGGAAACACGTTCATTTTAAACAAACATTTGTTTAACAAAAGGGAGAAGATTATTAATTTCTACACAACTTAAAGTACACCCCTTTAAATGCCACAAGCAGAAATTCGTTAACAAATAAGGCAGACAAAATGGATCATTTGACATATATTATGGGTGGAAGAATGTAAACATGGAAAACAATTTCTTTTGCTCAAGAGTCCAGATGACAAGGTGGAGTTATTTCTTAAAGTTCTTTTGATTTTAGCAATAATGACATAAAAAGCTTATGACGCAAGACAAAACATAAATTATATTACACTATACAAAAACTACAGAAACAACCTCATTACAAATACTAGAAAGGTTAATTTCTTTTAAACCAGCAATATTCCTACAGCACTCAAACCTTAGTGAATAGTCATCTCTATGACCATACCCTGGCTACTTGTTCAGCTTGCATGGCTGTAACTGGCTGACCTGGTTTCCACATATTATAAAACTTCAGCTTATGAATTCCAATTAAGAATCATATTGGACTCAAAATGTTAATGCTCTCTCTCCACATATACTGCTCAACCTGTTAAATTTCTCCAGCACTTTGTTTTCATTCCACCTATTCTAGTGTAGGAGGTATGGAGCTGGTGGCTGATTTTAATAGTTTGAAAGAATGAGGTCTCAAAGTCTAGTCACACTGAAGCATGGTAAGTCAGGATAGGAAATTTAAGTATGAAACTGATTTTGCTGAAGAGGTGTTTAGGTGCTTTAATTGTAAATAAAAAATCCTCAAAAATCACACTTGATAGCTGCCTATTGGGAGGTGTAGCTAATTAGTTTGCCAAAGAACTCAGTGTGGAAGCTTTGAAGCATTAAATGGATTCTGATGCTGCTGTAAAAGAAACAATTTTGCTTATTGGGGGTCCAGTGATCCTGTTCTGAAGAAGGGTCACTGGACCTAAAAAACTTTCCCTAATTTCTCTCCACAGATGCTGTCAGACTTGCTGAGATTTTCCAGCAGTTTCTATTTTTGTTAAAAATTTTGTTTATATGTTTGTCTGGTACTGTCCAACTGCTTGGTGTGTTCTGCAGAGTCTTCCTTTACAACAGTGAGCACCTCTGCATGTAGTGATACTTGACGTTTGAGTATAGGCAGAGAGCACATATAGCTTAACACAGGACCCACAAAGGTGTCCACCAGGATGACAGCAATATTAGGTATATTTATTCCTCCCTTATCTGGAGGCTTTACAGAGTTTCTGCAAACATGGTCCATTTCTGACCTCCAGATCAAGTGGAAGATGGCTTGGATGATCACTATGGGCCAGACATGACCCACATCTAGCAACGCAGGTCTCACACCTGATGATCAGATTATTATCCACAATGGAAAGGAAATGCCACTTCCACATGCCCATTTTTTATTTACTGTAGCTACATGCACTCTTCTGTTTTTAGCACATACCCTGACTCATATGAACCACATCCCCAGGACCTTCAAGACTTCCGATCCAATGGTGAAGAGGCCAAAGGAATGTTGGCCAGTTCTCTAAAAATATTGTCATGCTCTTGCCTGAAGTTATCTCGGTATCCGTGATCAGAGATGCTCATGGCACTGCATAGATCAGAGCAGAAACGACAATGTCTCCATACACATGAGATTCAGACCAGAGTGCCTCAACTGCCCATCAGCTTTTTTATACATACATCATTCCTGATGGATTAAAATTCTTCAAACAACATAGCAATTGCAAGAACTAATTTAAATTTTCTGTTATGAAAACTTTCAGACAGATTATATCTGTCACTCAATCTTATGACTTCTGGAAAGTTTAAAAATTTCTCTCATTCTCCTTCCACATCTGGTGTTAATTGTTTAAGTTTGCCAATCATTGCAAACTCAAAGAAAGTGTTCCAAATCTTTATCTCCAGGTTTGTAGTCATATCACTCATCAGCTCATACATTGAGAAGGCCTGAACAACGTAGCCTCGAAAGCTTCAATACAATGCATGAACAGTTTAGACAGCATTGCTGGGAAACATAAATGAAAGCTCAGCTACATTGTTGGCAAATCCCTCATTCACAAAGCATCTCCAAAGCATTCTGGGGCACTTTCCCTCACCTGCACTTTGAAAATAGGCCATCACTGGGTTACAACATTTGCAGTAAACTGTCAACAGACAGCAGTGGAGAAAGTCATCTGGTCACAACGTGCCACAACAGATTTCATTACTGTATTTCAGCAAAATCACTGATCTCCCTCAATTGTAGTGTTCTGCAGGCAGAAATGTTAAAATGCACATGTACCTTGAGAATGACGTTTTCTGTCTTAACAATGTTTATGACAGTATACCTTGTCTCACAGTGTAAAGAAATTAGTTTGCTGTAACAGTGTCAATTTGAGCATTGTTAATTCTCCTGGTGAACATCATTTGGCTTCTGTAATTAACACTTGTATTGTCTGCTGAATATATGGAAAATCTTCCTATTCTAAGACTGAAGGTAGAGTTCGGATATCAGCACAGGGAATTCTAGACTCCCTTCTCAAAACTGAAATTAGGGCGTAAGCATCCGGACTAACATCAAGCTCTTAGATTATAACAGTATTGAGCAGCATGCTTTCAATAGTGTGTTATGCTTCGAGTGATTTTGGATCAAGAATATGAGATTCTTATATCCTAAGCTCACAGGCTGGGATACAGTGAATATCGTAAGCATGTCTCCTAAAGTTATACTGACAGCCAGCTATAACAAAATAATGTGTCCCTTTGTAAATGAGTTTAAGAGCATACATAGGAATTCATAATGGTAGAAGTTGACCAAGTATGGCAAAAAGTGAAACTGGAAGTGTTCTGTGACATTACTAGATCTGACAATACAATACCTGGCTCAACATCACCTGACAGGAATGATCAAGGACATATATTAAATCAGTGTATATAACAATTGAATGCATTATACAGCTCAAACTCAGAAACTCATCTGCTCTCCCAGTAGTATTAAAGTGCTTATAATTTCAATAAAACTAAATAGAAAAACAATGCAAAGTCAAAGTTGATTTCCAATCAATTTTGCATGTATTTATAGTTCATTATTCCTCTAAATATTTCCTCCATTGCTTTCAGTATTTCTGGGTCATAACTAATACTAGAAAAGAGGGTAAATCACTGCCAGGCCTATGCAGCTCCTGAGCTCTTCATCAAGTTACTAGGGAATGCATTGGACAGCCCAGCATCAATCACCCTTTTTATCTTCCCATTTCTCTTCACCGGGAAGTCTATGTCAAGCCAGATGTTGGGGACTACATATTGAAACCGTAACTGTATCAATTTCATTGTACTTTTATAAAACCCTCCCTTTTGATAAACCTCCCTTTTTAATTGTTAATGGAGCGAAATTAATTTTGACTTGCTGGAAATGATACTTCTATGCTATCAAGGCAGGAATCTGCTGTTCAAACATGAAGTTTTATGTTAACTACAACATCTATTTAAATAGCCATATGTCACCGGGGTACAAGGGAATTAAAATCAATACAATTGTGCAGCCTGTTATAAGTACAGTAGGACAAACATTTGTATAACACAGATATAATGTTTTAAAAATGACATGTAAATTGATGGCATTGTTGATAATAAGGGGGGTGTTTTCAGGCTACAGTCTGCAATTGATCAGCTGGTGAATTGGGCAGAGCGATGGCAGATGGAATTTAATCCTGACTAGTGTGAGGTGAGATAACAAGGTGTAGAGTTGGATGAACACAGCAGGCCAAGCAGCATCAGAGGAACAGGAAGGCTGATGTTTCGGGCCTAGACCCTTCTTCAGAAATGGTGGGGGGGAAGGGGGTTCTGAAATAAGTAGGGAGAGAGGGGGAGGCGGATAGAAGATGGATAGAGAAGAAGATAGGTGGAGAGGAGACAGACAGGTCGAAGAGGCGAGGATGGAGCCAGTAAAGGAGAGTGTAGATGGGGAGGTAGGGAGGAGATAGGTCAGTCCAGGGAGGACGGCAGGTCAAGGGGGCGGGATGAGGTTAGTAGGTAGGAGATGGGGGTGGGGCTTGAGGTGGGAGGAAGGGATAGGTGGGAGGAAGGACAGGTTAGGGAGGCGGGGACGAGCTGGGCTGGTTTTGGGATACGGTAGCGGGAGGGGAGATTTTGAAGCTTGTGAAATCCACATTGATACCATTGGGCTGTAGGGTTCCCAAGCGGAATATGAGTTGCTGTTCCTGCAACCTTCGGGTAGCATTGTTGTGGCACTGCAGGGGGCCCAGGATGGCCATGTCGTCTGAGGAATAGGAGGGGGAGTTGAAATGGTTTGCGACTGGGAGGTGCAGTTGTTTAGTGCGAACCGATGTGCAGGTGAACATCTGCTTGATGTGGAAAGTCTTCTTGGGGCCTGGGATGGGGGTGTGGGGGGAGGTGTAGGGGCAGGTGTAGCACTTCCTGCGGTTGCAGGGAGAAGTGCCAGGTGAGGCGGGGCTGGAGGGGTGTGTGGAGCGGACAAGGGAGTCACGGAGAGAGTGGTCCCTCTGGAAAGCAGATAAGGGTGGGGAGGGAAAAATGTCTTTGGCGGTGGGATCGGATTGCAGATGGCAGAAGTGTCGGTGGATGACGCGTTGGATCCGGAGGTTGGTGGGGTGGTACGTGAGGACAGGGGGATTCTTTTTTGGTTCTTATTGCGGGGAGGGGGTGTGAGGGATGAGTTGCGGGAATGCCGGAGACACGGTTGAGGGCGTTCTCGACCACTGAGGGGGGGGGGAGTTGTGGTCCTTGAAAAACGAGGACATCTGAGATGTACTGGAGTGGAATGCCTCATCCTGGGAGCAGATGTGGCAGAGGCGAAGGAATTGGGAATAGCATTTTTCCAGGAAGGTGGGCGGGAGGAGGAGTATTCTAGGTAGCTGTGGGGGTCGGTGGGCTTGAAATGGATATCGGTTTCTAGGTGGTTGCTGGAGATGGAGACAGAGAGGTCCAGGAAGGAGAGAGAGGTATTAGAGATGGTCCAGGTGAACTTAAGGTTGGGGTGGAAGGTGTTGGTGAAGTGGATGAACTGTTCGAACTCCTCGTGGGAGCACGAGGTGGCGCCGATACAGTCATCAATGTAACGGAGGAAGAGGTGGGGTTTAGGGCCTGTGTAGGTACGGAAGAGGGATTGTTCCACGTAACCTACAAACAGGCAGGCATAGCTTGGGCCCATGCGGGTACCCATGGCCACCCCCTTTGTCTGTAGGAAGTGGGAGGAATTGAAAGAGAAGTTGTTGAGGGTGAGGACGAGTTCGGCTGAGCGGTTGAGGGTGTCAGTGGAGGGGGACTGGTCGGGCCTGCGGGACAGGAAGAAGCAGAGGGCCTTTAGGCCATCTGTATGGGGAATGCAGATGTATAGGGACTGGATGTCCATGGTAAAGATGAGGTGTTGGGGACCGGGGAATTGGAAGTTCTGGAGGAGGTGGAGGGCATGGGTGGTGTCATGGACGTAGGTAGGGAGTTCCTGGACCAAGGCGGAGAAAATGGAGTCCAGATAAGTGGAGATAAGTTCGGTGGGGCAGGAGCAGGCGGAGACTATGGGTCGACCAGGGCAGTCAGGTTTGTGGATTTTGGAAAGGAGATAGAAGCAGGCGGTGCGGGATTGGGGAACGATGAGGTTGGAGGCTGTGGGTGGGAGGTCACCTGAAGTGATGAGGTGATGCATTTTAAGGGAAGGATGTACACAATGAATGGAAGGTGTCTAGAGAGTACTGAGGAACAAAGTGACCTTGATGTACAAGTCCACAGATCCCTGAAGGTGAAAGTATAGGGTGTCAGGTAGACAGGGTGGTGCAGAAGGCATACAAGATGGTTGTCTTCATTAGCTAAGACACAGAATACAGGAGAAAGGAAGTCTGGTTACATCTGTATAAAGTATTGGATAGGCCATAGATGGAATACTGTGTGCAGTTCTGGTCGCAACATCATCAGAATGACGTGATTGCACTGGAGAGGAGATTCACCAAGATGTTACATGGGAAGAAATGCCTCAGCTATAAGGATTGGACTAGATAGGTTGGATTTGTTTCACCTGGAGCAGAGGAGGTTGAGAGGTGACCTAGACACATTGATTGAGGTATACAAAATTAGATTACAAATAGATCATGTGAATCTTTACCCAATGCCAGATGTGAGGAAGTAACCTGCACAGTAGAAAATGGGAACGGGAAGAATATCTGGGTTTCCAGAAGCATTTTGAACCAAAGTGTGCCCTCTACTTTATTCCTCCACAGTCCAGTGCCTGGTTTTCTTTCAGAGGTACCCATATTCTGTTCTCAAACACCACTCTCTTTGCTCTTTGTTCTGTAACACCCATGATCCACAATCTCCCTCACTTTTTAACATTCCTCGACCTTACCCTCTGTTTCATTTATTTCTTCCAGGATTTTCTACATGATAAAAACTATCACTTTTCCACCTCCAGTTCTACAAATTGTCACACTGGACTGGAAAATGAAAGCTGATTCTCTTTCCACAGATGCTGCCAGGTACGTTGAATTTCTCCAGCACTTTTTTTTCCAATTCAGATTTTCAGCATTTGCAGAATTTTGCTTTCTTTAAAAAGATTCTTTCAACTTGGGATGCTTTTTGATAGTTTTTCAGTTATGTATAATTGATACCTTTAATACCTTGTGTGCTGAAATTCAGTTTTGTCCTTATGAAGCACCAAATGAATTCCTTGACTGGGTTGTGGAATCTACACATCAGGGTCACCAGGTATCAGTGGTCAGTACGTGGGCATAGTAATCTTCTTTGAAAATAAATATTTTCAACAGTGAATAAATCTTCTGTTCAGTGTCCACACTGAATGAAGTCCCGACTTTAAATTATGTCCCCTAGTAACTGACATTTCTACCCTGGGAAAAAGACTCCAACTATCCATTCTATCCGAGCCGCTCATAATTTTGTAAACTTCTATAAGGTCACCCCTCATCCTTCGATGTTCGAGTGAGAACAAACTAAGTTCATCCAATCTGTCCTCATAGCTAATATCCTCCAAATACAAATATAATGCTTTAAAAATGAGGGGAGGCAATGACCTAGAGGTATAATTGCTGGACTGTTAATCCAGAGACCCAGATAATGTTCTGGGGACCTGGGTTTGAATCCCGCCACGGCAGATAGTGGAATTTGAATTCAATAAATATCTGGAATTAACAATCTAATGATGACCATGAATCCACTGTGGATTGTCGGCAAAACCCATCTGGTTCACTAATGTCCTTTAGGGAAGGAAACTGCCATCCTTACCTCGTCTAGCCTACTTGTGACTCCACACCCACAGCAATGTGGTGGACTCTTAACTGTAAATTAGGGATGGGCAATAAATGCTGCCTAGCCAGTGTCGCCCTCATCCCATGAATGAATAAAAACAAAACCAGGCAATATCCTGATAAACTGTTTCTGTGCCCCCTCTGAAGTGTCCACATCCATCTGGTAGTGTGGTGACCCAAACTGTACACAATGTTGCAAACGTCGTCTTACCAAAGTTCTATACAGCTGCTACATGACTTGTCAACTTTTATACTCTATGTCCCGACCGATGAAAGCAAGCAACCATATGCTTTTTTGACCACCTTATCCACTTGCGTTGTCACTTTCAGCAAACAGTGGACCCGTATGCCCAGATCCTTCTCTATGTTGATACCACGAAGGGTTCTGCCATTAATTGCATACTTCCCTCCTGCATTAGATCTTGCAAAATGCACGAATTCATATTTGTCAGGACTAAGGATGTTGCCTGGTATGGAGGGAAGGTCTTATGAGGAAAGGCTGAGAGTTTTGAGGCTGTTTTCGTTAGAGAGAAGAAGGTTAAGAGGTGACTTGATAGAGACATACAAGATGATCAGAGGATTAGATAGGGTGGACAGTGGGAGCCTTTTTCCTCGGATGGTGATGCCTAGCACGAGGGGACATAGCTTTAAATTGAGGGGTGATAGATATAGGACAGATGTCAGAGGTAGGTTCTTTACTCAGAGAGTAGTAAGGGCGTGGAATGCCCTGCCTGCAAAAATAGTAGACTCGTCCACTTTAAGGGCATTTAAATGGTCATTGGGTAAACATATGGATGATAATGGAATAGTTTAGGTTAGATGGGCTTCAGATTGGTTTCACAGGTCGGCGCAACATCGAGGGCCGAAGGGCCTGTACTGCACTGTAATGTTCTATGTTCTATGTTCTAAACAGCATCTGCCATTTCTCTGCCCAAGTCTCCAGCCTATCTATATCCTGCTGTATCCTCTGGCAATCCTCCTCACTATCCACAGTTGACCCAATCTTTGTGTCATCCACAAACTTACTAATAGGGCCACCTATATTCTCTTTCATCTCATTTATGTATATTACAAACAACAGGGGTCCTATCACAGATTCCTGTGGAACACCAGATTTCCAGTCAGAAAAATATCCTTCAAATGCTACTCTCGATAACTAAGCCAGTTCCGAATCCATTCTTACCTGTTCACCATGAATCTCTACGTGACGGCACCTTTTATACAAGCCTGCCATATGCCCTCATCAATCATCTTTTTTACTTCCTCAAAATACTTAATCAATGACACATGACCTTCCCTGCACGAAGTTGTGCTGCCCATCATTAATAAGTCCATATTTTTGCAAAAGTAACCACTTGGCACAAACTCTTAAAGGAAAAGTGAAGGTGGTTTCTTGATGAATGGCTGCAGCTGTATAACCAAACGCTTCAATAATCTGGAGAACACAATCTCCCAGATCATTAACGCAGTTTGGGAATTTTAATACCTAAAGTTCTGAACAAGGCTCAGGAATTGAAATGCTACTTGTTTGTTTCCACAGATGCTGACAAATTTGCTGAATATTTGATTTGATCTGATTTAATTTATTGTAGTCATATGTACCCAAGTACAGTGAAAAGCGTTGTTTTGCAAGCAGTACAGGCAGATCACAGCAAACGAGGGCATACAGATCATAGGGTGTTTAGACAGAGCGAGGCATACAAGGTTACGGCTGCACAGGAGGTGCACAAAGCAAGTTCAACATTAACAACACCAACATTATTTGATGTTGGAGAGGTCCATTCAGCAGTCTAATAACAGCAGGGAAGAAACTGTTCTTGAACCTGTTGGTGCGAGTTTTCAAGCTTCTGTATCTTCTGCCCAACAGAAGAGGTTAGAAGAGAGCATTACTGGGGTGGGAGAGGTCTTTGATGACGTTGGCAGCCTTTCCATGGCAATGAGAAGTGTAAATGGAGTCCATGGATGGGAGGTTGGCTTCCCTGATGGTCTGGGCTGAGCTCACGACCTTCTGTAGTTTCTTACAGTCCTGGGCAGAGCAGTTGCCTTACCAGGCCATTATGCACCCGGATAGAATGCTTTCTATGGTGCATCTGTAGAGGTTGATGAGGGTCCTTATGGACATGCTGAATTTCCTAAACCTCCTGAGGAAGAAGGGGTGTTGTTGTGCCTTCTTGACCGTTGCATCTACATGGGAGGTCCAGGACAGACTGCCAGTTATCGTCACTCCTAGGAACTTGATGCTCTCGACCCTCTCCATCTCAAATCCGTTGATGTAGATGGCGTGTGTCCTCCTCCTTTCTTACTGAAGTCAATGATTAATTCTTTTGTTTTGCCAACATTGAGAGAGAGGTTGTTATCATTGCACCACAATACCAAGCACTCTACCTCTTTCCTGTATTCTGCCTCATCATTGTTTGATATCCGTCCTACCACTGTGGCGTCGTCAGCGAACTTGTAGATAGTATTCATATGGAATTTGGCTACACAGTCTTAGGTGTACAGGGAGTACAGTAGGGGGCTGTGAAGGCATCCTTGCGGGGCGCCAGCATTGAGGATTATCACGGATGAGGTGCTGTTGTCTATCTTCACTGATTGTGGTCTGTGGGTCAGGAAGCTGAGGAACCAGTTGCATACAGCAGAGTTTGTGTTTATTTGAGAAATTTAATTCTGTTTTTAAGAATCTGGTGTTTGTAAAAGTTATGAAGTTGTTGGCTTGCTATGAAAACCTCTAGACAAAGTTGTAATGTTCTTTAGAGAAAGAAACTTGCCAATCTTGCCTGGTCTACGAGACTACATTCTGATTCCAATGTAGCTGAGACTTTACTGATCTCTGATCTTTGTAATGAAGATACCTCAATAATACCGGTTGCAACATTTTGCACAATTGCATGTAATTTGCAGTTAGCCATATCTCTTCATTTTGTTCAAAACTTAAAACCTAGTTGGTTTGAGTTCAATTTATGTATTACAGATCTATTACATGTCGCCACAGTGTTATAAGCTAAAAGTAAAGTTGTCATTACGTGAGAGAGAGAGAGAAAAAGAAAAAGAGACAGAGACACTGGTGGTGGTCTGATCCAAGGGTCACCATGCCTCAGGCTTGGGGAGATGTTGTAACAGAGAATCACTCATGGTAAACTTATCCTGTGTGGGAATTGAACCCACGCTGTTGACATTACTCTATATTGCAAACCAGCCTTCTAACTAACTGAGCTAACCAATCCATCATAAGTGCATAAACAAAGTCTTTCATGTTCTGATTTGTTAAACAGTTGGTTAATCCAATTTTATAACACCAATTTACTTGCCTACTTGCAGACAAACTGTAGGCTAATTACTGCATTTTAAGGCAATGTAATAACTAAATTGTTGAGTAGAACTAATTTAGGGAGCTTTTATTTAAATCATTAGACTTGCAATTCCTAGAAAAGTTTTTGAAATTTTTATCAATGCTGTAATGAAGTTTCTAAGCTTAATAGCTGGAGTTTGTAGCAAAATACTGATCTTTGAAATGCCTGTACGAGCACAGATTCACCTTCACCAACAGCTACTCTCAATTTGCTTTTCCAGCAGATGAAAACCCCCATCTAAAAATCCCAAAAAAGTTTACAGAATCATAGAATCACCACAGTGTGGTAACAGACCATTTAGCCCAACAAGTCCCCACCGACTCTCTGAAGAGTATCCCACCCAGACTCACCCCCCTATCCTATCCCTGCAACCCTGGATTTCCCATTGTTTATCCACCTAATTTACTCATCCTGGGCACTATGGGAAACTTATTATGGCCACCTAACCTGTACATCTCTAGACTGTGGGAGGAAGCCGGAGCACCTGGAGGAAACCAGCACAGACACAGGGAGAATGTGTAAACTCTACACAGTCAGTCGCCCCAGGCTAGAATTGAATCCAGGTCCCTGACGCTGTGAGGTCACTGTGCTGCCCCAAAGACTATCAAAGACTCAGAACATACTGTGTTCTCAAAACAGTCCTCTTTCTTTCAAATAACCAAGAGATGTTTTATTACATTAAGAACACAATATAAATATATTGTTGATGATCATGGTTTACTTAAATAGTAGCAATGAATTATAAAAAGCTAGGCAAAAGAAAAAAACTACACATTCCACTGTTTAGATCATTTTAGCTCATTCTTGGCTCACTGAAACCCATATCCTTCCTTTATAGAACACAGAAATGCTAGAATCTAAAAAGAAACAGAAGATAGCTGTATTCTATCCTACAAAAAAGACTTCGCCACTGTTAATTTCCTAGAAATCCATCACTGCATTCATACACAATGGGAAAAGAAGAAACTAAGTTCACAAAGATCTGCTCAAATGGCTTCAGCAGGAATGATAATCAGACATTGCTTGTAAAGCTAAACCTGGTACAGGCTGAAGTTCCACCTGCTCCAGGGTGTATTATAACATGTCCAAACAGGTTGATTAGCATGTATAAAAGCGTCACAGAATGCAATTGCTTTGTGTTCTCCCAACAATGTCACTTTGTGGTTCACTCCTCATCATGTTTATTTTGAAATACACAGAATGCTTTCAGTAAAAGCATATCATGAAAAGCTAGCTTTATGGAAATAGGAAGAAATGAATATTTCTACAGTATATGTTGAAAACTTTTTTTTTGCATTTAAGTCATTGTCAGAGTTCTCAATTATCTTGTGCAGAAACAAATACCAACTAAAATTCAACAATCCTGCAACAGTTTTACTTCATTTAAAAAAGAACCTTGGTTTAGTGGAGTAGTTGAAATTATTTCAAATACAGAACAGTAAATCCTGAACAACTGCTTTCAGAGAACAAGGATATTTGATCTAGAAGCTTGGTCCATTTTATGCCACAGATGAAATGAACCAACTTCCCTTCTTGGCTCATATGTGAGCTAATATTGTTAATAGTTCTTCCTCATCAGGTACCGTCCCTCTTTCTTTCAATCAGCTGTCATCACCTCCTCAAAAAAATTCTTGACTGCTCAATCCTTGCTACCTACTTACCCATCTCCAATACTCTTTCCTCTTCAAAGTCCTTGAATATGTTGTCACTTTCCAAATCCTGGAAACCCATTGTTTGAATCCCTCAACAAGTTTCCATTCCTAACACAGTGAAAAAATTTTCTCTTACCAAAGTCTATAAAGGCACCTGTGTCACTGTGACAGCAGTTAATGTTCACTTTTTTTGACCTGTCTGTAGTATTTGACACAGTAGACAGAATCATCACCAACATCTCTCCACTATGGTGCAGATGATTAGGATTGCACTTGCAGGTCCTACTGTGACCATTATTCCACCATTGTTCTGACTATTGTTCCACAGGATCACTCTTCCAATCATAGCGAGAGATGCACCTGCAATAGATTCTCTTTCCGCAGTTAGTTTTGGTGTCATCCAAGGATCTATCTTTAGACTGCTCTCTGGTCTCACCTCTCCCACAGTGCTAATTCCCACTGTAATCTCCTCCAGCCCTACAGACTCAACAATATCTGTGTTCTTCTACTTTTTCCATGACCTTGGTCCAATTCTGGACATGCTTTCAGCTACAGGGAGGCTAAGCTCTGAAATTTCCTCCCCAAATCTCTCAGCATCTTTAACTCACTTTCCCCCTTTAGGGCACTCCTTATAACATATATCTTTGATCAAGCTTTTGAGCAACTATTTTACTTAGGACATTCTTTTGAAGAACCAAGAGATGGTTTATTACATTAAGAACACAATATAAATATATTGTTGTTGATGATCATAGTTTATTTACACAGTAGCCATGATTAGTATCAGTGAATCATGCACGCATCTAACAAGTTTAAATGTGATATCACCAGTGCAGTAATTCATTTTCTGGAAGACAATAGCACAAACAGAACTACAGGCAAATGAAAAACAACTCAGTTCCAAGGCAGGAAATGAAGCTCCATTGGCAACACCACCAACAGGGGTCATTTGCATTAACTGACATCAACAGCTAATCTTCAAATCCAATTCTGTGACACCGCTTTCAAAAATTCTCTTCACTAATTGTATCAAGAACGTTTGTTGCCTTCAATGGTTTCTCTTCATCTGCCTGTAGTCAGATCTGCTCTTATAGCCATTTTCTAATCAACCTGTTCAGAGATGTTATTTCACACCTCTGAAGTAAGTGGAACTTAAACCTGGGACTCCTGCCTCAGAGGGAGGGACACTTTTACTGTGTCACAAAAGCCTCCCCGACCTTTTTATATGCTAGTCTTTAGTAACAGCAAGTGGGAACGCAGAGTCAGATTCTGCATGCACACAGAGTTATTCAGTTCCACTTTAACCACAAATCTAGTACTTTTCCAACTCTCTCCAAAAACAATCCAACACTAATACTAGGACAAATCAAAATCTTGTACACCTAAGTGCAAGAAAACAAAAGCCATTCTCTTTGGTCCTGCATCTCCAACCTTGATCCCATCAGACAAGCGCTGGGGTTTGAGAACATTGGCATCTTGCCCTACTTTATTTGGCCTTAGCTTCCTTCCTCAAGTTTGATTAGAGATTCTTTCAGAAAGAAATGTCAGTTTCTGCCTCACCTCCCTGCCTTGTCAGAAAAAGCTTAGTTCTTAGCTTTTATTCCGTTGACCCTAGATTTTTCTAATGTTTTTTTTGCAGCCCTCCTTAAACTATGTCTGCATTCACATCACTTGCCCACTTTATACGCTTTACCTTGCAAGCTCAAATGGCTGTTGTGCCTCAGAGATTTTTATCATCAAATTCATGGAAAGCCTCATCATTCTTTAGAGTGATCTCCTCTAGACACGGTACTCATATTCTTTGCTTTACAGACCAGCTAATTCTCATGTTATTCCCTCATCATTATTAGTCCTTTGGATTTCTTCAGCACCACTGCCTTGTCACTTGCTTTGCTTTGTCAAAAGCCTTAGCTATAACAATAGTATTGGCCCCATCTAAATTCCTCTGACCAACATTCACCCTCTGTCCAGTACCATATAAAGTTATAATCAGTTCTGAAGAAGGTTCTCTAGACCTGAAACATTAACTCTGCTTTCTCCCCACAGATAGTGCCTGACCTGTTCAGTTTTTCCAGCAATTTGCGATTTTGTTTTGATCATATAAAGTTTCAAATTTTTCTCTTTATTCATAGGATTTTTGTTTAGAAACACAAATTGTTGCAAGTTGTCAATGACTCTTCTTCTCAATTGTTTTCAGGATGAAACAGGTGGGAAGCAGAGTCACTGCTGACTTCCATTTAGTATTTCCCTAACTTAACTGAGACTGGTAATCTATTATACAGTAGTCCTTTCAAAACATATTACTGTTAACTATTCGCCAGTCTTTCAAATGCACCTCAAATGTAATGAGCATGCTATTTGAAACAGTTTCTAAAACTTCATAGTTAGCCTAATTGCAAATCAAGTTACCAATTCTACTTGAGCACGTCTCTGCAGATGCAGAAGAGGTGGAAATTATACAAGGTCAGCAGAAAATAATAAGTGAAAACAAAAATTTTAAAAGAACATTACTGTAATAAATTTCTATTTTAAGCATATTCAGTATCACTAAACTGATGAGGTTCCTTCAAACAATAAATTCTTCAAGGTTTCTAAGTTGTGATGTAGATAATATTTTTTGAATCATTCAGAAAGATGTACACTTAAGAACTAGGAGCAGGAATAGGCAATTCAGCTCCTTGAGCTACTTAGTCATTTGATATGATCATGGCTGATCTCATTTCAGCCTCAACTTCAATTTTCTGTACCCTCTCCATAGGCCTTCATCCCGTGACTAATTAAAAGCGTCTTTCTGTCTCCTCCTTAAATTTACTCAACGTCTCAGCATCCACTGCACAGGTGTATTGGTATTGCATTTTCAATTCCATTTACCTGAAATCATTCTATTTTTATACAAAATTAAAAAGTGTTTCATTCTACATTCATCCAGTTATTAATCATACATAAGAAATTTTGAACCATACAGAATATTTCTCTCAGGAATCCTGTAAGGCAGGAGTTCTGCAAAGGAACAAGGTTCAGGACTTGTCTCATACACTCTTTTGGAACTGAAAAATCAATTTTCGTCCCCCCAGTTTTTCCCTCCCCTTTTGGTTCCACATCAACTGGCAGCCAAAAGGAAAGTGACATATTACCACAAGCATCCCTAATGGCATTTAGAATGGCCAATGATGGTGCGGTAAAAGTAATTGTTAAAAAAGACTTGCATTTGTATTTTACTTTGCATGGTTATTTTTTGAAATGCACCACTAATGTAATGTAGAAACACAGCAGATAATTTGCATCCAGCAAATTCCCACAAACAGCAATATGATCATACCAATTTTTCTTTTGTGATATTAATTGAAGGATGGACGGACAGACAGATAGATGAACAGGTAGTTAGATAGATAGAAAGAAATAATACAGAGTAATTCAATTGCTCTTCTTTGAAACACTGCCATGAGAATTTTCACATGCACTTGAGCAGAAAGGTGGATCCTTGATTTAATACATCATTGTAGAGATGATGTCTCTTGTAGTGTAGCACTTCCTCAGTGTGGTGTCAGCATCGATGTTTTTTGCTCAAGCCCTGGAGTGAGACTTGAACTAGGGGACAATGCCTCCAAAACCAAACCATTGCTGGTGCCACAGTTGGCTTACAGATCGTGTTCCCTTGACAAATAAAGAGTCATGGCTCTCATCTTCATTTACAAATCCAGAAAATGGAATTGCAACATACCTTCATTTTTAAAATTTACAACAGTGAACATGTACATTTCTCAGCTTAAAAACATTTTTTTTTGTGAATAATGCATTTAAGAACTCATAGTACGGTGCATTGTAAACTAAACTATTACACAATGGAAACAAGTGGGGATGTTTTGGAACACATACATATTACCAAAGAGGAGGTGTTTGCAGCCTTAAAGTGCATGAAGATGGATAAATCCTCTGGGCATGATCAAGTCCATCCTCAGACATTGTGGGAGGCTAGGGAAGAAATTGCAGAGGCCCTTGCAGAGATTTTTGCTTCATCTTTAGCCACTGTTGAAGTTCCGGAAGACTGGAGGGTGGCTAATGTTGTTCCATTGTTTAAGAAAGGTAACAAAGACAAGGCAGGGAACTACAGGCAAGTGAGCCTGACATTAATGGTAGGCAAGTTATTGGAGAGGATACTGAGGGACTGGAGCAACCAACATTTGGATAGTCAAGGTCTGATTATGGATAGTCAAGGTCTGATTAGGGATAGTCAGTATGGATTTGAGAGCAGGAAGTCATGTCTGACAAATCTTTTAGACTTTTTCAAAGAAGTAACCAAGAGGCTAGATGAGGGTAGGGCAGTGGATGTGGTCTAGATGGACTTTAGTAAGGCCTTTGACAAGGGCCCGCATGGCAGGCTAGTCATGAAGGTTAGGTCACATGGGATCCAGGGAGAGCTAGCTAACTGGATCCAAAGTTGGCTCAATGGTAGGAAGCAGAGGGCAATGGTTGAAGGTTGTTTATCAGACTGGAGACCTGTTTCTAGTGGTGTGCCACAGGGGTTGGTGCTGGACTTTTGTTATTTGTTATTTACATAAATGATCTGGATGGGAGTGTAAAAGGCATGATTAGTAAGTTTGTGGATGATACAAAATTAGGAAGTATTGTTGATAGCGAGGAAAGTTATCAAAAATTACAGAGGGATCTTGATCTGATAGGGAAATGGTCTCAGGATTGGCAAATGCAATTCAATACAGATACATGTGAGGTGTTGTACTTTGGAAAGTCAAAACAAGGTAGGGCTCACACAGTAAATGGTAAGGTCCTGAGAGGTGTTATGGAACAGAAGGACCTAGCAGTACAAGTACATAGTTCATTGAAAATGGTGTCACAGGTAGACAGGGCGGTGAAGAAGGCATTTAGCATGCTGGCCTTCATCGGTTGAGGCACTGAGTACAGGAGTTGGGACGTTACGTTACAGTTGTACAAGTCGTTGGTGAGGCCGCATTTGGAGGATTGTGTACAGTTTTAGTCACCCTGTTATAGGAAAGACATAACTAAACTGGAAAGTGTGCAAAGAAGATTTACGAGGATGTTGCTAGGACTTGTAGGCATCAGTTACAGGCAGAGTTTGACCAGCATTGCACTTTATTCCTTGAAACATAGGAGAATGACGGGTGATCTTATTAAGGTATATAAAATCATGAGGGGCATGGATACGATGAATGCGTATAGTCTTTTTCCCAGTGGTGGGAATTGAAAATTAGAGGGCATAGGTTTAAGGTGAGAGGGGAGAGATTTAACAAGGACATGAGGGGCAACTTCTTCACGCAGAGAGTGGTACGTATATGGAATGGGTTGCCAGAGAAAGAGTTTGAGGCAGGTACAATAGCAACATTTAAAAAGCATTTGGATAGGTAGATGGATAGTAAGGAATATGGACCAAATGTGGGCAATTGGAACTAGCTGAATGGGCATCAAGGTCAGCATGGACCAGTTTGGGCCAAAGAGCCTGTTTCCATGCTGTATTACTCCATGATTCTATAACTTATAAGCATCACACTGACTCAACAGCCAAGAGGCAGAGTTGTGAAATGCTCAAAGTACTGACATGCCTCAATTTTTTTTTGCACATAAAACGTTCATCAATACACTGGCTCTACCAATATCCTCAATTTTCTCTCTAGACTTCCATAAGACGATAAGAAATAGGAACAGGAATATGCTGTTTGGCTCCTCAAGCCTGCTTCACCATTCAATATAATTATGGCTGATCCGACATTCCTCATGTCCACTTTCCTGCCTTTCCCCATAACCCTTAATTCCCTTACTGGTTAAGAATCTATCTCAGCCTTAAATACAAACAAGGACTCTGCTCCCACAGGTCTCTGTAACAAGGATTTCCAAAGACTCTCAAACCTCAAAGAAGAAATTCCTCCTCATCTCAGTCTTAAATTGCCACCCCTTTATTCTGAGATTCTGCCCTCTGGTCCTAGACTCTCGTATGAGGGGAAACATCCTCTCAGTATTTACCCTGTCAAGCCCCTTAAGAATCATATATGTTTCATCACCTGTTTCTTCTAAACTCCAGCGAGCAGAGTCCCTACCTGTTCAACCTTTGCTAATAAGACAGTCCCTCCATCAACCTAATGAACCTCCTCTCACCTGCCTCCAATGAAATGATATCTTTCCTTACATAATGGGACCAAACCTGCTCACAGTCCTCCAGATATGGCCTCACCAGCACCTTGTACAACTGCAGCAAGATTTCCCTACTTATTCTCCAACACCGTTGAAATAAGAGCCCACATTTCATTAGCCTTCTTTACCTTGCACACCTGTGTGCTAGCTTTGTGTTTCATATAGAAGTACCCCCAAGTCCCTTTGTATTGCAGCTTTCTGCAGTTTTTCGCCACTTAATGTTCTGTTCTCCCTCCCAAAATGAACAATTTTGCATTTTCCCCACATCATACTCCAACTGCCAACACTTTGCTTATTTATTTAGCCTATCAATATCTCAGCAGGAAACTTAGAGTAAGAAACTTGTGTCGGAAGCAACCGTGTTTAACTTAAATAAAGGGAAATACAATGAAATAGGTACATGGATAGCAAGGAATATAGACCAAATGTGGGCAATTGGAACTAGCTGAATAGGCACCATGGACAGCATGGACCACTTTGGGCCAAAGGGCCTGTTTCAAAGCTGTATTACTCCATGATTCTATAACTTGCAATCTGCCTTTCCACCTATTTTTGTGTCATCTGCAAATGTGGCCACAGTACATTCACTTCCTTCCTCCATGTTATTAATATATTTTGTAAACTGTTGAGGTTCCAGCAGTGATCTCTGTGGAACCCTACTTGTCAAGGTTCACAAACCGGAAAAAGAACCCTTTTATCACTACCTGCCCATTAGCCAATACTCTGGTTGAGATTTCCTCAAAAAAACTTTTAGTAAATTAGTCAGACACGATTTCCCTGTCATGAAGCCATGCTAATTCTGCTTGATTAGATTATGATTTCCAAATGTTCTGCTATTACTTCCTTAATAATTGATTCCAATACTTTCCGAATTATAGACGTTAAGCTAATTGACTTATAGTTACCCGCTTTTTGCCTCCCTCCTTTTTTGAATAGAAGTGTCACATTGGCAGTTTTTCTATCCTCTGGCAACTCTACATGGCTTAGAAACATACCAACCATGATCAAATGATGGAACAGAGTTGATGGACTGAATTGCCTAATCCTGCTTCTATGTCTTATGGTCTTATAGTTTACCTTCTCTATCCTTATTATCTATTTATTCCCCCTTTGCTAAATTCTAAATTTATCCCAGTCTTTGGGGCTATCACTGACTTTGGCCTCCTTAATATGCTTTCTTTTACAATTAAATACTCTCCTCAGCTTCCTTGGTTAGCCATGGTTGCTTTAGAATCTTTCTTCCTTACTGCGATGTATTTTTGCTGAGTCATGAATTACATCCTTGCTTCCTGTCATTCCTATTAATCTATCTGCCTAGTTCATTTAGCTAACCCTATCCTCATTTCATTGTATTTCCCTTTATTTAAGTTAAACACAGTTGCTTCCGACACAAGTTTCTCACTCTAAGTTTCCTGCTGAGGAAATACCTGGATGTTGTCCACCACCCCAAACCAATCTTTCTTTGCCAATGATGTTGTAGTAACCAGCATGTATAATACCAATTTAACAGGTGTCTGTTCATCAAGTTTCTTGGCATAGTTTAATCTGGTTTGTTTAATGACCAGCATCCACAGCTTATCCAGGTTTGTAATCGAACAGAATAGCTGGTCCTTCATTAAAATATAAAGTCTCAAACCAACTTTTCTAAACTAACCTGAGTGATTTTCATCAGAGTTGATATGCACTTACATACAAGGTCAGCCAGGTGGGCTTCACAGAAACAAAAGTAGAGATTGCTGGAAAAGCTTAGCAGGTCTGGCAGCATCTGTGAAGAGAAATCAGAGTTAACGTTTCGGATCAAACCTTCCTTGGGTCACCGGACCCGAAACTTTAACTCTGATTTCTCTTCACAGATGGTGCCAGATGGGCTGAGCTTTTCCAGCAATCTCTATTTTTGTTTCTGATTTACAGCATCCACAGTTCTTTCGGTTTTTATTTGGACTTCATATCGAATAAGAGTTTCCTAAATTTGGGCTGTTAACCTGATCCAATCAGGGAATTCTGGCTGACAGATATAAACACACAAGTGTCAGGGGTTCTGCTCAGTCTAGGAGCTAACTCTAAGCTAGCTGGGTCACTGTCTTGTACTATGCACGTGAAATGAAGGGTGACTTGGTAATGGGACACCAGCCTTCGTAGAGTTATTTCAATGGCAACGAGAGTTGGATGCACCCATTCGAAGATAAAGCAAGGGTGATCAAAGATGCCCCGGCTCCCATGTCTGTACCAGAGATTAGATCTTTCCTTCGATTGGCAAATTGTTACAGAAAATTTATTCATAATCTAGCCTCCATCCTGGCACCCTTACATCTGCTATGGAAAAAGAGTCAGCCTTGGAAATGGTCTTGCAGCCAAGATGAAGCCTTTAGGGAAGTGAAAAACCAGCTATCGTTATCTAAGGTGTTAGCACACTGTGATCCCAAGCAAGATGTGATGATGACATGTGATGCACCCCCCCGTTATGGTATCGGGGTAGTGTTGGCTCACTGGTAGTTCAGCGGAGAGGAATGCCTGACAGCGTATGCTTCCTGGACTTTAGCTGATGCCAAACAAAGATACGCCCAGATAGAGAAGGAAGGTTTGGCAGTCAGCTTTGGCGTGAGAAAGTTCCCTCAGTACCTTCATGGACATAAATTTGTCATATCGGGCCTCAAACCACTGTTAGGGCTACTTAAAGAGGACAGAGCCATGCCACCCATAGCTTCAGGTTGAATTCACTGGTGGGCTTTTATTCGGAGTGTGTCCAATTACAAGTTGGAACACTGTCCGGGAGGCCAAGAGGCAAATATGGATGCCTTGAGCCACTTCCCACTGATGGATACACCAATGGTGGTGCCACTACTAGAACAGTCCATTCTGGTTTTAAACTTTTTGGATACCCTTCTGCTGACAATATCAGCAAAGGGGAGGTGATGGCTGAGTGGTATTATCACTGGACAGTTAATCCAGATAACGTTCTGGCGACCTGGGTTCGAATCTCGCCAAGACAGATGGTGGAATTTGAATTCAATAAAAATATCTGGAATTAAGAATCTAATGATGACCATGATTCCATTGCCAATTGTCAGAAAAAACCCATCTGGTTCACTAATGTCCTTTAGAAAAGGAAACTGCCATCCATACCTGGTCTGGCCTACATGCGACTCCAGACCCACAGCAATATGGTTGTTTTTGAACTGTCCTCTGGGCAATTAGGGATTATTAGGTAATAAATGCTGCCTAGCTAACGACGCCCTCATCTCGTTAAAGAATAAAGATAAAAAAGCAGACTGTGGGATACAAAACAATCCCATCCTGGCAAAACTAAAAACAGAAAGGGCCATCACAACCAGAACTGAAACCTTTTTGGACCTGGAGAGACCAGATCACAATAGAGGATGGCATATTATTATGGGGAGCAAGAGTGATTGTCCCAAGCAAAGGTTGCCACTTGATATTGGCTGAACTTCACCAGGATCATCCAGGGGTTTCCAAAATGAAGATGTTGGTCAGAAGTTATGTCTTGTGACCAGGATTGGACAGTGGCATAGCCACGTTGGTTGGGCAGTGCCATTCGTGGGAATGGCTGGTAAAACCTTGGACTCAGTTGCACATCAACTATGCCGATCTTTTTGTGGGCTCTATGTTTTTCGTCATTGTGGGTGCCCATTCAAAGTAGTTAGACATGCACGGGGACAACGAGTGTAAAGATGTGAACATTTTTTGCAATACATGGACCCCGGGAGGTGTTGGTCACAGACAAAGGGCCATCATTTACCAGCAGCGAATTTGAGTATTTCCTAAAGTTGAATGGCATTTGGCACGTAAGGTCAGCTCCGTACCTTCCATCATCCAATGGTCTGGTGGAAAGAGACGTCCAAACTTTGAAGGCAGACTTAAAGAAACAGCCTCCAGCTTCATTTGATACCAAACTGTCCTGGTTCCTGTTTGATTACAGGATCACCCCTCACAGGGACAACTCCAGCAGAGTTGCTAATGGGGAGAAGACTCTGCACCAGGTTAAATCTGATGTACCCGGGCTGGACACAAGACTCCTCTAAGTGAGAGGGGCTGTTTACTTCAGTGGACGAAGTTTGTTGTCAAAACCATGGGGATGGCCCTGTATGGGTAAAAGACATGGTCAGGTCCTGTGACATACAAAGTTTGATTAGGAGAGGTGGTCGTGAACAAGCACGTGGGCCACATGCAAGCTGCAACCTTGCAAGTGGGGCAGCAGCAAAACGTCCGTGCCCCCTCTGAATGTCCGGCAAGGATGTCAGAGCCCATGGATTCTCCCCCTCTGCCTAGTGTTGAAGAAACCTGTGAGGATGAGATGAACACAGCAGATGTCACAGCCTTGACACCATTACCGCATGAAGATGAGTCTCGGCCAAGATGCTCCGGGTGCGAGAGGCAGGCTATGGTCTGATACACACTGCCGGTATCTAGGGCAGACTTGGAGGAACTGGACCTGGAGTGAAAACACCCCAGGGGAAGCTACAGGAGGAAAAAGGGTCTACTTCCAGGTCTTAGAGGGGGAGGGATGTGGAAATCGGAACAAGGTCAGCCAGATGGTAGTCACAGAATATGAATTCCCTGATGAGTTAACCTGATCCAATCAGGGAGTCCTGGCTGACAGATATAAACAAGGGTGTCAGGGGCTCTGCTCACTCGAGGAGCCGGCTTTGAACTAGCTGGGTTAGTGTCCTGTACTATGCACATGTAAATAAAGGGTGACTTGGTGACTGGATACCAGCCTTGGTGGAGTTATTTCATATACCACTAGCATTGTCATAACTACAAGTATTTATCAATGTAGCCATGATGGTGGCTATCATGTCTTCTGAGCATTCTGTTTTTTTCTAAATCTGGACTGCATCTTGACTGATATAATTGCCAAAGGCCTCTCGAGGACACTAATTCAACCTGCCAACTGTGCATGGTATTGACAGAACATTTTTAAAATTGCGTTCTTCTGGTCTACCAAAATACCCACTTTTAAGACTTAAAAGAGGAAGTGATATGGGCTAAGTTGCTTGTTGTGTACACCACAATGACCACATCCTGGAAATAACTATAGACACAAGGCTACTTAGTTTTGTTTCTATGCCTCACCTAGGTATGCTAAATTAGAGCAAATTTAAGAAAGTACTTTGAGAAACAAATATAAACTTTGAAACACTTGCACAATTATACTTACAACCAAGAAATATTTTTCTTTCAACTTTCCTCTCACACTGCCTATTCTGGAACGTAGTGACTCGGACTGTAATATGGGTAATCAGGACCTGACATCGGTAATCCACTAGTACCCTGCACATTTGACCACTCTTCAAATGTAAGCTTAGACTAAGCAATTACAGGACACAAAAACACAAATTGCTGGAAAAGCTCAGCCGGTCTGGCAGCATCTATGAAGAGAAATCTAAGTTAACATTTCGGGTCGAGTGACTCTTCCTCAGAACTCCCAAGGTCTTTCTGGCAACATATAACAGGGTCTGTTCAGCTGTTAGACCCCCTTCTTCCTCAAAATGTAAATATTTTCTTCCTGCAGGAGTTAAAATGTCTTTGTTATTTGCAACCGCATGGTACGCTCTGCGGGATGTAAAATTTTAATGTATTGTATTGTTTAGGTTTCCTTTACCTCTTTGGAAAAACCGTACAGAATAGAATGAAAACCTTTTTCGTACTTATAGATAATCCTTTTTTAATAAAATTTTTTTGTGCAATAAAAAATTATGTTCTAATAGACTCTGCAGAACATAATAGTCAAACAAACCGTGGAGTTTCATACAAGCAATACCCATACTAGGGGTCAGTAGGTAGTGATGACAAGTAGAACCTCAGTCAATTTCAACAATTCTTCTGAATGTGCACCTGTGAAGTTGGTCGCAGACAAAATAGGAAAATCCGTTGCAGTTTCACTTCTTTCTTGCTTGGACAAAATCTAAATCTTCCAATTTCTTTCAATTATAAGCTCACATACCCACTGATGGCTTCTCATAATCCTGAGCATCTCCACATGTCTAATTTTATACTTCAAAATTTACATATCAACTTCATAATATCACAGCAGCAATATTTACATCATAAGCTATTCTCAAAGCTAACATTCAGAACATAATTTAATATAGATAGCATTTTTTATTAATACAAATAGTTTCTGATCTAGGAGTATAATTTTCAGCTACACAAGTGCCCCAGTAGAAGTAGTTAAGGATTCAATTTCCAAGCTAAAGAGTGAGAGTTCAAGTTCTATCACTTAACACCTGAAAAAAAATTTGGTGAGAGCATCTATGAATAGAAGGTGCCTTTCCAAATGATTCAGTAATTCCTGACCGTAATTTACGACTTGAATTTAAAACTGAGAAGATTAAACCCTCTTGTGACGCAGTGGTAGTGCCTCTACCCCTGGACAGAGGGGCCCAGGTTCAAGTCCCACCTGCTCTCTGAACAGGTTGATTAGAAAAATAGGTTAAATAAAACTGAGAAGGCAAGGTGAAAGGCCAGGCCTGCAGGGTAATAATACTAACGTGATTGAAACATAACAATATAGTATACCAGGGAATAATTAAATGATGCGAAGCTTTTTAGTTTACAAAAAAGTCTTGAGACTGTGAAAGGAAGGACAGTCTGAGGGGCAAAACAGACTCTAGAATTTGGAGGGCCCAGAAAAAGAAAATGACTGTATACTCGTAAACTATATACACATTCCATGTGCAAATTGCTGTGTTAGCCAAGGAAGAGTTTTAAATACTGGGGAGAATATTTTGTTTATCTTTTTAAAGTAAACTTTAAAATTTAATTTTTAAAATTTTCCAAAACTCATTAGATTTGGGGGAGGGTCCTTTAGTTTGGAAAATAACTAATGTAACTACTTTATTCAAAAGAGAAGGAGGCAGAAAGTAGGAAACTACAGGCCAGTTAGCTTAACATCTGTCACAGATAAGATATTAGAAACTATTGTTAAAGATATTATAACAGGACACTTGGATAAGTTCAAGGTAATCAGGAGAACCCAGCATGGTTTTTGTCAAAAAGAAATTATGTTTAACTAATTTATTACAGTGCTTAAAAGTAACTCATGGAGTAAATAAAGGGGAACCAGTGGATGTATTGCACATAGATTTCCAGAAGGCACTTGATAAGAGGCCATTAAAGCTCACAGTGTTGAAGGTAACATATTAGCATGGATACAAGACTGGCTAGCTAACAGGAAGCAGGAAGCAGAAAGCAGGAATAAATGGGTCTTTTTCAAGCTGCCAGGATGTCAATTTGATATGCCACAGGGGTCAGTGCTGGGGCCTAAACACCTAACAATGATACAATTGATTTGGAGGAACAGGCTGAAGATATGGTAGCTAAATTTGTTAATGACATAAAGATAGGTAGGAAAGTGAATTGTGGCGAGGATATAAAGAGCCAACAGAGGGATATAGACAGGTTAGGTGGATGGACCGGACCTGGCAAATGGAGTATCACTTGAGAAAGTGTGAAATTGTCAAAGAAAAAACCATAGCATCTATATGGGGAAAGGTTGCAGAGAGATTTGGATGTCCTATCACAGGAAGTTAGCATGCAGTGACAGAAGTACTCAGAAAAGCTAATCGAATGTTATGTTTTATTACATAGGGGAACTGAATGCAAGAGTAGCAAGATTAAAATTATTTTACAGGGCATAAGTGAGACTGTAATACGAGTACTGTGTATAGTACTGGTCACCATACTTACGAAAGGATGTTAATGTGTTGGAAGCAGTTCAGAGATCGTTTACTAGACTAATACCTGGAAGAAGCAGACTGCCTTATGAAATATAATTGAAACATCATACAAGAGCCTGAGGGGACTTGACTGGGCGGATGTGAACAGTACATGTCCTCTTGTGGGAGAACCTAAAACTAGGGGTCATAATTTAAAAGTAAAAGTTTTAAAAATCACCCATTTAAGACAGAGGTGAGGTTAAAAAAAATTCTCTCAGAGGTTTGGAGATAATAAGGACTGCAGATGCTGGAAGCCAGAGTCTGTAGGTGTGAGGCTGGAAAATCACAGCAGGTCAGGCAGCTTCAAAGGTGCACAGAAGTCAATGTTTTGGGCCAAAATCCTTTGTCAGGACTGGAGAGGGGGAGACAAGTCCAGAAATAATAGGGGGTGGTGCTGGGGGAAGGATAGGGGAGATGGTGATAGGTGGATGCAGGTAAGGGGTTATTGTGATTGGTCCGTGGGAAGGGTGGAGCAGATAGGTGAGTAGGAAGATGGACAGGATAGGTCAGGTCAGGGAGATGAGGAGGAGGGAGAGGGCTGGACACGTGATAAGGCTGGGGATGGAGGGATTTCGAAGCTGGTGAAGCCAATGTTGAGGCCATTGGGCTGTAAGCTCCCAAGGCGAAATATCAGGCGTTGTTCCTCCAGTTTACGTTTGGCCTCACCCTGACAGTGGAGGAGGCCAAGGATGGACATGTCGTCAGGGATGTGGGAGGGGGAATTAAAATGGATGGCAACCAGAAAGTTGGTATGGTTGATGTGTGCAGAGCGCAGATGCTCCATGAACCAGTGCCCAAGTTTGCATTTGGTCTCTCTGACATAGAGGAGACCACATTGGGAGCAACAGATGCAATAAATCAGGTTGGATGAAGTGCAGGTGATTCTCTGCCGGATCTGGAAGGGTTCTCTGAGGCCCTGGACGGAGGTGAGAGTGGAGCTGTAGGAGCACGTGTTGCACCTCTTGCGTTTGCAGGGAGAGGTACAGGGTTTGTTGGAGAAATTGGTGGTGACTATAGAGCTGATGAGGGAGGCGTGAAACGAACAGTCCCTGCAGAAAGTGGACAGGGGTGGGGAGGGAAATATCTTTTTGGTGGTGGGGTCTGATTTTAGGTTTCAAAATGTCGGAGGATGATGCATTGGATTCAGAAGTTTGTAGGGTGGCACATGAGATCTAAGGGGACTTCGTCCTTATTGCTGTTGGGGGAAGGGGGTTTGAGGACAAAGGTGCAGGAAATGGAGGAGATGCAGTTAACGGCATCCTTAATTACAGAGTGATGGGAATTATGGTCCCTAAAGTTGGAAAATATCTGGGATGTCCTGGAGTAGAATGCCTCATCTTGGGAGCAGATGTGGCAGAGGCAGAGGAATTGAGAGCATGGGATAGGGGTTTTGCAGAGGGTGGGTGAGAGGAGGTGTAGTCGAGGTAGTTGTGGGAGTCAGCGGGTTAGAAATGGATGTCGATGGTGAGTCGGTTTCCAAAGATGGAGATGGAGAGGTCCAGGAAGGGGAGGGAGATGTCAGAAATAGTCCAGTTAAATTTGAGTGCAGGGTGGAAAGTGTTGGTGAAGTTGATGAATTGCTCAAGCTCCTTGCGGGAGCACAAGGCCACACCGATGCAATCATCAATATAGCAGAGAAACAAGTGAGGGATGGTGCCGGTGTAGTTGTGGAAGAGGGACTGCTCCACAAATACTGCAAAGAGGTAGGCATAGCTCGGGCCCGTGCGGGTGCCCATGGCCACCCCTTTGGTTTGTAGAAGTCGGAGGAATCAAAGGGAAAATTGTTGAGGATGAGAACCAGTTCAACTAAGAGAATGAGACTGTCAGTGGAGGGGGACTGATTGGGCCTACAGGGGAGGAAGAAGTGGAGGGCTTTTAAGACCTCCGTGTGGGGGATTGAGTGTACAGGTACTGTATGTCCATGCTGAAGATGAGGTGCTGGGGGCCAGGGAATTGAAAGTTTCAGAAAAGTTTTGGAAAATCGTGACACAACGTACACCCTCCACCTTTTCCAAAACTTTCAATTAAAATCAGATCAGCCAAGATCTTATTAAATGGCAGAGCAGGCTCAAAGGGCTGAGAGGCCTTTTCTTGTTCCTTCATACAATTCGAAATTAAACCAGTTAGTTTTGCATTAGCTGCTAAAGGTACAGGAATTATGCAGTATGCTGCTCCTCTTTCAGAAAAAGATTTCCTACCTTCAACTGTTATAATGGACTGAGAGCATCTCTGATGCTGGCTCATCTCCTCAAAGGGCCTATAACTGGCTGAAGTATGAAATTAAAACATAGATGCAGTACTCTCAGGTGGATTTCAGACAGATTCAAATACAAGTATATTTAACTTTCTAAAATAAGCTTGGAAATTGTCTCTGAATTTTATGATGCAAGTTACATTGCGATTCAGCCTTTTGGCTACAAACAGGTTTCTGAGATAAAAGATTATCATCTTTCGACTGACGTATTAAAAGGAGAAGGAGATTCCATGCAATTCAAATGTAAATGAATGGGGAAACTCCAAGTGCAGAATTTTCCCCACAAGCTTCAGAACACAGCCAATATGGTCAAGTGTGGATTAGAGCCCTCACAGATTGGGAAATGTCGTACAATGTTAGACCATAAGACATAGGAGCAGAAATTAGGCCATTTGGCCCACCGAGTCTGCTCCGCCATTCAATCATGGCTGATAAGTTCCTCAACCTCATTCTCCCACTTTCTCCCCGTAACCCTTGATCGCCTTGATAATCAAGAACCGATCTATCTCTGTTTTAAATATACTCAATGACCTGGCCTCCACAGACTTCTGTGGCAGTGATTTCCATAGATTCACCACTCTGTTAATGTTGTAGACTATGTTTACCTCTAATGAATAAGGATAGAACTTATTGAAACATACAAGATTCATAGGATAGGATTCATTCACATGGTAGATGCAAAAATGTTGTTTCCCCATGTGGGAGAGTTTAGGACTAGAAGACATAATCACAGAATAAGGGACCACACATTTAAGACAGAGATAAGGAGGAATTTCTTCTCTCAGAGGGTAGTGAATTTATTTATTCAGAGGGCTTTAGAGACTGAATAATTAAATACATCAAGGCTGAGATAGACATATTTGGATTCAGTAAGGGAATCAAGGGTTACGGCGAAAAGGCAGGAAAATGAATCAGCCATGATCTCATTGAATAGCAGAGCAGACTCAATGGGCTGAATGGCCTACTTCAGCTCCAAAGTCTTATGGTATTATGGAATCTAATGATGTCATTATTGCTTGGGTGGGGATAAGGCAGACCACAATAAGATCAGAAGGAGTAAAGATCTGTATCCATAGGTCTCTGTGTAAAGATAAAATTCCACACTGGGTAAGGCGAAATAGCTATAAATTAACATCTAAAGACAAAAAGCCGAAAATGTTACAAGTTTAAAAAGAAGTACTTGCAGCTCAAAGTGAACATCGCAGCCAAAGGGAGCAGACAACAATTAAAAGCTTTAAAGACTAGGCAAGTGAACCAGAAGTAAGCTCTTTAAACAGAAAGAGATTGCAGCTGCTAAATATTTTAAATTCTGCAGTCAGAAACATAATTCATCATATTAGGAAGACAAAGTAGGAGAAATAATGCTATCTGCAGGTCTTATTAGAGATGGGCCAATAAAAGACAGGATATCTTTGAGAAAACAATACTTAAAATACAGAATGTTTCTAACTTTAAATACAAAATTAAAAGCTAAACATGTATAAATACATTACTGTATTCAATAGGACCTACAACTGGTGACATAAGGTGACAAAACATAAAAGGCACAGATATGTGTGAAAAAGTTCTACAAGCTGTTGACAATTACTTTTATCCAAGAATAAATAAAGTTCTTGAAGAACAAATGTGCCCTTCATTTTGGGTTCTGCTATGAGTCTAAGAAGGTTACATGGAGCTTCGATCAGGTGCCCCTTGGTCAAGGATGACAACAGTTTGTTGTTGGATCAGTTGTTCTTTGACTGACTTCTCTTTGAAAGGTTCAGCATCCAAGGGAATCTTAGATAATTTTATTATCCATAGATAAGTTGTAAACCATAACTATGGTAGTGTTTCCCAAACTTTTAAGCCTACATGCATGATTTGACCTCAACATCTGTGTGACAGCAGAAGGTGCTGAACTAGTTCCAAGTGATAGTGAAGAGCTCACGAATAACCAAGTACTACCTAGTCTATTCAAAGAGAAGTTGGTCAAAAAAAAACTGGTCCAAAGCAAAAAAAAGCCAACTGACCAAGGCACACCCGAAAGAAGATTTCATTGGGCTTCCTAGATTCACAGCAGAAAGCAAGATGAAGAATCAATTGAAATCACCTCTGTTGGGATAAGACAACTGTTTCACCGACTCCCACAACTACCTAGAATACTCCTCCTCCCACCCACCTTCCTGCAAAAATGCTATCCCCTATTCCCAATTCCTTCGCCTCCGCCGCATCTGCTCCCAGGATGAGGCATTCCACTCCCGTACATCTCAGTTGTCCTCGTTTTTCAAGGACCGTAACGTCCCCCCCTTGGTGGTCGAGAACGCCCTCAACTGTGTCTCCCACATCTCCCGCACCTCATCCCTCACACCCCGTCCACGCAATAAGAACCAAAAAAGAATCCCCCTCGTCCTCACGTACCACCCCACCAACCT
>NC_063351.1:51529030-51535830 GCF_021869965.1 Rhincodon typus | reverse complement strand
GTTATCTCTTTTATTAACTTATGCCTGTTTGGTTTGTGCTAATTTAGATACTGTGGTGTCTAGGAAATTAATGTTTACCTTATCTGTTATGACTTTAGGTTTAAATTGAGGGTCTTGATTAATTCTTTTAATTCTGTCTCTGTACAAATCCATATATGTCAATACAAGTACAAAAATATTGTTATTAAGTGAGTACATCACTGAATAAAAGAGTTCGTGAGAATGAAAAAGGAGACCATGAAAACAAAAGTTTGGCATCCAATAATCAAAAAGTAGCCTCCAAGAAAATCTCAGGAAAAGCCCACAAAAGTAGAAATTATTTTGTGCCTTGCAAATAATAATCATAAGTGACTTTAATTTCTATGTACATTGGGTCAATCAGATTAGCAAAGAGCCTGGAAAATAAGTTCATAAAATGTGTGTTTGAATCAATTTCTTAAATCGGTATATTGTAAAGCCTCAGAGATAGTAAGAACTGCCAATGCTGGAGTCAGAAATAACACAGTGTGGAGCTGGAGGAACACAGCAGGCCAGGCAGCATCAAAGGAGCAGGAAAGCTGACGTTTCGGGTTGGGACCCTTCTTCAGGGAACAGGCTATTCTCGACCTAATAATGAACAATGAGACAGGATTGGTCAATAACCTTATGATAAATGAGCCTCTAGGTGAGAACAATCACATCTTGTAAAATGTCCATACTACAGAGGATGTGGTGCTGGACGTTTTAAAACATATGAAGGTGGATAAATCCCGGGGACCTGATCAGGTGCACCCTAGAACTTGATGAGAAGACAATCAACAATAGATTCAAATTCATCACTAGATTCTTAATTCCAAATATTTTTATCGAATTCAAATTCCATTATCTGCCATGGTGGGATTCGAACCTGGGTCCCCAGAACATTATCTAGGTCTCTGGATTAACAGTGCAGCGATAATACCACTAGGCCATCACATCCCCAGTGGTGGGCAAGCTGCTGAGATGACGCTGACGGTCAGGATTTACATGTATTTGGAAAGGCAAGGACTGATTTAGGGATAGTCAACACAGCTTTGTGTGTGGGAAATCATGTCTCACTAACTGAATAGAGTTTTTTGAAGAAGTAACAAGGAGGATTGATGAAAGCAGAGCAGTGGACGTGATCTATATGGACTTCACTAAGGCTTTCAACAAGGTTCCTCATGGTAGACTGGTTAGCAAGGTTAGATCACGTGAAATAAAGGGAGAACTAGCCACTTGGGATACAGAACTGGCTTGAAGATAGGAGAAATAGGGTGGTGATGGTGGTGGTGGTGGAGGGTTGCTTTCCAGACGGGAGGCCTGTGACCAACAGTGTACCACAAGGATTAGTGCTAGGTCATTTACATAAATGATTTGGAATGCGAACATAGGAGGTATGGTTAGTAAGCATTTGACACCAAAATTGGTGGAGTAGTGGACAGTCAAGAAGGTTACCTCAGAGTACGATGAGACCTTGATCAGATGGACAGGTGGGCTGAGCAGTGGCAGATGGAGTTTAATTTAGAGAAATGTGACGTGCTGCATTTTGGAAAGGCAAATCAGGGCAGGACTTATACACTTAATGGTAAGGTCCTGGGAGCGTTGCTGACAAAGAAACCTTAGAGTGCAGGTTCATAGTTCATTGAAAGTAGAGTCTCAGGTAGACAGGATAATGAAGGTGGCATTTGATATGTTTGCCTTTATTGGTCTATGCATTGAGTATAGGAGTTCAGAGGTCATGTTGGGGCTGTACAGGACATTGGTTAGGCCATTTTTGGAACAGTATGCTCAATTCTGCTCTCCCTGATATAGGAAGGATGTTGTGATACTTTAAAGGGTTCAGAAAAGATTTATGAGGGTGTTGCCAGGGTTGGAAGGTTTGAGCTATAGGGTCAGGCTGAATAAGCAAGGGCTATCTTCCCTGGAGCGTCGGAGGCTGAGGGGTGACTTTATAGAGGTTTATAAAATCATGAGGGGCATGGATAAGGTGAACAGATCTTTTCCCCAGGGTGGGGGAGTCCAAATGTGGGGGCATAGGTTTAACATGAGAGGGGGAAGATTTAAAAGAGACCTAAGGTGCACACAGAGGCTGGTGCATGCACGGAATGAGCTGCCGGAGGAAGTGGTAGAGGCTGGTATAATTATAACATTTAAAAGGTATCTGGATGGGTATATGAATAGAAAGGGTTTACAGGGATATGGGCCAAATGCTGGCAAATAGAACTAGATTAATTTAGGATATCTGTTCAGCATGGACGAGTTGGACCAAAGGGTCTGTTTCCATGCTGGACAGCTCTATGACTCTATAACATAGTAGAATTTCACGTTCAGTTTGAAGGGGAGAAACATGGTTTTCTAACTTGACTAATGTTAATTACTAGGGTTTCAAGGCAGAAGTGAACTGGGAAACTCAGTTAAAAGGTAGGAAAGTAGAGATACCATTGCGGACTTTTAAGGGCTATTTAATAACTCAGCAAAGATTTATTCCAATAAAAAAATAGTCTCCATCAGAAGGATAGCTTCCTTATTTAGCCACAAAGGATGCAAGGACAGTATCAAATTGAAAGAAACAATGTATAAATCTGAAAAGATTAATTGGTCAGATCTGGGGAGATGGTGTTGTAGTGCAAATGTCACTGGACTAGAAATTAAGAGGCCCTGATGGCATGCATTTAACTCTCATCAAGGCAGCTGATGGCATTCAAGTTCAATTAATTAATGTAAATCTGGAACTGAAAGCTAGCCTCAGTACTGGTGCTAGAATGGGATCAGTTTCACTAATCATGGTGAAAACAAACCCAACTGATTTACTAATGTCCTTTAGACAAGGAAATCTGCAGTCCTTACCTGATCTGGCAACTCCAGAGCCAAAGTCAGGATGTTCATTAGGTGATCACTGAAATAGTGCAGCAACCCACTTAGTTCAAGGACAATTTAAGGATGGGCAACAAACATTAGACTTAACAGGGATCACCACATCCCACGAAAGAACATAAAATTAAGCATCAGCAAAGAACAAGGAAAAAGGAGAAGTGTACAGTCTGAACGGAAGCTGGTTAATAATATAAAAACAGATAGTATTTGAGTTTCTACAAATGATTAAACAGGAATAAAGTAAATAAAGCTAGTGTTGGCCCTTTAGAGAGTGAGACTGAGGAATTGTGAATGAAATACAGGGTACCGGTAGAGACACTGAACAGGTATTTTGTGGCTGTCTTCATTGTAGAAGACATAAAAAACTCCCCAAAGTTGTTACTGAAAAGTGACACAGCTTTTTGTCTCAACTTCATCAGGACAATTTTCAGGAATACTATGTATAGTGCACAGTGTACCTCAGATTGCTCTGAAGGACAAGGTATCTTAAAAATGTAAGCATCAAGTGAAGCCAGCTGTTTACACTGCTACTATGCAGTAGCAAAACAATAGTGTTTATCACGTACAGGATACTGCCATCGAACTAAAAAGACATTCTGCATTTTACACAAATGAGTAATGTGGTATATGAATTTCAACACCAGTGTGATGCTACATTAGTAGACTCTTTATCCCAAAGGCCGGTGGATCATATCAAATGTATCAAATTGGTACTCCAGAGACCCAGGTTAATATTTCAGGGAAACACAGTTGTTGAAATTTACATTCAAATAATAATCTCGAATAAATAAAAGAAAACTAGTCTAATGGTAACCATGAGACTACTGTTGAATGGTCCTGATGAAGGGTCCCGACCTGCAACATCGACTTTCCTGCTCCTCTGATGCTGCCTGGCCCGCTGTATTCCTCCAGCTCCACACTGTATTGACTCTGACTCCACCATCTGCAGTTCCTGCTATCATAAAAACTCATTTGGTTCACTAATGTCCTTTAGGGGAAGGACAAACTGCATTCTCACCTGGTCTGGTCTACAAGTGACTCCTGACCACAGTAATCTGATTGACTCGAACTGCCCTTTGAAACTGACAAGCAAGCACTCCTTTCAAAGCAATTAGGGATGGGCAATAAAAGCTGCAAAAGAATGGTCCTGCCCAGTGAAGTAGTTGAGGCTTCCTCATTGAATGTTTTAAAGCTAAGACAGATAATTTTTTGAACAGTAAAGGAATTAAAGCTATGGTGAGAGGGTGAGTAAGTGGAGCTAAAGCATGAAAAGATCAGCCATGATCGCATTGAATGGCAGAGCGGGCTTTAAGGGCCTACTCCTGCTCCTGGTTCTTATCTTCTTATAAAACAGTTGAGGTACTGACCATGCCTAACCAGGACGTGTTAGCAAAACTCAAAATACAGTGGCCAACATTAGGAGTGATTCCACAACAGGATTATTTGTTAATAACCAAATTGAGATTGAAAGTCAGGCTCACAGTGTCATGCTCTTGGGCAGACTGGAAGGAAAATATATTAATGCATGCGGTCCTGTTCCTTGCAGACAGAAAGAACCTGTACACGTACTGCACCTGCTCTAACTAAACAAAATAAGCCACAGTCATTCTCTGATTCACTCCTCAGAGCGATGCCTTAACCAGTCAGAGTCAATCTGTCTTGTTTAAATCTTAAAGCTTGGCAGTTAACTGTCAGTGATCTAACTGGTGCATTTCCATGGCAATGCCTCCACCAATCAGCATTCCCTTCTGACACAGTATAAACACAGTGTTCTGTTTTACATTGGTAATCTTGTGAATTATCCTGACAAGTGCAAGACAAAAAAGCTTCAACAAAGTGTGTCCTTTTTCCCAACAACACTTGTGTTCTGTACTACTAAAGAACTATTTTCAAGAATACTTGAAAAACAAGAGGAACATAAAACAACCATCACCATCAACAGAGAAAAAGGGCTGGAAAACTTATCAGATCTAAATGTTGACCAATCTCCAGGACCAGATGGTCTGCACCTTAGGATTTTAAAAGAACTGACCATAAAGATAGTTAAAGTATTGATTGTTTTCTTTCAAATTCATGAGATCCTGGAATGGTCCAGTAGATTGGAAAATAACTAATGTAAAACATTCCTCAAGAAAGGAGGAAGATAGAAAACATTAAACTATAAGCTAGCTTGCCTAACATCTGTCACAGAAAAATTGTTAAAATCCATTATTTAGGATATAGCAGAATATTTAAAAAATTGTGATATGGTCAGCAAAATCAAATGGCTTTATGAAAGGGAATTTTTGTTTGAATTAATTTATTAGTTTTGGTGGATGTAACAAGTAAGATGAATAAAGAGGAACCTACAGATGTGGGGTGCTTTGATTTCCAAAAGGCATTTTGACAATGTGCCACATTAAAGCTTACGACACACTTTAAGATATGTATTAGTATAGATGAAGGATTATTTAGCTAACAGGAAACAGAGTGGGGGGTAAATGGATCATTTTCAGGTTGGCTAGCTGCAACTTGTGTCATGGGGATCGATGCTGGGATTTTAACCATTTACAGTGTATACCAGTGACTTGGAGAAAGGATCAATTGTATCATCACTATATTTGCCCATGACACCAGGTTGGTCAGAAAGTAGTTGTCATGTACAGAGGGAATTAACAAAAGGGTATAGACAGATTAAATGAGCAGGCAAAAATTTGGCTGATACAGTATATAAGGTGAGAATTTATCCACCTTTGTAAGAATAGAAAAGCAGTATACAATTTAAATGGAGAAAGATGGCAGAATTTTGTGGTATGAGGGATCTGGGTGCCCTGGTACGTGAATCACAAAGTTAAAATGCCACTGCAGCAAGTGATTATGAAGGAAAATGCAATGTTGGTGTTTATTGAAAACAGGAATGGAACTTAAAAGTAGGGACGTCTTACCGCAGTTGCAGAGATGTGCCGTTACATTGGGAATTGTGCACAGTTTTGCTTTCCATAGTTGAAAAAAATGCAAATACATTAGAAACAGATTAGAGGAGGCTCACTTGACTCATTCCTGGAATGAAGGGCTTACCTTATGGAGTTAGGTTCAGCAAATCAAGCACATATCCATTGGAGATTAGAAGAATGAGAGGTGGTCTTTTCAAAACATATAAGATCCCAAGGGGACTTAGAAAGGTGAATACTAGGAGGTTGTTTCCTCTTGTGGGAAAGCCTGAATTAGGGGACACAGCTGAAGAATCAGAGATCTCCCTTTTAAGATAGGTGAGAAGGAACTTCTCCTGCTTCTAAGTCCAACATTCCTATGCACTTTGACCAGCTGCCATAATGGGATGTGAACTTGTGTCTCCAAAAATTAACCTCAACTCCTGGATTACTATCCCAACGGCATTATCACTGCACCACCATTTTCCCTGCGACTAGAGATCATTTTTCAGGCCTTATAACATAGCCACCATCTCTACTGTACATTCTCAAGTTAGACCACAATATCATAATTTGAAATGTAGGAGTTATACACAAAACAATGAATAGATTTCTTCAAATTATTTAAGTAGCTTAAACCAAACAGTCATCCAATCAAAAAGATTACACCAAAGTAGAAATTTACAATTGTGGTTTAGTACAGGGAAAGTGTTAAATTTTGCCAATTTCTCATTCCAAAATGTCTTCCTGGAAATATGAAATCTTCCTGCTCTCCACCACTAATACAACAACAAAATGTAAATTTAGTTACTGAATCAGTAGAAAGAGTCCATTCAAATTCTTCAAGTGAACGAAAATTGAGTAAATAAGTGAATGAATTTAAATTTATTCACACCCAAACTCAGGTGCAATTCAGGTCGCAATCAATAATGGTACTTCAGAGAGAGATCAATCTTAACTTCATTCTCTGATGTCATTACATTAATTGAGGAGAACTAGGAGGGTCCATCAGTTTCC
>NC_063351.1:51517023-51528530 GCF_021869965.1 Rhincodon typus | reverse complement strand
ACCTTGTTGTCTCGGATTCTCCAGCATCTGCAGTTCCTACTATCTCTGTTTCACACTGTCAACTGGAAGGAAATCTTTAACTATAAAGAAGTAGTGGAAATGTTTGCCATTCCTATCATGAGTGAAGAACCTTCAGATGACAAAAATCAGCGAAGTTTGCAGGAAGAACCAAATACTGAAACAACAATGAGCAATACAATCCATTCAAGTTCAGTGAGGAATCTTGAACTGAAGATGCTCAGCCAGCAAAACCACCTATGAAACAAACTGTTATAGCAGATTTGAATTTGATATCAGATGATGAGATGACAAAAGTTCAAGAGTAATGTTTCAATTTTTTATCTGACAAAGCGAAAGTAGTATTATCTCTTTCATTGGTACTGATAAGTAAGCGGCAATGCTCCAGTACTATAACTGAGGATAGGAAAATGTCTGGTGCACTAGTACAGTAAGCAAGGAAGGCAAATGAAAACGTCCAACTTAAATCAATGGGAGGCTGTAGCATAGTGGTACTAGCATTGGAATAGTAATGCAAAATCGTAAGCTAATGTTCTCAGGACATGGGTTCAAATTCCACAATGGGATATGGTGAAATTTGAATTCAATAAGTATCTTGAATTACACGTGAGCCTAGTGACTACTATTTAACCATTTTCAACTGTCAAAAAACCCATCTATCTAGCCCCAAGATATAGGAGCAGAAGTAAGCCATTCAGCCTGTTGGGTATACTCCACCATTCAATGAGACTACAGCTGATCTCAATTCCATTACCCTGATTTTCCCCATAACCCTTTGTAACTTAATTAACATTAAACAGACTGATGATAGATCAGTGCAACTGACCTCACTAAGAAGCAACATTCAGTCCATTCCCTCGTTGGAGTCAAAGAATAAAGGGGAGTAACAATGTTACCTCAGTATTTTCAACAGACAAACTGAGAATAAATATGCCAAAAAGTTATGCATAATGTTTTAACTGATCTCTAAAAATGCATGCATATTTGAAACAAAAATTTTGTACTGTGTTAATTGCTTCAGTCTAAAGAAAAGATCATCATGACCAGCAAAAATAGCTGCTATAGATCAAATAAGCAGCTTGTAAAACTAGAGGTGTTCCCATCCATGCTTAATAATGTCTCCATTTCCTTATTCACTGCTTAAAAAATTAATCAAATTAATTACTTCCATGTTAGTTGCAGCTTATTTGTACACTACTCCTCGCTATCCAATGATTCACTAATCGTGCAGTCACAATGTCGACCAAGACCCCATCTTACTTTTTACTTCATTGACTCATCCAAGCAGATCGCACAGCCCTTTGCGGTACATAGGAATTACACTGGAATGGAATCCATACTTTTTGTTATCACCAGGAAGTCTATTCCAGCAATCCCCCCACCCCAAACTGTTGTTATGTAAGCATACATAGCAATCAGTGTTAAAAAGACAATAATTCATTTGCTGCAATAGTATAATTGAGGATGTGAAATATGTTATATAACTGCAAGATCTTTAGCTTCTTCAGCAACAAAATTTATCGATTCTCTATTTCATTTTCAACAAAGCCTTTCAGGTCCCATGATTGGCAATAATGGTTTTTTTCAGGCAAGAGGCATTTCAACTGTGGATACCAGTGTGAAAGTTCCGCATAAGATGGCATCATGCAAGGTGACCTTTAATCCACTCTTCACTAACATTACGCCTTCATCTCAACCAAAGAAAAACAATTCATCCTCCATCCATCAGAACACTTCCATTTCTTTAAAATAAGCATGTTTTTAGAATGTAATTACCAAGCTAGTACCAATTTCAGTAGTTAGAACAATTTAGATTCAATTAGTACATTTGGAATAAAAAAAGGGCAGAATTTTATGCCCTACCTTGAAGCGAGTTTGGTTAAATGGGGCATTTAATCAGGCAGGAGAGTGTCAAGTAAGTACCCTGCCACTGTACATCTCCAGTCCAATCAAGTCTGTAATGGGAAAGCTCATAGCTGGCCTTCCCCTGTTCCCAAATAAGATTGTTATCTCAATTAATGTCTCTGGTTGACTGACAGCTCTCCATGACTGGGACTTCTGCCCCTAGAGCCCTGAATCTTGGGGAAGGCCTGCTGTCACAAGCATGAATGGAATGAGAAGTGGTGGGTCTTCCCAGAAGAAAACAATTCTCAATGATGCTCATGAAACAAACCAGATAGTCATAAAAACCTGTTCTCGAGTGCCCTTTAAAAGGGAAAATCAGTAAGTCTGGTCTACATGTGACTGCAGACCCACTCAACAGACAAATAAAATTCCATTAGGAAAACAGGTGTCTCACGAGACCCAAATTTATATTTATTAACTCCATAATATTGCAGCCGTAAAATCACAAATTGGCAGGAGCACAATGATAAATGGAGCTGACTGTGGAAAGTTAAAATCACTTTTATACAATGATAGGCATGTGTGCTCACCAAAGACAGGCTATATGGCACAATTCTGTTTTTGACCAGATTACAAGATACAGCAACAAACAGAGTTAATTTGACTGAATATACATCCCTAAGCAAAGAGATCACAAGTTTGCATTTACAAATGTTCATATATCTGCGTAAAGAAAAACAACAGCTACTTAAACAAACATTAGGTCATTATAACTTTTCCGAAACTTGAATCCCGCAACATTCCTTATTACATATTCACTATCTGGTTCCAGCAATTTAAGAAAGTATATTCAGACTACCAATTTTCTAATTTATGTTGGTTGACAATAAGCAATCATCATGATGCTGAGAGAAGGCCATTATTTCTTTGAAACCCATCAGGCCCTTATTTGATAGAGTACCATTAAAAAAACTTGAATTGTTTCAATAAAGCATAACAAGGAATTTTAATGACCTTCTGTGATGGAGCTACAAATTGAACAAAAATTTATCACAGAAAGCCAGACCATCATTTTACACCATATACGAAACTGACTTATTCAAAATGTGAATAATTAACATATATAATGATCAGCTACCAAATAAATAAAATCATAAATTCTACACCCACCTCAAGAAGAATATTTGGAAGTTTGGCGGTCAATCTTACACCTGTAGGAGCGAAAACAGCAGTTGCTGGAAAAGCTCAGCAAGTCTAGCAGTACCCGTGAAGAAAAAATCAGAGTTAACATTCCGGGTCAGGAGTTCTGAGGAAGGGTCACCAGACCCGAAATATTAACTCTGATCTTTTCTTCACAGATGCTGCCAGACCTGCTGAGCTTTTCCAGTATCTTCTGTTTTTGTTCCTGATTTACAGCATCCGCAGTTCTGTTGATTTTTACCTGTAGGAGTGACCTACCCTTAAATGGTAAGGAGTAAGATTATATCTGGAAAATGTCAGCCCAGATTAGGAGTTAAAGTGGACCATAGAGACATATGTCACATTGGGCTGAGTGCACATCAGAATGTAGTACCATTCCAGTCAATCCACCAACCATTCCAATTCTCCACAATGTAGAACAGTTTACAATCATCATACAGTCATGAGGTCTTAGAGTTGTACATCATGGAAACAGACCTTTCGGTCCAACTCATCCATGCCAAATAGATATCCTAAATTAATCTTGTCCCATTTGCCAGCCCATATCCCTCTAAACCCTTCCTATTCATATATCTTTCCAGATGCCTTTTAAATGTTGCAATTCTACCAGCCTCCACCACTTCCTCTCACAGCTCATTCCATACATGCACCACCTTTTGTGTAATAAAGTTGCCCCTTAGTTCTCTTTTAAATCTTGCCCCTCTCACCTTAACCTATGCCTCCTAGTTTTGGACTCCCCCATCCTGAGGTAAATCCTTTGTCTATTCACCCTATCATGCCCCTCGTGATTTTATAAACCTCTATAAGGTCACCCTTCAGCCTCCTATGCTCCAGGGAAAATAGTCCCAGCCTATTCAACCTCTCCCTATAGCTCAAACCCTCCAACCCTGGCAACATCCTTGTAAATCTTTTCTGAACCCTTTCAAAGTTCACAACATCCTTCCTATAGCAGGGACACCAGAACTGCATGCAGTATTCCAAAAGTGGCCTGACCAATGTCCTGTACAGCCACAACATGACCTCCCAACTCCTATACTCAATGCAGACCAATAAAGGCAAGCATACCAAATGCCTTCTTCACTATCCTGACTACCTGCGACTCCACTTTCAAGGAACTATGAGCCTGCACTCCAAGGATTAAACAGTTACTCATTAGAATTGAATGTAACTTCTGGTGTTCGTGGAAAACAAATAATAGCAGATTAGCCTCCCACACTCAATTTCCTTTCGATTGATCCTAAGTGGGCTTTATAAAGC
Organism: Rhincodon typus; assembly: GCF_021869965.1. NCBI lineage: Eukaryota > Metazoa > Chordata > Chondrichthyes > Orectolobiformes > Rhincodontidae > Rhincodon > Rhincodon typus. The sequence continues at coordinate 51,524,210 of NC_063351.1, read as the reverse complement.
ATGGCTGATTCACTACCAACCATTTTCCATCACAAAATTAAAATCAGTGCTAATAATATATATGTTTATTTCTCAAACCATATTTCCCTCAATTTATTGATTTAGTTTGCAATCAGGTTTAAACTAAGGCTGATAATTCACATGCTCAAAATGCCTTTTACAAGCAGGAATAAAGCCACTTTCAATTTCAATAATAAAGAATTTTAGGTTGATAAAGTGAAATTAACAAATCAGAGATTCCCAAAAGGTATTGCTGTGAAATTGAAATATAGTTGAAATGGAGGCCCCTCTACAGGGAACCTTTGTCTCATTTTTATACAAATAACTGTTGACAAAATCTAACTCTGGGTTTCTGCAAATATTCTGGAAAGTGAAGGTTGATGCTGGATTTAAAGTTTAGGCTTGGAAGAATGGAATCTTTAAACAAATGCTTACTAAAAGCAATTAAACAGTTTTATAATTACCTGTACCTTCACGACAAAATATTTGAGCATTGAGTAATCTTAAAGAATATGAATAAAGTTATTTCAAAGGTAATGAATGGGGAGCAAGGTGGCTTAGTGGTTAGCACTTTTGCCTCACAGCACCAGGGATCCAAGGTTGGATTCCAGCCTTGGGCAACAGTCTGTGTGGAGTCTGCACATTCTCCCCATGTCTGCGTGGGTTTCTGCCAAGTGCTCCTGTTTCCTCCCACACTCCAAAGATGTGCAAGTTAGGTGGATTGGCCAGGCTGAATTACCCCTAGTTTCCGAGTTGTGTAGGTTAACTGCATTAGCCATGGGAAATGCAGGGTAACAGGGATAGGGTACAGGGATGGGTCTAAGTGGGATGTTCTTCAGAGGGTTGGTGTGGATTTGTTGGACCAAATGGGCTGTTTCCACACTGTGGGGATTCTATTCTATTCTTAAAAGATCATTCACATAGCAGGTTATTTTTCATCAAATTAGGAAAACCAAAAGCAATCACTTTGTTTACTGCCTTTTCACTATCAGGACAGAATTCCAACCCCAAGCAGTCTAACTGAGGGAAAATCTCTTTCTTCCATATAGTTATATTGTCATTGACTAAAATGCGAATGGATGGTCCTAACCCAGGTTTGAACCGAATCCACAACATGTGAATGTCAGTAATAAGGAATGAATTGAAAATCGCACTCAGAGACGGAAGGTGATTGCTAAAAATGAAGGAAAAATCCAAGAAAAAAATGCTTTTACGTAATAAGAACATAGGAACTAGGAGGAGGAGTAGGCAATTCAGCCCTTGAGCCTGCTCTGCCATTTGATATGATCACAGTAGATCTCATTTCAGCCTCAACGCCACTTTCCTGCCTACTTTCCATAATCCTGCAACCATTACTAATTAAAAATCTGTGAATCCCCTCTCTAAATTTACCCAATGTTTCAACATCCACCAGACTCCGAAGTACTGAATTCCACAGATTCATGTCCCTCAGAGAAGTAATTTTTTCTCATCTGCGTTTTAGGATAAGGTGTAGCAAATTTAAAACAATGATCTCTTGTTCTGGATTGCACATTCGAGGAAACATCCTCTCTATATCTGCTATGTCAATTCCCATTAACATCTTAATTACCCCAATTAAATCTGCTCTCATTCTTCTAAACTCTGGGCAGCATAACATTAATCTGCTCAATCTCTCTTCATAAAATAAATCCCTCATTTCTGCAATCAATCTGGTGAACCTCCTCTGAATTGCCTCCAATGCAACTACCTCTCTCCTCAAGTAAAGGGACCAAAACTGCTGCAGCAACATTTCCCTACTTTTATACTCTATTCCTTTAGCAATAAATACCAAAATTCCATTTGCCTTCCTCATTCCCTGCTGTACCTGCATACTAGTTTTATGTGATTCATGCACAATGACACCCAGATCCCTCTGCACCAAAGTATTCTAAAGTTTCTCTCCGTTTAGATAGTAAGCTGCCTTTCTATTCTCCTGACCAAAATGGACTTATCCACATTAAACTCCAACTGTCCCAAATTTTAGCCCATTCACCTAATCTACCCATATCCATTTGTAAATTTCTTATTTTTTGCTTGTAACTGACTTACCCACACATTTTAGTGTCATCTTCAAATTTGTCTATAGTACCTTCTATCCCCGCAACCAACTCATTAACATAGATTGTAAATAACTGGGTCTGAGGACCGAACCCTGTATCATCCCACTAGCTACATCTTGCCAACAAGAAAAAGACCCATTTAACCATATTCTCTGCTTTCTGATAGCTAGACAATCCTCTGTCTGAGCTAACCCCATGTGATCTTACTTTATATACAGCACCTTATCAAATGCCTTTAGGAAGTCCAGATACACTACATGTAAAGGATCCCAATGATCCAACTTGCTTGTTACATAGAGTCACAGTCACAGAGTCATACGGCCTGGAAACAGACCCTTCGATCCAACTAGTCCAAGCTGACCCTTTTTCCAAACCAAACTATTCTCACTTGCCTGTGTTTAGCCCATATCCCTCAAAACCTTTCCTATTCATGTACTTATTCAAATGTCTTTTAAATTTGTAACTGTACCCGAATCCACCACTTCCTCTGTTCATTCCACACACAAAACATTCTCTCTGTTGAAAAAGTTGCCCCGTATGTCCTTTTTAAATCTTTCTTCTCTCATCTTAAAAATATGCCCCTTTGTTTTGAACTCCCCCACCCTAGGGAAAAGACCCTTTCTATTCACCTTATCTATGCCTCTCATGATTTTATAAATCCCTATAAGGTCATCCCTCAATGTCCCAAGCTCCAGTGAAAAAAAAATCCCAGCCTATCAACCTAGCTTTAAAACTCAAACCCTCCATTCCTGACAACGTTCTGGCAAATCTTTTCTGAATATCCTTCCTGTAGATGGGCAACCAGAACAGTACACATTACTCCAGAAGAGGCCTCACCAAAACCTGCATAAACTCTTAAAACAAAAAGATCAAATATGATTTACCCTTCATAAAACCATGCTGAATCTGAAGGATTGTAGTTTGACTTTCCAAATGCTCTATTATTACTTCCTTAATAATGCGTTCTAACAATTTCCCAATGACAGATATTAAACTAATGGTCTACAGATTCTGCCTCTTTCCCTTTTTGAATAACGGTGTTATATTAGCATTTTTCCAAACCACTGAAACCTTTCCTGCATCCAGGGAATTTGGAATATTATAACCAATGGATCCACTACCTCTGCTGGCACTTCCTTTAAGACCCTAGGATATAGGCCATTAGGGCCCGGGGTCTTGTCTGCCTTTAATTCCAATAGTTCATTCATTAATTGTCCCTTGTGATGATGACTGTTCTAAGTTCCTCCCTTTCTGTAACCTCTGCATTACCTGTTGCTATTGGGATAGTATTGTATCCTCCACCATGAAAACTGAAGCAAAATATTGATCCGCCATTTGTGTTCCCTGCTATTAACGCTCCATTCTTATCTTCTAAGGGGTCAACATTCACTTTAGCTACTTTCTTTCCTTTTATATAATTAGAGAAGGTCTAGCTATCACTTTTATATTTTACATTAATATTCTTTCATAATTTACCTTTGCACTTTTTAATACTATTTTAGTAACTCTTTGTTGATCTTTCGAAAGTTTCCTAATCTTCCAGTCTGCCACTGGCCTTTGCAATAATGGTATACTTTAGTTTGTCTTTATGTTTTCTTTAACTTCCTTGCTTAGCCATGTGTTTTTTTCTTCCCCCCGCTTACAACCCTCCCTTCCGTCTGGAATATATTTTAGTTGGGAGGAACTGAATATCTCCATAAACATCTGACACTGTTCATGAGCTGTCCTACTTTTTAGTCTTCCTACCCAGTCCACGAAGGCCAAATCTATCCTCATGTCTACATAATCATCTCATACAGAACTTGAAATTCTAGCATGCAATGATCACTCTTCCCCTTACAATGAGATCCTTAATTAATCCCACCTCATTACACAATACCAAATCCAGAATAGATTGCTCTCTGGTTGGTCCCCCAAAATATTGTTCTAAGAAACAATCTGAATACATTCATTAAACTGTCCCTTGAGGTTACCCTTGCCAATTTGATTAATCCAGTCCTTTTGCACATCAAAATCATCCATGATTATTACTAATTCACCTTTCTTACAAACTGCAGTATTCTGTATAAAAATGCAGGACTATTTTTCGGGGACCTATGGATTACTACTCCCAGTGGTATATTTCCCTTGTTATTTCTCCAGACTGATTCCACATGTTGATTTCCAGTGCCTATATCACTTCCCATTGCAGTACTGATCTCTTCCTTTACCAAGAGAGCTACATCACCTCCTTTTCCTTCCTACCTATCCTAAACCTGGTCTCCCTGCAACTATGTCTCAGTAATTGCCACCAAAGCATATCATTTGTCTATTTGCGCTGTTAATTGGTTAATTTTATACCAATTGCTTTGTGAATTTTAAATACAAAACCTTCAAATTATTCTATTCTCAAATTTCCCAACTCTTGTACAATTCCTTGGGGCAATATGATATTCACATATTCTGTCCCTTCCTTTTATTCCCTGGTAACAATCAGCCTCATTATTAACCTGCACCCCTACCTTCTCCTTTAATTTTGATTTTTGAAAAATTTTCCATTCAGCTGAACCCTTCCCCCAATATTTAGTATAAAGTCCTATCTACAGCCTTAGTTAGTAACTCACCAGAACTCTGGCCACAGCAAAGATTCAGATGGAGGCTATCTCATCGGAACAACTCCCTCCTTCTCCAAAACTGGTCGCAATATCCCATGAATACAAATCCATTTCTCCCACATCAATCTTTGAGCCACTCATTTATATCCTTAATATTATTGAACGTGTAGCTCATGGCTGAGGTAGTAATCCGGAGATTACCACCTTTTGTTTCTGATTCTTAATTTAGCATTTATCTACTCATATTGCCTCAGCAGAACCTCTTGCCTCATTCTACCTACATCCTCAGTACCTACATGGACCCATGATAACAGGATCTTTCCCTTCCCATTCCAAGCTTCTCCTGGATTCCAAGCCCAGGTGAGTTATCCTGAATGGTGGTGCCAGAGAGGCAACATAGCTTTTGGGACTCTCGACCTTGGCCACAGAGAGCTATGCCTTAATGTTTTGGCCTCAACCACTTTCTGTGGAAGAGAATTCCAAAGTCTCACCACTCAGTGAAAAAATTTCTCATCTTAGTCCTAAATGGTCTACCCCCATATTCTTAGATTTTGACCCCTGATTTCCTTCCTGCATTTACTCTGTCTAGTCCTGTTAGAGTTTCATGGATTTCTATGAGATTCTCCCTCATTCTTCTCAACTCCAGTGAATATTGTCCTAATCAATCCAGTCTCTTTCTTCATACATCAGTCCTGTCATCCCAGAATTAGTCTGGTTACTCTTCAAGTTTGGAATTCCTGGTGCCGATACTGAACTACCATTAGCATAAAAAGAAAAAAAAGATCAAATCTTGGAGAAAATTTGAAAAAAAATGTTACCATTATGTTGTTTGAACCAACACATTATAAAGTATCAGTTAAACAAAATGGTGAAAACAGTAAGTTTTCTGAGGGCAACGTGGCGTTCCCCCGCCCCCCGGCAGAATACTACAATATTGTGTAACATTCTACTTGCATTAATTCATGTCCACTGTTCTAACCTTTCATTGATCAATTGTTTCTGTAATGTAAATAACAGTTCTGGAATGATATCACTATTCAGGGATTTTTCCCCCAACTTCATATGAGCTTGCTCACAGTGCCACAGTAACCTGACACCTTAGCAACAACAACACCACATGACCCGATGACAGTTCAGTACATTAGAGGAAAAGAAGGCAACCAATATTCTGCATACCGATTTTCTACTTCAAGTAGGTCAGACATCTACTTATATTTTACAAAAAACATTGCTTTCTCCTTTAGGGAAACTAAAAGCTATTATCAATCGTGAACCAATTTCAAAATTGCTAACTGCCTTCTTTATTTTATTTTAAAAGTTAGATTTTAGGAATCAAATCTTACTTAAAAACTTATACCCAATTTAACAAGCATGTGAGAATAAAACGTTTATGCCATTACCAGGTTACATAATTGAGTAACAGTTCTCATGCAAGTGACTTACCGGTTCTTTTCTAATTCATTGTGTGTAGATCTGTAAGACAGAAATTTAGCAGTTACTCTGAAAGCTTTTTTAAAACATCTGTCAGAATCATTGAGAAATAAACTTATCATACGTGAACTTAAGTACGTTATGCTTCTTTTCTGATCTTCCAAAAACCTTCCTTCCTCTTTCAAAGATGTTGACTCATATGCGCTACTTGCCCTTATTTTATTCAAGTGGTCATTCTTAAAACTAAAGAATGAGTGTCAGTTTGCTATTCAATCATGCGAGATGTCACAGCCAAGCTTCAAGTAGTCCTCATCTAACATCCACACATACAGAATTCCCAGCAAGAACCAAGGGACCATAATCACAAGCAGAAATATCGGTTAACTTTTGTTCTGTGACTAAACCAAAGACACCATGGCCACCAAGTGGACTGCCAGAACAGGGATCAACAAACTCATCACAGCCCAATAACTGAGTTTACGATCTATCTATTCCAAATTTATGAAAAACGAGGACAACTGAGATGTACAGGGTTAGGGTTAGGAACGCCCTCAACCGTGTCTTCCACATCTCCCGCACCTCATCCCTCACACCCCGTCCACGCAATAAAAACCAAAAAAGAATCCCCCTCGTCCTCACGTACCACCCCACCAACCTCCGGATCCAACGCATCATCCTCAGACACTTCCGCCATCTGCAATCCGACCCCACCACCAAAGACATCTTTCCCTCCCCACCCTTATCTGCTTTCCGGAGGGACCACTCTCTCCGTGACTCCCTTGTCCGCTCCACACACCCCTCCAGCTCCACCACACCCGGCACTTTTCCCTGCAACCGCAGGAAGTGCTACACCTGCCCCCATACCTCCTCCCTCACCCCCATCCCAGGCCCCAAGAAGACATTCCACATCAAGCAGATGTTCACCTGCACATCTGCCAATGTGGTATACTGCATCCGCTGTACCCGGTGTGGCTTCCCCTACATCGGGGAAACCAAGCGGAGACTCGGGGACCGCTTTGCAGAACACCTACGCTCGGTTCGCAACAAACAACTGCACCTCCCAGTCGCGAACCATTTCAAC
>NC_063351.1:51501598-51516923 GCF_021869965.1 Rhincodon typus | reverse complement strand
AACTCCCCCTCCTATTCCTCAGACGACATGTCCATCCTGGGCCTCCTTCAGTGCCACAACGATGCCACCCGAAGGTTGCAGGAACAGCAACTCATATTCCGCTTGGGAACCCTGCAGCCCAATGGTATCAATGTGGATTTCACAAGCTTCAAAATCTCCCCTCCCCCTACCGCATCCCAAAACCAGTCCAGCTCGTCCCCGCCTCCCTAACCTGTTCTTCCTCCCACCTATCCCCTCCTCCCACCTCAAGCCGCACCCCCATCTCCTACTGACTAACCTCATCCCGCCCCCTTGACCTGTCCGTCCTCCCTGGACTGACCTATCCCCTCCCTAACTCCCCACCTACACTCACCTTTACTGACTCCATCCCCGCCTCTTCGACCTGTCTGTTTCCTCTCCACCTATCCTCTCCTCTATCCATCTTCTATCCGCCTCCCACTCTCTCCCTATTTATTTCAGAACCCCCTTCCCCTCCCCTTTTTCTGATGAAGGGTCTAGGCCCGAAACATCAGCCTTTCTGCTCCTATGATGCTGCTTGGCCTGCTGTGTTCATCCAGCCCTGCACCTTGTTGTCTCGGATTCTCCAGCATCTGCAGTTCCTACTATCTCTGATTCAACCTTTACCAGGATGTTGCCAGGATTGCAGCTCGTTAGCTTTAAGGAGAGGCTGGACAAACTTGGATTGTTTTTGCTAGAGTGTTGGAGGCTGAGGGGCAACACGATAGAAGTATATAAAATCACGAGAGGCATGGATAAGATAATCAGATGGGAATGTCAAATGCTAGGGCACAGGTTTTAGGTGAGATAGGAAAAGTTTAAGGGAAATAATGTGTGAAGAAAGTTTTATGCACAGAGGGTGGTAGGTGCCTGGAACTCGCTGTCAGGGGAGGTGTTATGCGTCAGTACAGGCTTGGTGGTCCAAAGGGCCTGTTCCTGTGCTGTATTTTTCTTTGTTCTTTAGAACTCGCAAGTCCCTTTGTGCTTCAGATTTCTGAAGCCTATCTCCATTTGGAAAATAGTCTACGCCCCTTAGTACCAAGTGCTTAAGCTCACAGTAAGCTTCGCACAGTCAGGAAGGAGAGATCACATCCTGAGTGAGTATATAAATCTGGGAAGACCGAAAGAACCGCGGATGCCGTAAATCAGGAACAAAAACAAAGTTGCTGGAAAAGCTCAGCAGGTCTGGCAGCATCTGTGAAAGAAGAAACAGTTAATGTTTCGAGTCCAGTGACCCTTCCTCAGAACTGAGTTCCCGAAATGTTAACTCTGTTTTTTCCTTCACAGATGCTGCCAGACTGCTGAGCTTTTCCAGCATATAAATTTGGGAATTTGGAGGCAGTGTGGGAATAGAACTTGTAAATCTTTTCTTCCTCCATTTTAAAAGATTAAAATTAGGTAGTCTGGTGAAAAGGTTAATAAGGCAGCTGACTGAGGGACAGTTATCAGTCAATCACCTCAAGCTGAATAGGGCCTTAATAGGTGTTGATTACTATTGAAGCTTAACTAGTGTGAGTTATCTCAGCACACCTCATCTGTATTTAAGAGAGCGTCTGTTGAAAGTGCAGGATCAGTAAGCTTTGCACCATCCGAAAGGAGAGATCACATTGGGATCACTTCACTTGATGAAGGAGCAGTGCTCTAAAAACTTGTGATTCCAAGTAAACCTGTTGAACTATAACCTGGTGTCATGTGACTCCTGCCCTTGTCTGCTGCAGTCCAACACCAGCACCTCTACGTCGGGAGTGAGGCACAGCCCGAGTGAGTATAGTTTGGAGAATTTAGAAACCGCATGGGAATTCGGTGCAGAGGAGATTAGGTGCTTTTTGATTGCACTTTTTTGGCTCCTGGCTTGTAAGGTTTTTTAACAGAATAAATTGAAGGCCAGGATCAGGGCACAGCACAAAAGAGTGACATCACAGGTAAACTGCAAATTAATTTGTTGGTGATATCTCCTAACTTAACTATCTTTTATACATTACTTTCATATAGAAGGTAAGTAGGGGAAATATTTGCAGGTTACAAACCAAAAGACCAGTTCAAAACTTACAAAAATCAAATGAAGAACTAAGTAAATAAAATTGAGATGGAGGGCCAGGCGATGCATTGTATCTGCAAGATGTGAGCTTTGGGCTCCATTGTGGTTCATAGCGACCACCTCTGTAGCAAGTTGCTTGAGGAACTCCGGTCTAGAGTTGACGAGCTGGAGCTTCAAACACTGTGACACATCAGGGAGGGGGAGAGTTACCTCGACGCTGTGTTTCAGGAGGCAGTCTCATCCCTTAGATTAACTACCTCAAATTTGGTTAGTGGTCAGGGATAGAAGAGCGTGACTGAATGATGCAGATAGAGGGATCCAGGAGGTAGAGCTGAAGGAGCCTCAGCTCTTGGAGATAGTAAGAACTGCCGATGCTGGAGTCAGAGATAACACAGTGTGGAGTTGGAGGAGCACAGCAGGCCAGGGAGCACCAGAGGAGCAGGAAGGTTGATGTTTTGGGTTGGAACCCTAAGGGTGTTATCTCAGTGTGACCTCTAACACTGTGTTATCTCAACTCTTGGAGCTTGTCTAAGGTTTGAGATTCTTACTCCCTATGTGGATGAGCATGGGACTGTAGGGAGCATGAGCAAACTGACCATAGCACTGTGATACAGGGAGCCATTCAAGTGGGGGGAGAAAAGAGAAATGTAGTTGTATAAAGGATAGTACAGTCAAGGGGATAGATACTGTTCTGCTTGGTCAGGATCGAGAGTCCCGAAGGTTGTGTTACCTGCCTGGTGCCCTGGTTCAGGATATCTCATCTGGGCTGCAGAGCATACCAACTTTATTTTTGGAGGTCGGTATATGCCCAAATTTTGGCAGCATTCCGTGGTGGATTTGCCAGTTAGAAGTTACATCTGTTAGTGCTAAGTTCCTAAGTTTGATCAAAAATGTGCTGCATACTGTACTAGATAAGCACAAGCAAGCACAAAGAGGAACTGGGCCATTTGGAAATTAAAATAAGCAGTCTAAAACCTGCTACGCACAGCCTGAGGTAGCCTAATTCTGAAGGAAAAAAAATCAGTAAAACTTGCAAATGGTACATATTGGCTTTCTCATCTTTTCTACTTCAAAATGGAGCCCCAGTACATTAATTTCCAAGTATTATTGATTTCTGACACAAAAAATAGAAATTGCTGGAGAAGCTCAGCAGGTCTGGCAGCATCTGTGGAGAGACCGTGGAGTCAATGTTTCATGTTCAGTGATCATCAGAACTAAATAGACTGGGACATTTTGCACTGGAACATAGGAGGTTGAGAGGAGACCTTATAGAGGTTTATAAAATCATGAGGGGTGTAGATAAGGTGAATGGCAGGTGTCTTTTCCCTAGGATGGTGTATTTCAAGACTAGGGGGATATTATTAAGGTGAGAGGAGAAAGATTTAAAAAGGACATGAGGGGCAACCTTTTTACACACCGTGGTTCATGTTTGCATTGAACTTCCAGAGGAAGCGGTGGATGCAGTTACAGTTACATGTTTAAAAGACATTTAGATAAGTACGTGGATAAGAAATGTTTGGAAGGATATGGGCCAAGTCCAGACAGGTGGGACTAGTTTAGTTTGGGATAATGATTGGCACGGACTGGTTGGACCAAAGGGTCTTTTTCTGTACTGAGTGACTTTGTCACTAGTAGTCGCCAGGAAAAGGTGGTGTATATGCTAAAGACAGGGTAGTAAATGAATGAAAGGTTAGGTGGAGATGGAGCCCAGAGGAAGAGAAAGACAGGCAAACAAAGAATCATAGAATCCCTACAGTGTAGAAACAGGCCCTTCGGTCCAACAAGTCCACACCGAACCTCGGAGCATCACACCCAGACCCATCCCCCTATAACCCACCTAATCTACACCTCCCTGAAACACTACAGGCAATTTAGCATGGTCAATCCACCTAACCTGCACATCTTTGTACTGTGGGAGGAAACCCACACAGACACAGGGAGAATGTACAAACTCCACACAGACAGTCGCCTGAGGCTGGAATTGAACTTGGGTCCCTGGTGCTGTGAGGCAGCAGTGCTAACCACTGTGCCAGGAGCAAGTTACTGCAGATGCTGGAATCTGTACTGAACACAACAATTGCTGCAGATCACAGCAGGTCAGAGAGCATTCATGGATAGACAGCAAGCTAACGTTTAGGGTCTAGATCACTCTTCTTCAGAGCTGGGGAGCACAAAGCGGCACCGAAGCAGTGGTTGATGTACTGAGAAAAGAGTTGTGGGAGGGAGCCAGTGTAGGACTGGAACAAGGATTGTTACACATAACCTATAAAGAGACCGGCATAACTGGGACCCATGCAAGTGCCCATAGCCACTCCTTTGACTTGGCAGAAATGAGATGAATTAAAGGAGAAATTGTTCAGCAAGAGAACAAGTTCCACCAAGCAGAGGAGAGTGGTGGTGAATGGGGATTGTTCAGGCCTCTGGTTGAGGTGGAAGCCAAGAGCTCTCAGACCATCCTGTCAGGAAATGGAGATGTAGAGGGATTGGACGTCCATGGTGAACAGGAAGCAATTAGGGCCAGGGAGCTGGAAATTGTCAATATGGTGCAGAGGAATTGCAGATGTAAATAGGAAGTGTCTGGACAAGTGGAGAGAGGATTGAGTCAAGGTAGGAGGAAATGAGCTCAGTGGGGCAGGAACAGACTGATACGATGGACCTACTGGGGCAGTCTGCTTTGTGGATTTTGGGAAGGAGATAGAAGTGGGCTGTCTGGGGTTGGGAAACTACAAGGTTGGAGGCAGTCGAGGGAAGATCTCTGGAGGTAATATGTTCGGTGACAATTCTGGCAGCTCTGATGAAGAGTTATCTAGACTCAAAATGTTAGCTTGCTGTCTCTATGGATGTTGTCTGACTCACTGTAATCTCCAGCATAATTTGTTTTCAGACAGACAAAGGGATGAATAATGGAGAAAAACTGATTACGGGGCCTTAAGTAGGTGAAAATGGGTTGGCTGTGCTGAAAGTAACCCATGTGATGGCAAGGCTTGGAGTGGATGAGTAAAGGACATGGAAGAAGGTATTCCAGGCAGTAAAATAATTGAACTCAATATTGAGCCCTGAGGGCTGCAGGGTGCCCAAGTGGAAAATGGGTTGTTCTTCCACCTTGTGCTGAGTCTTGCTGGAGGTCTGAGACAGCAATGTTGGGTAGGGAAGTAGTATGTTGAAGTGGGAGGCAAATGGAAGTGATTTCCAGCATCTGCAGTTCTTGGTTTTATATTTTTGGTTGTTACTATTTTTATTGACCTTCGGATGTCAAACGTTGCCTGGAAAACATGAGTCGTGAACACAATTCCAAACATCACTACTCCTGGTCTTATGACCCTGAGATTTCCTTATTCAGGTTCTGACCATCTTCCTGTGACCCTTGTTTACTTCCCAGATGGTAGCAGATTGCTCCTAATTCCAAGACCTCAATCTGTCCCCACCCACACAGCTCCTCCCAAACAATGTCCTCAATCTCTCTCCTGGTTGCAGGTAGCTACTGTGGCGCAGGTAGTTTGATTGTTTAACTATGTGACTGCCTCTCACAGCGCTTCTTCAGGCTTTTAATGCTCATTTGCTCCCCCTCTCCACGGATTAGTCATCCTCAAAGAATCATTAGCTGACTGTGTTTGATCACTTCATGTTTGCAGAGGCTAAAACATGTGAATGGAGTCTAATATTTTTCTTTGTTAATCATTGCCAATACATATCTTACAATTACGGATAACTTGGTCTAAATTTTCAGTCTCCCAACGCTGATTTTACAATAGGTCAGCTTAAGTAGAAAATTGGGCAGGGATATGCTGCATTAAGTCCTCCACCTGGTTACCATCTCTTTTCCTAGATAACGTGCAAATCAGTGGAATATGTTCTCGGCTGTATGTTCTGGCATTGATGCCATTTAAATACCTAATACAAAAGCCTCCTGAAAGGTTCAAGTGTTCACCATAAAGAAATTGGAGAAGAGGTCCTGAAAACCATTTGACTACCAGGCCTGTCAAAATACTGAAGAATACTACTTTACACAAACAATAGGAGGTTTTATTCATTGTCATCTGCATGGAGGCTGGTGACGCTTTCCTTGCTGCAACAGTCCTTCAATGTTTTGTGCTACAATGTCTTTCACCTTGTTTTAATGAGACTCTTCGGTGGAGGGACACCAATTCAATCTGTAGGTAATCATGGGATCAAAAATGGAACTGGTCAAGAGTGCATCTCTGTGGTAACCAGAAGTCACATCTTACAGAAATGTACCCAAATTAGACCAAGTAGAAAATCTAGATATTGTATTTAATTCTGGTTTATATTTGCACCGCAACGTCATAGTATAGTAATACCTCTAATCTAATACTGCAATTGCCTCCCCAACTGATCGTTGATCTCTCCCACCCTGAGGCCAACCATTTCTTCTTTTTGGCCTGTGATCCTTCTCTTTCTAACTAACCATTCACTTGTGGGCCACCATGTTGAAAGGAGTTCCATCACCTGATGCTGCTCATGGCACACTCTTCTACATTTCTAGGAATTTAGGTGATAGCCTTGCTATATAGTGTTAGTAGAGTGAGGTCATAGATTGTGATGGAATATCATTTTCTTGCTACTGATGGCTCAGAACTCCAAAATATGACCCAGTTTTGAGCTGTTAGATTTATTCTGAATCTAATCATTTAGTGTGGGATCAGGTTGTACAAAACAACAGAGCTTTCCCGGTCGTATAGGCTGTTGGTCTCCAAAAGAACTGTGCATTCTGTAATGCATAGATGTATCGACAGTAGGTAGTTTGCTGAGAATGAGATAAAGTGAGTTTTTTTTTAATTTTAGTAGTTCTGTGTTTAACTGCTGCAGGTTCAGTATGTCAAATATCTCCTTCAGAATTTAGATGGCTCAGTCAGTAGTAGCACTGCTGAACCACTCTTGAAGGTGGAAATCAGTGTTGCCATATGGAGTATGTCCTTTACTTTTGCTATCTTCACTTCTTTGTCCAAGTGTTGTTCAGCATGAACAAAGCAGAGGGAGGGCACCTGGTGGTAATCGGCAGGTAGTTTACTTATCCATGCTTGACTTGATGTTATGAGACTTTATAGGACATGGAATCAATGTGGACTCCCAGGGCTACTCTTTCCTTACTGTGTACCACTGTGCTGGTAGGTGCATCCTGGCAGCAGGACAGGATGATACCTCTAATCTAATTGCAGGGAGGCAATTGCAGTATTAGATGATGACGATACACAAGCATCATGTGCATACTGAAGCTCAATGTCTGAGGTTGGAGTGATTGTCGTTTTGGATTGATGGCATAGATTAAAAAGTTATCTGCCTGTTCTGTAGATTATTCCATGTGAGCAATTTGCTGGATAAAATGGAGTAATACAGTGAGGGAAATAGAGAAGAGTTAGTGTAAAAAGAGAGACTTGTTCTACTGGGCAGCAGTGATCGTTTGCTCCATTATGATTTGAAGACCTGGACAATCGACAGGAAGCAGCTTCAAAGCTCTGGAGCTGGATCATCATCAATGTCTTTGCAAGGTCCTTCAAAGCCAGTGACAAGGAAGTGATCCAATAGCCACAATCCCTCCCAAGGCAAATGCCCAGCCCATCAACGCTATTATTACGCAAAACCAGCCCTACTGGACAGGACATGTCGTTGTGATACTGAATGAAACTGCTGAATTCAGAAGGCCATTGTGACCGTTGATTCACAGGAGGGTAGCATATATGCTTTGGAAATGTTCTCAAAGCATCCCTTAAGAGATCAAACATCTCCACGAACTTGTGGGAGCTCATTAGATGAACCAAAATGCATACGATTTCTTAGAAAGGTGCCAAACACATCAAGAGACTTCAGGAGCACACTGGCAAAGTTGAAGGTCAGAGGCAGCACCTTGAAACACCTAATCAGTTGGACCATTCAAGCACCGAGCCTACAAAGCCTGCGTTCAACTTGCCATCCATCTTGAACTTATTGAACTAAAGCCTGCTTGATCCTGAGGGACTGCTGTATGACTCTGACTGTGTAAGAAGTGCAAAAGATAAGGCTACTATATTTGCAGCAATCTTCAGCCAGAAGTGCCAAGTGGATGATACATCTCGGCCTCCTCCATAGGTCCCCAACATCACAGATACAAATCTTCAGCGAATTTGATTCACTCCATATGATAGTAAGAAACAGTCGGAGGTTGGATATTGCAAAGGCTATGGAACCTGAGAACATTCCGGCAATAGCATTGAAGACTTGTACTCCAGAACCTGCTACTCCCTTACCCAAGCTCTTCTGGTACAGTTACAACATTGGCACCAACCCAACAATGTGGAAATGGCCCAGGTATCTCCTGTACACAAAAAACAGGACTAATCCAACCCAGCCAATTGCCACCCTATTAGTCTACTGTCAATCATCAGTAAAGTGACTGAAAGTATCATCAACAGCGCTATCAATCAGCGCACACTCAGTAATAACCTGCTCCGTGACGCCCAGTTTGGGTTCTGCCAGGGCCACTCAGCTCCTGACCTCATTGCAGCTTTGGTTCAAACATGGACAAAAGAGGTGAGGTGAGAGTGACAGCCCTTGAGATCAAGGGCACATTTGACAAGTGTGGCATCAAGGAGCCCTAGCAAAGCTAGAATCGGTGGGTATCAGGGGTCAAACTCTCCAGTGTTTGGAATCAATTCTGGCACATAGGAAGATGGCTATGGCTATTGGAGGTCTGTCTTCTCTGCTCCAGGATATTGCTGCAGGAGATCTTCAGGGTATTGTCTTAGGCCCAGCCATCTTTAGCTGCTTCATCAATGACCTTCTATCATCAGGCTGGCTGATGATGATTGTGCAGTTAGTGTTCAGCACTGTTCATGACTCCTCAGTTACTGAAGCAGTCCATGTTCAAATGCAAAAAGATCTGGACAATATCCAGGCTTGGGCCGACAAATGGTAAGTAGCATTTGGCAATGACCATTTCCAGTAAGAGACAATTTAACCAACGTCCCTTGACATTCACTCATGTTACTATCACTGAATCTCCCACTATCAACATCCTTGGGGTGACCATTGACCAGAAATCCAACTGGACTCACCACATAAACATACCTGCTACAAGAGCAGGTCACAGGCTGGGAATGTTTCTGTGTGTAACTCACCACCTGACTCCCCAAAGTCTGTCCATCATCTCAAGGCACAAGTCAGGAGTGTGATGGAATACTCCTCACTTAGCTGGATGCGTGCAACTCCAATAACACTAAAAAAGCTTTACACCATCGAGATAGAATAGCCTGCATAATTGCCACCACTCACTCCACCACCAGCACTCAGGGGCAGCAATGTGTAATATTTACAAAATGCACTGCAGAAATTCGCCAAAAATTCTTAGGCAACACCTTTCAAACCCAATGACCACTTCCATCCAGAAGGGCAAGGATAGTGGATATATGGGAACACCACTACCTGCAAGTTTCCTTGCAAGCCACTTACCATCGTGACTCGGAAATAAATTGCTGTTCCTCCACTGTTGCTGGGTCAGAATCCTGGAATTCCTTCCCCAAGGGCATTGTGGATCAACCTACAGCACATGGACTGCAGCAGTTCAAGAAGGCAGCTCACAACCATCTTCTCAAAGGCAACTAGGGATGGACAATAAATGCTGGGCCAGCCAGCGATGCCGATATTCCACGAGTCCTGGGAAGTGTTGCTGAACAAAGAGACCTTGGAGTGCAGGTTCATTGTTCCTTGAAAGTGGAGTCACAGGTAGATAGAATAGTGAAGAAGGTGTTTGGCATGTTTCCTCTGCCACATCGATGACTGTACCGGCACTGCTTCATGCTCCCATGAGGAGCTTGAGCAGTTCATCAACTTTACTAACACCTTTCACGCCAACTTCAAATTCACCTGGATCATCTCCGATACCAATCCTTCCTGGACCTCTCTGTCTCCATCTCTGGTGACCGCCTTGAAACCGACATGTATTTCATGCCCACTGACTCCCACAGCTACCTAGACTACACCTCCTCTCACCCACCTTCTTGCGAGAATGCAATTCCCCCTACTTCCAATTCCTCTGCCTCCGCCACATCTGCTCCCAAGATGGGGCATTCCACTCCCAAACATCCCAGATATCCTCTTATTTCAAAGACCGCAACTTCTCCCACTTCGGTGGTCAAAATTGCTCTCAACCGCATCTATTGCGTTTCCTGCACCTCTGTCTTCACATGCCCTCCCCCTAACAAAGACAAAGACAGAATCCTCTAGTCCTCACATATCACCCCACCAACCTCCATATCCAAGGTATCATTCTCCGTCACTTCCACCACTTACAATCTGAACCCACAACCAAAGATCTATTTCCCTCCCCACCACTATCTGCCTTTCGTAGGGACTGCTGTCTCCGTGACTCCCTCGTCCATTCCATTCTCCTCACTAGCCCTACCACCCCAATACCTTTCCCTGCAACCGCAGGAAGTGTTACACCTGCCCCTGCACCGCCCCCCTCACTGCCATTCAAGGCACCAAACAAAGCTTCCATATTAGACAGAGGTTCACCTACACATCCGTCAATTTGGTCTATTGCATCTGCTGCTCCCGATGTGGCATCCTCTACGTCGGTGAGACCAATTGGAGGCTTGGAGACTGCACTCTGTTCGTGACAAATGACAACGCCTTCGGGTCGCGAACCATTTCAACTCTCCCTCCCACTTCACGGGTGACATGTCCATCCTGGGCCTCCTCCAGTGTCACAATGATGCCACCTGCTAACTGGAGGAGCAGCACCTCATATTCCACCTGGGGGAGCCTGCAGCCCAGTGGCCTAAATGTGGATTTTACCAGTTTCAAAATCTCCTCACCACCGGCCTCATCCCATGACCAATCTTCCCTCTTTACCCCGCCTCCTTGACCTGACACAACCTGTCCATCTTCTGTCCCACTTATATGCTCCTCCTACCTCACTGACCAATCCCCACCACTCCCTACCTGCACTCACCTATCACCATCCCACCTACCTTCCCTAGCCCCACCCCTCCTCTCTATTTATTTCTGAGTTCCCTTCACACCCCCAATTTCTGAAGAAGGGTCCCAACCCGAAATGTCAACTTTCCTGTTCTTCTGATGCTACCTGACCTGCTATATTCCTCCAACTCCACACGACATGTCCATCCTGGGCCTCCTGCAGTGCCACAACGATGCCACCCGAAGGTTGCGGGAACAGCAACTCATATTCCGCTTGGGAACCCTGCAGCCCAATGGTATCAATGTGGATTTCACAAGTTTCAAAATCTCCCCTTCCCCCTACCGCATCCCAAAACCAGTCCAGCTCGTCCCTGCCTCCCTAACCTGTTCTTCCTGCCACCTATCCCCTCCTCCCACCTCAAGCCGCACCTCCATCTCCTACCGACCAACCTCATCCCGCCCCCTTGACCTGTCCGTCCTCCCTGGACTGACCAATCCCCTTCCTAACTCCCCACCTACACTCACCTTTACTGGCTCCATCCCCGCCTCTTCGACCTGTTTGTTTCCTCTCCACCTATCCTCTCCTCTATCCCTCTTCTATCCGCCTCCCACTCTCTCCCTATTTATTTCGGAACCCCCTTCCCCTCCCCCTTTTCTGATGAAGGGTCTAGGCCCGAAACGTCAGCCTCTCTGCTCCTATGATGCTGCTTGGCCTGCTGTGTTCATCCAGCCCTGCACCTTGTTGTCCCACACTCTGTTATCTCTGACTCCAGCATCTGCAGTTCTTACTATCCCTGAGTTTGGCATGCTTGCCTTTATTGGTCAGTGCATTGAGTATAAGCGTTGGGAGGTCATGTTATGGCTGTACAGGACATTAGTTTGGCCACTATTGGAAAACTGTGTGCAATTCTGGTCTCCCTCCTGCAGGACAGATTTTGTGAAACTTGAAAGGCTCAGACAAGATTTACAAGGAAGTTGCCAGGGTTGGAGGGTTTGAACAAGAGGAAGAGGCTGAATAGGCTGGGGCTATTTTCCCTGGAATGTTGGAGCTTGAGGGGTGACCTTTATAGAGGTTTATAAAATCATGAGGGATAAGGGTTGGGTACAAGGTCTTTTCCCTGGGGTGGGTGAGTCCAAAAGTAGAGGGCATAGGTTTAGGGTGAGAAGGGAAAGATTTATAAGGGACCTATGGGGCAACTTTTTCACACAGAGGGTGGTGGGTATGTGGAATGAGCTGCCAGAGCAAGTGGTAGAGGTTGGTACAATCACAACATTTAAAAGGCATCAGAATGGGTACTTGAATAGGAAAGGTTTAGAGGGATATGGGCCAAATACTGGCAAATGGGACTAGATTCATCTGGGATATCTAGTTGGCATGGATGAGTTGGACTGAAGGATCTGTTTCTGTGCTGTACATCTCTATGATGCTGAATGAATTTTAAAAAAAGATCCAGGAATGGCAATGGAGATGTTTGAGACGTTGTAAGGTATGATTGCTGGTATATGACTTTCAGCCGGTTGCTTGTCTAGTCTGTGGGAGAGCTCTTCCAATCTTGCTACAAGCCACAATCATTAACGAGGATCTTCTAGGTCAACTGGCTGGGCAAATCCTTGTCTAACTCAGTGTTGTGTGGTTCGTTGGGTTTTACACTAATTGTTTGTCAATTAAAACAATTATTACAACTGAGTGGCCAACTAGGTCATTTTAGAACAGAATGTAAAAGTTTGCCACATTGCTAAGTCTGAAGTCACACACAGACAAGTTAAGGACAGCACATATTGCTCCCTAAAGTACATAGAGGTGAGGGCCTAGTGGTATTATCACTGGACTGTTAATCCAAAGACCCAGATAATGTTCTGGGGACAACAAGGTGCAAGGCTGGATGAACACAGCAGGCCAAGCAGCATCATAGGAGCAGAGAGGCTGACGTTTCGGGCCTAGACCCTTCATCAGAAAAGGGGGAGGGGAAGGGGGTTCCAAAATAAATATGGAGAGAGTGGGAGGCGGATAGAAGAGGGATAGAGGAGAGGATAGGTGGAGAGGAAACAAACAGGTCGAAGAGGCGGGGATGGAGCCAGTAAAGGTGAGTGTAGGTAGGGAGTTAGGAAGGGGATAGGTCAGTCCAGGGAGGACGGACAGGTCAAGGGGGCGGGATGAGGTTGGTCGGTAGGAGATGGAGGTGCGGCTTGAGGTGGGAGGAGGGGATAGGTGGGAGGAAGAACAGGTTAGGGAGGCAGGGACGAGCTGGACTGGTTTTGGGATGCAGTAGGGGGAGGGGAGATTTTGAAACTTGTGAAATCCACATTGATACCATTGGGCTGCAGGGTTCCCAAGCGGAATATGAGTTGCTGTTCCTGCAACCTTCGGGTGGCATCGTTGTGGCACTGCAGGAGGCCCAGGATGGACATGTCGTCTGAGGAATGGGAGGGGGAGTTGAAATGGTTCGCGACTGGGAGGTGCAGTTGTTTGTTGCGAACCGAGCGTAGGTGTTCTGCAAAGCGGTCCCCGAGTCTCCGCTTGGTTTCCCCGATGTAGAGGAAGCCACACCGGGTACAGCGGATGCAGTATACCACATTGGCAGATGTGCAGGTGAACATCTGCTTGATGTGGAAAGTCTTCTTGGGGCCTGGGATGGGGGTGAGGGAGGAGGTATGGGGGCAGGTGTTGCACTTCCTGCGGTTGCACGGAAAAGTGCCGGGTGTGGTGGAGCTGGAGGGGAGTGTGGAGCGGACAAGGGAGTCATGGAGAGAGTTGTCCCTCCGGAAAGCAGATAAGGGTGGGGAGGGAAAGATGTCTTTGGTGGTGGGGTCGGATTGCAGATGGCGGAAGTGTCAGAGGATGATGCGTTGGATCCGGAGGTTGGTGGGGTGGTACGTGAGGACGAGGGGGATTCTTTTTTGGTTCTTATTGCGTGGACGGGGTGTGAGGGATGAGGTGCGGGAGATGTGGGAGACACGGTTGAGGGCGTTCTCGACCACCGAGGAGGGGAAGTTACGGTCCTTGAAAAACGAGGACAACTGAGATGTACGGGAGTGGAATGCCTCATCCTGGGAGCAGATGCGGTGGAGGTGAAGGAATTGGGAATAGGGGATAGCATTTTTGCAGGAAGGTGGGTGGGAGGAGGAGTATTCTAGGTAGCTGTGGGAGTCGGTGGGCTTGAAATGAATATCGGTTTCTAGGTGGTTGCCCGATATGGAGACAGAGAGGTCCAGGAAGGGGAGAGAGGTGTTAGAGATGGTCCAGGTAAATAGTATTCAAATAAACACAAGTCTCACTCATGTAAACCCAATTAATAAGACAACAATAAATTAAAACTTAATCTCTCCAAATTGGTACAGACTATCTTCTGGAATGCTCCGGCTTCTCTGTTATTCCACAAACACCTTTATTCTGTTGATTTCATGTCACAAATGTCTCTCTTCTGTTGGTTCTGCATTCTGGGGTGTTTCCTCTGTGAAGACTCTTAGCTAGAAATGCTGTGGCACCTTTTATCAATAAGATGGTGCTTTCTTAGAAAGCTTAGTGGTTTCTTGTGAGAACTCGGGGCTTATTTCTCAGAGGGCGGGCTTCTCTCCTCTCAGAAGACAGTTGGCTCTCTCCTGATCTTCCAAATGCCCTGTCTTATATATCCCTATGACACATCAAATTCTTATAATATGATTGGTTTCGGGTTGTCAACACTATCTGAGGAAGGGTTACCGGACCCGAAGTGTTAACTCTGATTTTTCTTCACAGATGCTGCCAGAGCTGCTGAACCTTTCCAGCAACTTCAGGTTTTGTTCGTCATTTACAGCATCCGCAATTCTTTCGTTTTCATAACACTCTTGGGGCATTGGCTTTTGCAGCAGTGACCTGGAGGTCCTGATGGACAGAAAGTGTATGCTGGCATCGTTCTTGAGTGTCAGAGAGCCAGCAGTGAGCTGAAATCACCAGGTTATTGCTCTGACTTGCACATCAGGAATTGTCACCATCTGCCTTCTCTCCAGTGAGTGGAGAATGGGAAATGGCATATCAATGAGCTGAGCTGACATAAAATGAGGATACCAGTGCACGCTGATGCATACAAGTAGGCCTCTCTTGCTCACTAGCAAAAATCTCATCTCACTGTTCAACACTTGCTCAGAAAATGGGACTTTTTGCTTTCAATAACAGGAGGCTCCTCACTACCACTTTCATTCAATTTTCCAAATCTTTGCGCCAATGCCCATATTGTTCTGGGCTATGTAATGGTTCCACCTGCTATCTTTTTAATTAGTGAGCATCACAGATTGGGAAAGGAACAGGGGACAATCAAGGAAACACACAAAGATTTATAAAGGAAAAACAGCGAGCACTTTAAAACTGCTGTTACTTTATAAGCAAAATCTGGGCCATTG
>NC_063351.1:51476259-51501098 GCF_021869965.1 Rhincodon typus | reverse complement strand
TGTACAATATAACTCATGATTGGACCAGAGACCTGATCCACAAGTATGTGAAAATGAGAGAGGTGCTTTCACATCTTGTGAGCTCCGCACCAATCATACCTCCAGCCTCTTGGAAAACTGCATTTTAACAGTGCACCAGGTCCTAAAGAGATCTCAGCAAACTTATTTGTCAAGGTTTTGAACATGATGGGAAAACCAATATTCTTATTGAGGCTTCCTTTTGGTTAAACATTAGATTGACAGGAATCGCATTTCCTGTGTGTATCTACATACATTGGACAGATCTTCCCAATTACTAAACTCAGTGCATGTAGCAGTCAGCTGGTTCTGCTTGTTGTATCTTACACTTTTCAGATACTGCTCTGAGTCTGGGAGCTGTCCTATCATTGTAGCATTATATGTAAAGGTTAAGCATCTAATTTTAAAAATAACCTAACAGTTTGAAGGCGGCTGCCAATTTGTGGTTTTAGTGGTTCCCTTTGCTAAAGGTTAAAGAGACATCTGACACAGTGATAAAAATCTGACACCAGAAAATGATATCATGGGGAAGTCACACTATTGTACACAGCCTTGCCTGATTAGTAAAAAGCAACATTGTTTTCAAATTAAGTTCAATGCAAATGCAATACCAAAATGCATGAATAAATGCAATTCCGAAACGCATGAATAAATGCAATTCCGCAAAGGTAGAATTTTTTTTCCAATGTACTTACGATCCCAGTTGATCAGATTTACTGATTATCATGTTCTTTTTTGAAGTTGTGGTTGAACAATGTATTTTGTTGTAAAGACCCTCCCAGGTTGAGATGAATACACTTTACAATTTATCTCTGGGTGACTCATAGCGAGGTTTATGTACATTTGAAATAAGGCAACAGACCCTCTCTGACGAAAATAATTTAAAGTTCAAATCAAGTAGATGTAAACTGAGCAAACCTGCTCCCACCTACACAGAAGGCATTGTTAGTGGAATGTGAAGTGGAAAACAGATAAAGTCAGATTGGTTTGGCAAGTTGTGTAGCTTTTTAATTTACAGCTTTCTCCTTTTTACATCTTTTTCTTTATCCAGAAGGTTTCTCAAAAAAACAATTTTTGGGAGAAGGCCACTGCTGACAATACCAGCAATGATTGTCCATCCCCGACTGGAAACGTAGAAACAGGAGGAGGCCGTTCGGCCTCTCACATCTGTTCTGTCACTCGGTTAGATCACAGCTGCTCTGTCCAACAGCAGTAAACTCATCAAGACAGCATGGCCAACAGTTGAGGTGCTGATCAGTTAGGGCTACCTTCACTCAGTCGGAAAAATCACTGTCCACCTGATAGAAAACTCCCAAAGCCATAGATCTAATCACAACTCGATCATGACAGGAGACTTCCTACAGGATGTGGAAATGTTCCAAGGATGTCCTCAAAGTTCCCTGAAGAGGTCAAACATCTCCACATGGTAATCCCTGGCCTGTAACAGACCAAAGTGGAGAAACGTAACCGGGGAAGGTTCTTAACACTAAGAGACTTTGTCAGATTTTGCCTCAGATGAAGTCAAGGTGATGACCAGATTGCAAAAATCTATCTACCAAAACCTTCTAATACCACTGGCCCCTACTGCAGCTGAGCTACACCCAGCAGTAACCTCATCAACCCTGGAGTGGAACCAAATCATCCTGAATCCTGAAGGAGTGTTTCCGAGTCGGGATCTGGAAGCAACTTGTCCTGATTGAACTAACACTGAAGAAATGCTGTTAACAGCTGAGGCAAAACACAGCTATTGAAGGATCCATTCTTAAAATATTCTGCCCATATAACATCTAAACAAAGGTTCACATATGCTCCGTTTTTTAGAAATAATTTTTTTCTTGGAAAACTGTAGACAACTGATCCAAGGGTTAAATGAAATGCTAAGGGTTTATATTTGGTTACAAAAAACAGAAAGTGTTAGAAGTAACTCAGCAGGTTTGCCAATATCTGTCAAGAAGAAACAATTAATGTTTTGAGTCCACCTTGACCCTTCTTCAGAAATATTTGTTTTGACAAAGGATCACTGCACTCGAAATGTTAACTCAGCTTTCTCTCCACAGATGTTGCTAGACCTGCTGAGTTTCTCCAGCACTTTCTGATCTAGTTTCAGATTTCTAGCAGCTGCAGTTTTTTGTCCTTTTTATATTTGGTGACTATCTGTTAACGTATATAGAGCACAGTGCTCAGAGCATCCAGATAAATATCTGTAGGCGATCATTACCTTCATAAATATTACATCCAAGAAATGGAAGAAATGCGTTTATAACTAGGAGTAATCATAATCTAAAATGAGATGCTTGCATTGATAAAGCATCCCATTTTGTTGTACCCCTCACTAATCCTGAAAATCTATCAGAGCAGCCAATGCTATGCAAGGAATTTGTAAACAGTGAGATCTCACACACCCAATCAAAACTCCATTCATCTTTCACTAATGTTAAAAATTATTTAAAATTCATTTGAAGTGACATTTATCTGCTGTTTGAGGTTTTGTGATCCAGTCCAGTCCTCAGTATTTCCCAATGTCGAAGGCATCATTACCATTGGCTAAGGCTCATGCTGGTTAATGTACTTCACTCAGAGTGGTCTCTATTTCAGGATGTTTCCATATGACAGTGTGAGATCAGAATATGTGACTGACTTTAAAGCTGCAGTGCTGAAGGCATGTGGGGCTGGGGGTGGTCAGAAGTAGGAACAGGAGTCATTTTCATCTGGAATGATGGAATCGACTGCGTGCCCACAAGGAAAATAAGAGATGGCTGTTGTATGACAATGCTTTTTACTAACTTATGGCCAAGCAGTGAGTGTGGGTGTTAAACCCAGCAGATGCTGTCCTTTCAGTGAGATTTTGAAAGACTTCACCAAGCCCCTGGTTTTACATGGACATTATTTGAAGAAGGGACATTTTGATCTCAGAACCAATTCTGATCCCTTAATTAAAAACCATTAAAAAGAGATTAACTGGTTATTAATGCCATCCCTCTTCATTATATTGTGCTCTGTGTTGCTTGCATTATGTGACAATTAGAACATAGAACATAGAGCAATACAGCACAGTACAAGCCTTTCGGCCCACAATGTTGTGCCGAACTTTTACCCTAAACCTAAGGTCTATCTAACCTTGTTTCAGAGATAGTAGGAACTGCAGATGCTGGAGAATCTGAGATAACAAGGTGTAGAGCTGGATGAACACAGCAGGCCAAGTAGCATCAGAGGAGCAGGAAGGCTGACGTTTCGGGCCTAGACCCTTCATCAGAAATGGGGGAGGGGAAGGGGGTTCTGAAATAAATAAGGAGAGAGGGGGAGGCGGATAGAAGATGGATAGAGGAGAAGATAGGTGGAGAGGAAACAGACAGGTCAAAGAGGCGGGGATGGAGCCAGTAAAGGTGAGTGTGGGTGGAGAGGTAGGGAGGAGATAGGTCAGTCCAGGGAGGACGGACAGGTCAAGGGCACGGGATGAGGTTAGTAGGTAGGAGATGGGGGTGGGACTTGAGGTGGGAGGAGGGGATAGGTGGGAGGAAGAACAGGTTAGGGAGGCGGGGACGAGCTGGACTGGTTTTGGGATGCGGTAGCGGGAGGGGAGATATTGAAGCTTGTGAAATCCACATTGATACCATTGGGCTGCAGGGTTCCCAAGCGGAATATGAGTTGCTGTTCCTGCAACCTTCAGGTAGCATCGTTGTGGCACTGCAGGAGGCCCAGGATGGACAGGTCGTCTGCGGAATGGGAGGGGGAGTTGAAATGGTTCGTGACTGGAAGGTGCAGTTGTTCAGTGCGAACCGAGCGTAAGTGTTCTGCAAAGTGGTCCCCAAGCCTCTGCTTGGTTTCCCCAATGTAGAGGAGGCCACACCGGGTACAGCAGATGCAGTATACCACATTAGCAGATGTGCAGGTGAACATCTGCTTGATGTGGAAAGTCTTCTTGGGGCCTGGGATGGGGTTGAGGGGGGAGGTGTAGGGGGGCCTCCACCGCATCTGCTCCCAGAATGAGGCATTCCACTCCCGTACATCTCAGATGTCCTCGTTTTTTAAGGACCGCAACTTCTCCCCCTTCAGTGGTCGAGAACGCCCTCGAGCGTATCTCCCACATTTCCTGCAACTCATCCCTCACACCCCCTCCCTGCAATAACAACCAAAACAGAATCCCCCTCATCCTCACATACCACCCCACCAACCTCCGGATCCAACGCATCATCCTTCGACACTTCCGCCATCTACAATCCGACACCACCACCAAAGACATTTTTCCCTCCCCACTCTTATCTGCTTTCCGGAGGGACCACTCTCTCTGTGACTCCCTTATCCGCTCCACACTCCCCTCCAGCCCCACCACACCCGGCACTTTTCCCTGCAACTGCAGGAAGTGCTACACCTGCCCCTACACCTCCCCCCTCACCCCCATCCCAGGCCCACCTTCCTCGCTCACTCTCACCCACTACAATCCCAACACCATTAACTCTGTGTGCTCTCTGTGGTACCTACTCGCTCGCTCGGAACACCTCTCCACTCGCATCGACACTACCAGCTGTGATACCCACTTTCATCTCCCTTTATAACTGCCTCGCACACATTCTGGGTCAGCATGGACAAGATGGGCCGAATGGCGCCCTCTGTGCTGTATCATTTCTCTGGTAAACAGCCCACAATCGGGCAGAAAGAGGCCAAATGGGCAGTGGGCTGCCTGATGTTCAGTTCCTCATCTCTAATGGGGAGAGGCTCCTGACACTGACCTCTCCACCAAGGTCCCCCCACCTGCCATCCTACCACTCCCCGAGCAGCCCCTGGGTAGGTATCGGAGGATGTCCTTGACATACTGAGATGGGAACCCACCACCCCCTTCCCAAGATGAAACCTAGCCCCCTCAGGGGAACTGGGACCTGCTGACAACCACCACCAGCTTCCAACTCTGTGTCTGCACTAAAGGGCATGGCAGTACAGCAATACTGTGGGCCTGGTCTGGCTGAGAGGGCAGTGCCCATAAAGGCAGGGCAATAACAGGCAGGGATGTTGTAAGCATTTGGGTCAGCTCAGAGTGAGTGTGTGCTAAACAAGCCAGAGATGTAGCATGGTTCACTCCATGAGTTGGGTGCCTTTCCTTGCTGCTATATTACAATGATTGTTGCCATTGCAGCTCGAGGAGCAACTTTGAAGTGCAAAAGCATCCTATAAGTGCATTAGAAAAGCACCATGGGGGATCTTAGAGGCTGGCACATATCAGATGCTAATGACCATGGACCTGGGAATGCGCGTGGGTAGTGCCAGTGTACCCTGAGATGTTGGTGCCTGGTATCCATGATGGAGATCGTTCAGATCAAGCAGCAAGCTGAATTTGCCAGGTACCCATACTAGTTTCCACATTATATTTCTTGCTGTCTAGCTTGTTTGGTGAGTTTAGTAAAATAGAAAGCTGAATATTAATAAAGCAAGTTGGGCTATCAATGACAGGTCTAACAAACTTTAATCACCATCAGTTGGCAACTTGCTACTACTCAGTGAAAAACTCCCCTGGTCACTCATCGAGTACATAAAGGATGGAGTGAATTGCTCCTGACATTGAGGTGGTCCTCATTCGAATTCCAACCCAATTCTGCCTCAAATCTCACTGTAGCTCACATCACTCAGACACTGTCAGTTCCACTGAATATCTTCTGCAATCAGTGTTTAAGGTTTCACCAAGAAACTCTGCATAACAGTGGAATGTAAATTTAGTGAGGCACCTGCATTAACAGAACAGATCATAGCTTTTGGTGAGAATTGTAAAGTTTGGCCCTCCCAGCTCACTGTACTCGCCTGGCCCAGATGTCCAAACAGTCACAGTCCATTGTATTCTGTACCATCTCATGACAAAGAGAAGTACATTAGTAGCAGGATAGAGAAGAGACCCATGGGGTCCCAGCATAGGAAGTGGAAGAGGAAGAGGAAGCAGATGTGCAGCTTGTGGCAGGGGCAGAGTTTCTAGTAATTCCTGGATCGTTAAGTATTACCAACAAATGGCACCACCAAAGGATTGAGTGGATTTCCATTCTCAATTCTCAGGCAACAACCCGTAATGGACTCCAGTTGCCCCTGCAAGCCCTGTTCCTAACAGCCCTCACACCCTTCACATATAGCCAGCCTGCTCTTCACTCAGTCGATGCTAGTGAATGAAATTGGTGTAGAAGGAAGCTCACTCTTGTGTGTCTAGAAAGAATCTGTGTTAGATTTTGAACCACCCTTACTACCATTTACTACATCTTTAGTTGTTTCCCACCCCATGCCTGACTGTTTCTAACAAAGACCATCTGTACAATGGTAAAATGAAGAGCTCAACATTAATTACATAACTGACATCAGCCCTGGTTCGATGGAGAGTGCTAGAGGGTATGCCAAGGTTGGTTGGTTGATTGATTGATTTATTGTCACATGTACTGAAGTACAGTGCAAAGCTTTGTTTACGAGCGGTACAGGCAGATCATAGTAAGCAAGGTTGTACACATGAAAAGACTTATACAGGCATACAGGTTACATTGCACAGGGTGTGTTCTAGGCAAGATCAACGTTAGCAAGATCAGCATTTATTTGAGGCTAGAGAGTCCATTCATTAGTCTAATAATGGCCGTGAAGAAGCTGTTCCTGAACCTGCTGGTGTGTGTGTTCAGGCTTCTGTATCTTTTGCCTCACGGAAGAGGTTGTAGGAGATCATTACCTGGGTGTGATGGGTCTTTGATGATGTTGGGCACCTTTCCGTGGCAGTGAGCCGTGTAAATGGAGTTCATGGATGGAAGGTTGGCTTCTGTGATGGTCTGGGCTGTGCACACCACCTTCCGTAGTTTCTTACGGTCCTGGGCAGAGCAGTTATCATACCAGGCTGTTATGCACCCGGACAATATGCTTTCAATAGCACATCTGTAGAAGTTAGTGAGGGACCTTATGGACACGCCGAATATCCTCAGCTGCCTGAGAAAGAAGAGGCATGTGTTGTGCCTCTTAGCCGTCGCATCAACATGGGATGTCCAGGATAGGTTGTTGGTTATTATCATAACAAGGAACTTGATGCTCTCCACCCTCTCAACCTTCGCTCTGTTGATGTAGACGGGGGTAGGTGGGGTGGGGCGTGTTCTCCTCCTTTCTTTCTGAAGTCAATGATTAGTTCTTTGGTTTTGCTGATGTTGAGAGAGAGGTAGTTCTCATTGCACCACATCACCAAGCCCTCTGTCTCCCTTCTGTATTTTGAGCAGCACCAGGCACACCTAAAAATGAGGTGTCAACCTGGTGAAGCCACCAAACAGGACTACTTGCACGCGAAACAGCGAAAGCAGCTAGTGATAGACAGAGCTAAGCGATCCCACAACCAATGGATCAGATCTAAGCTCTGCAGTCCTGCCACATCCAGTCGTGAATGGTGGTGAACAATTAAACACCTCACTGGAGGAGGAGGCTCCACAAATATCCCCATCCTCAATGATGGAAGAGCCCAGCACATCAGTGCAAAAGATAAGACTGAAGCTTTTCCAATAATCCTCAGCCAGAAGTGCTGTGTGGATGATCCACCTCGGCTTCCTCCAGTAGTTCCCAGCATCACAGATACCAGGCTTCAGCTAAATCGATTCAGTCCATGTGATATCAAGAAACAGTTGGAGACACTGGATACTGCAAAGGCTATGGGCCCTGACAACATTCTAGCAATAGTACTGAAGACTTGTGCTCCAGAACTTGCTGCTCCCCTAGCCAAGCTGTTCCATTACAGTTACAACACTGGTATCTACCCAGCAATATGGAAAATTGCTCAGTATGTCCTGTACATAAAAAGCAGGACAAATCCAACCTGACCAATTACTGCCCCATCAGTCTACTTTCATTCATCAGGAAAGTGATGGAAGGTGTCAGTAACAGTGCTATCAAGCAGCATCTGCTCAGCAATAACCTGCTCAGCAACGCCCAGTTTGGGTTCTGTCAGGGCCACTCAGCTCCTAGAACATAGAACATAGAACATTACAGCGCAGTACAGGTCCTTTGGCTTTCGATGTTGCGCCGACCTGTGAAACCAATCTGAAGCCCATCTAACCTACACTATTCCATTATCATCCATATGTTTATCCAATGACCATTTAAATGCCCTTAAAGCTGGCGAGTCTACTACTGTTGCAGGCAGGGCATTCCACGCCCTTACTACTCTCTGAGATCTCCTGATCTCATTACGGCCGTGGTTCAAACATGGACAAAAGAGCTGAATTCCAGAGGGTGATGTGAGAGTGACAGCCCTTGATATCAAGATACTGAAGCAGTCCATGTTCAAATCCTGCAAGATCTGGGCAATATCCAGGCTTGGGCTGACAAGTGGCAAGTAACATTCACACCACACAAATGCCAGGCAATGACCATCACCAATAAGAGACAATATAACACCACCTCTTGACATTCAGTGGTGTTACCATCACTGAATCCCCCACTATCAATATGCTGGGAGACACCATTGATTATAAACTTGACTGGACTCACCATATAAACACAGTGGCTATAACAGCAGGTCAAAGGCTAGGAATACTGTGCACGAGTAACTTACCTCCTGACTCCTCAAAGCCTATCCACCATCTACAAAGCACAAGTCAGGAGTGTGATGGAATACTCTCTACTTGCCTGGATGAGTGCAGCCCCAACAACACTCAAGAAGCTTGACAGCATCGAGGACAAAGCAGCCTGCTTGCTTGGCATCATATCCACAAACATTCACTCCCCCCACCATCGACGCTCAGTAGCAGCAGTGTGTACTATCTACAAGATGCACTGCAGAATTTCATCAAAGATTCTAAGACAGCACCTTCCAAACCCATGACCACTTCCATCCAGAAGGACAAAGGCAGCAGATACATTGGAACACCACCACCTGCAAGTTGCGCGCTAAGCTACTCACCATCCTGACTTGGAAATATATCACCATTCCTTTACTGCCACTGGGTCAAAATCCTGGAATTCGCCCCTTAATAGCATTATGGGTCAACCCAAGGCATGTGGACTGTAGCAGTTCAAGAAGGCAGCTCACCACCACCTTCTCAAGGGCAGCTAGGGACGGGCAATAAATGCTGGGCCCAGCCAGTGACACCCAGATCTCACAAGCAAATAAGGAAAAGAACATTTCTCGATAATACAGGCACATGTTAATCTAAGCACCAGCTCAGTCACTGTGGAACCACAATGCAGAGCCTGGAAATTCTTGCTAAAGCTTGACATCAAGTTCAGTGAGATTGTGTGAAATAAAATAGTTGGAAAGATATTAAAATGTAAAAATGTTAATGCACAGCAAGGAGATGCAACAGGGCAAAGAGATCTAGAGACATAGATTTTAATATGGAATCTTCCACAAGTGGGATTCTCAACCTTTTCTACATCTGAGCCTCCCTGCCCTGTGTTATATAAAAACCCCAGAGCCCTCCCTACACCAAAACATAACATTGGTTCCAATAGAGAAATTCTGACTGTATGTCCACTCCCTCTCAGCATGTGAATGCCGCTGCTATTGTCCTGACGCTGTTGAAATTACAGATCCGCACTCTCTCCAAGTGGGGGACGGTTAAAGTAAACAGTCGTGCCTGGGGAGAGGAGAGTTGCAGACAGACAGAACAAATCCAAAGTTCTGTGCTCAGCAATCAGTGACCACTGGCTTTCTCCTTAGCAGCTGCTGCTATCACTGCACAGTCCAACTGGAGAGGACACACAGAAATCAGAATCTGGGCCGGACACACCACTTTGCTCAGTTCAAGCTCACCATTACACGGCTATTTTCCTCAGTTATTTTATCTTTTTTCTGGAAGTTACTTATGATGCACCCCCTTTGTAATTGTCTCATGGATCCACATGGGGCTGTGGAGCCCAGATTGAGAATTTCTGTTCCATAGTAATGCATTGTTTGGTTTTGCCTGTGATTAGGTATGTTCATGTAACTCTTTTAACAACCTTACATGACTTTGCCCAGCCAGAAACTTTCTGATACCTGGACAGGAACAGCTGACCCAATCTCAGGCTGAGGGTTGATCATGGCCTAGTGGAATATTTTTGGGGAACTGAGTTCAAATCCCACCACGGCAGATGGTGAAGTTTGAATTCAATAAAAATTTGGAATAAAGAGTCTAATAATGATCATGAATCCATTGCCAATTATTGGAAAATCCATCTGGTTTACTATTGTTCTTTGGGGAAGAAAGCTTCTATCCGTACCTGGTCTGGCCTACATGTGAGTGCAGAGCCTCTAAAATGGGCCTAGCCCCTAGCAAGGCATTCAATTCCATGGAGGATGGGCAATAAATGCTGACCCAGCCAGTAATACCCACATCCCATGAATGAATTAAAAAAAACAGAAAAGCAACAGTTTCTATCTGTCCCTTGGAATTAAATTATAATGATTGTAGCATTATTAAAATGGCCAAAACTGTGTCTATCATGGAAAATAAACATTTTTAATAAAAGCAGATGCTGGAAGTCTGAAACAAACACAGAGAATGCTGGAGAAACTCAGCAGGGTCTGGCAGCATCTGCGGAGAGACAGAGGGAAAAGCAGAGTTAACATTTCAGGTCTACTGACCCTTCAGAACTCTATCGTTCAGCACTTTCTGCTTTGATTTAAGCATTCTTAATAGATTGCCCATTCCTTCATTGGTGAGTGACTTTTATTTACTTAAAATGAGTTAAAGACAATCCTAAATTATTTATTCATTTCATTTGCATAAAATACTCAGTCTCTTTGTAAATGATACGTTTATAAATGTGTAAATCTTGTTAAAGCCCGCTCACTAATGTTTGCACACTTGTGATAGCAAGTTTGTTGTTGAGTCTCTTAATTGCTGGAAATGCATGTGCATTTCAGTTGGGAATGTAGCCAGTTTTGTGGGTGGAATTATATCTAATAATGATGGAAACCTGGTTTACACTCGATATTACTGGGGTTTAAAAGTCTCTGAAGGTTTGGCTGGTTTCCCCTGGATTGCGCTGATAGCTCTAATGCACATGAATGGAAATCTACCCTTGGATTTTTAGAGTGTGAGGAAGTCCACACCTTCCCTCCATAAGCACATTTCAATGCTGCTTGCCATGTTAGACCTGATGGCATCAGTGTTTCACAGCAGACCCAGTATGACTGAATCAGTCTGAGTCAGAAAGTTGTGGGTTCAGGTCCCACTCCAGAAGCCTATGCAGAATGAAAACAGAAACAGGCTGACATCCACTGTGGTTCGAGAGAGTGTTGCACTGAGTCACTGTCAGATCTGCCATGATCTCATTGAATGGTGGAACAGACTTGATAGGGCGAATTGCCTACAGCTTATGGTCACCAGGCCTTGAGGAAGAAATGTCCCCTTTCCAGGTGTATGGTTCATATAGTCGGGTTTGTAAAGACATGTGACTCACATTCATGGCTGACCAGATTGCATCCATGACCACAGATCCACGTGAATGAGTATTCATGACATTCTTGCAGTGATTGTAACAAGGTCAGTCAACTGGACCTTGTAGAATGAGTTTCCTGATTGGGGCTTTTAATCTGGGCCAATCATGGAGCCCTGGCTGACATAAAAAAGGTAAGTATCAGAGATACTGACACTCTGGTGCCTGACCCTGTATGAGGCAGGACCTATAGTCACAGACTGTTTATGTGTAAGTAAAGGGTAACTGGTGATATCAGCCGCTGTGGAGTTATTTCAATTCTAATAACGCAGAAGAAGTTTCTAACTATGAAACTTGGGAAACTTATTTTTGTTTCAAAAGTATACTTAATTCATTAAAAAAAATCTTTATCATATATATCGTCACAAATGCAGTTCAGTTCTGTAGCACAGCAACGAAACAAACAAACATTGCAGTTTCACTCTATCGAAACAAACTAAAGGCATCTTTTACTTGAACCAGACTATATTTACATGTATTTGAGGCACCAGGAGGGTCTGATAACTGAACAGACCCCCATTTAACTTCAGCAGACTGACTTCAGACAGTGGTCTTTCCCCACTGCGCCTTGGCAGCGCCTGCCCAAGCTTTAGTGCGTCCATCAGCACATAGTCCTGGGCCTTGGGATGTGCCAGTCTGACCACCTGACAGGTTCTGAGAACCTACTAGGCTAAAGTTTAACTTGCCATTAGGAAATGGAGATTTTTATCTTGCCTCACACCCTATAACATCACCCTGCCCATCCTTCAAAAAGCCTTGGGCGAGCCCAGAATGTACTGCCCAGAGGCTTGGTTCTGGGGTGGGGTCTGTGGGCAGCAGTTGGAGACATAGAATAATGTAAATCAGAAAGAGAGTCAGAGACTTGAGGATGATGTAGAGCAAATGGTTAATTCTTAAATATGTCAATAGCCACCCTACCTCAGTAATGATGCAAGGAAACACAGATTGGCAGACGCTGCAGAGAGTTGATCCTATGTAGCGCCTTGTGCTAAGTTTAACAGAGTAAATCGTTCGCAGAATGTTAAATAAACAGATAATTTTCAACAGCTTCAACTCTAATATTAATCTGTCAAGATCCTACCAAGGACATAACCTCTTCCAAGACACACCCTGATAAGAGAATTATAATTTCTTGCGTAAAAAAAACCTTTTTCCTATTTTGATCTGACTTTCCCTTGTCTGTTATTCTAATGAAGCATCAATTCTACATTACAAGAGGAACTTTAATTCACCCATTAAATTTTTCTGCTAACTTTGTCCCCAATCATTTTGAAACTGATTAGTCATAAGTGGCAGGGTATTTCTTATGCATATAGTGACACTTTTTACTTTGCCTGAACAAAGCACAGGTATTAAAACATCAGTTGGAGCTGCTTTCTGATGCAGTTTTAATGGCAGGGGAAATGTAAGATTTCCTTGTTCTAGGATTTCCCCAAATGAGTGCTGTATGCAACTACTCAACATACAAAAGATACAAGGCAGCATCAACTTCAAACTATGAGAGTGCTGGAGCTTCACACTGAGCAACTCTCCTATCAATGCTGATCATTTTAGATTCGTTTCAAAGCCCTTTTTCTCTTTTGGCAGTTATACAAGCACTAGGATTAAATATTGAGGACTAAGGTTAGGAACCATCTCTCCTTCCCATGAGGATGAAACCAAGTTCAATGCATTTGTCTGTGCCATTGTCATAAAAAATGATTGCCAAGTGATCTTTCTCATCACATTGTTTGATCAACATGAAAGCATCTCTTTAAAATATGGACAAAATATGCTGACACGAGTGATGGGAAAGTAGGTTCGTTAACTGGAATGCAAATAGTGAGCTCTTAGGCATGAGCTAATTAAGGATATTAACTGGAGTCAGAGCAGGCACATGGGAAGATGGTTGTGGTTGTTGGAGGTCAATCATCTCAGCTCTAGAACATCTCTGCAGGAGTTCCTCAGAGAAGTATCCCAGGCCCAAACATCTTCAGTTGCTTCATCAATGACCTTCCCTCCATCATAAGGTCAGAAATGGGGGTGTTCACTGATAATTACACATAGTGCCCTCACAAAATTGAGGGTCATGCAATAGGAAGCTCAGTGGCTGCTCTGCAAAAAAAAATCTAAAAAGCAGAAAGCAGTGAGTAATAGTAAACAAGGCGTTGGGCTGGATGATCACAGCAGGCCAAGCAGCATCAGAGGAGCAGGAAGGTGACGTTTCGGGCCTGGACCCTTCTTCAGACCCTTCTTCATCCAGCTCTACACCTTGTTATTTCAGATTCTCCAGCATCTGCAGTTTCTACTATCTCTGAAGTAATAGTAAACAGTAGTTTTCCCACTAGAGAATGGTGGACAGTGTTGGCCAAGTGCTGGGATTACTGCTTTTATCAGTATCTTTCTATTTCATTGTGGTTTGACCATTGGAATACAGAGAAAATGTTTAAAAATTATTGATGATATAAAACTTGAAGGTTTGGCAAATGGTGAAGATGATACCAATTGACTGCAGCAGGATGTAACTAATTTGACAAAATGAGGAGATGCATTGTAGATGTAATTTAGTACAGAGAAATGTGAGATAAGGTGTTTTGGCCGATAGGATAAGGAGAAGCTATACAGTAATAATGGCATTTAGGGTGCCCAACTTTGTGGAGTGCCCAGGAGTCTACTAAATGATGATATAAACTTAAAGTGGAATTGATAGCATTGTCATAGAGTAATCAAGGTCTACCGCACAGAAAAAGGTCCTTTGATCCATTGAGTCTGTGCCGATCAAAAACAACCCGCCTAACTATTCTAATCTCATTTTCTAGCACCTGGCTCTCAGTCTTTTATGCCTTAGCATCACAAGTGCATGTCTAAATGTTTCTTCAATGTTCTGAGGGTTTCCACCTTGATCACTCTTACAGACAGTGAGTTCCAGAATCCCACCAGCTTCCTCACACTCTCAGGAAAGACACTCATTATGAAAACGGTGTTTGGTGTTTAGGAAGTCTCCCGTCAGTAAATGTGACCAGGATTCAGGGTGGCACAGTGACAGAGAGTCAGCTCACCAGCAGAGACAGATCCAGGCCCAGCTGACAATGTCGTACTGCAGACTCAGATAAGGCACTAAATACTTCCAAATTCTGAAAATGGTATCTGAGAGGAATATGCAACTCTGGTCATTTATATTTTATGAATTGGCAGAAAATTAAAACAGTTAAATATTGATGTTTCAAACACAGTTTTTTTCAAGTACAATAGTCTGAGGCAAGGCAGACCTTTCTGTGGAAATTTCCTAATCCACCTGAACCGGGATGTTATTCCACATCACTGCAATAGGTGGGATTTGAATCTGGGCTTCCTAGGCCAGAGGCAGGGACATGAGCACTGCACCACAAGAGCCCCCATCCCCCTCCTCCCATCCCAGAGCTTGCTGTATCTACATTGAAATCGTTGTCAAGTAAAGGTGCCTGTTAGATGGCTTTTATCACAAATTGAGAGGGCTGTCTGAAGGTGTTGTAAAGTTTTGTATCCTATCGGATGCAATTATTGCTGAGTTCGATGTGCTTTAAACTCAGCACAGTGTACGGATTGCTTTATTGGTTTCCTTCTAACCTCAGGATGTTGAACACAATGTGTAAAACAATATCAGGTGGTTTTTGCTGGTGAGAGAAAGGAGAAAACGAACAGTAACATAAAGGGAAAAAGTCAGAATCAGGGAGAGTGGCCGAGGGAGCTGCTGATCTGACAGGGAAAGTGAGAAATTGGGCCAGTGAAGAAATTTGTCCACTTCCTCCTCAGCGCTGGCTCTTTATAACGTCCCCAGGATGTCTCCAGCTGGAGGTGGTAACACAAAAGGCACAATTTCAAAATATGTTCAGAAGCAGATGGAGTGACACACGGGCAGTGTGTGGTGGTGGGGTGTAGTGCGGGGTGATGGAGGCTATTGGGGGGATTGTTGGGGGGTGCTGATGGGGTGGTGCGGCGTGATGGGGTTGTGGTAGGGGTGTTAGGTGGTTGTGGTGGTTGATTGGGGGTGATTGGGGGTGATGGGGGTTGTGGGGGGTTGTGGGGGGTGATGGGGAGTTGTGAGGGAGTGATGGGGGTGTTATGGTGGTTGTGGGGAGTTGTAGGGGGTGATGGGAGTGATTGGGGGTGTGATGAGTGTTGGTGGGGTTGATTGGGGGGCAGGTGATGATGTACATGGATCTGTGAAGGTGGAAGAAGAGTGAACAGCAAAGTTAAAGTCAGGTCATCAATAGAGGGATTGAACACCAAAGGAGGGACATCATGCATATCATTTATAAAGCTCTAATAGGCCACAACTAATTATTTTGCCTAGTTGTGGTCACTACATTTCAGAAATGTAAGATGAGATTTGAGCATGGAAAGCCCGAAGATCATGAAGTAGGTCTTCTTTATTCCACTGGCTTCAGGTCATTTGAAGCATGAAGGAAATTGAAGTGAAATAGGGAAGACACATTGTTTACATAGAATGATGTCTGTGGTTTACATCTGGCTGAGAAAATCCTTTGTCTCCCCATGTGACCCCCTTCCCCAAAGTCAGCCTGTCCTCCAGAGAGAGAATCCATTTGACTGTCCTGTTTGCTGTCCTCCCTCACTGTTGCCTTTCGCTGCTGGAAGTCTCAGTACCAACTGTTCGAGCTGCCTTGCTGAGTGCCTCTGGCTTGAATCTTCAAGTCCGCGTCAGTGGCAACGTTCTCATCTTTTCTGTTTGCTCAGACCAGTAATGTATCAGGGTGATAGCCAGCATTTCCTCAAGAAGACTTTCTCAATCTCTTATCTGGTACATTCACAGAGATTCAGACTGTTTGGCCAGTTACCCACGCTGGAGCCTGGGAGGTCAGCTTCCCAAGGACTGTATGCTCAGCAGCATTTGCTGCTTCGGTTTTTGCATCTCGGCAGGTCATCCCTGCACCATTTTTCGGGAGAGCAGCAGGCCTCCTGACATTCAATGAGCCCTGTTGATTCACAACATACAGGTCATACATGTGACCTCACTTTACTTGACCCATCAAGCACCAGCACTTCATGTTCCACAAAACTGCTGAGTGAGCTGCTTGTCT
This sequence comes from Rhincodon typus, assembly GCF_021869965.1. Taxonomy (NCBI): domain Eukaryota; kingdom Metazoa; phylum Chordata; class Chondrichthyes; order Orectolobiformes; family Rhincodontidae; genus Rhincodon; species Rhincodon typus. The sequence continues at coordinate 51,484,614 of NC_063351.1, read as the reverse complement.
CCTCCTCATTAAACTAAACCTCCGGCTTCAAGCAATTCCCCTCTGGGCTGCTTTCTGAGGCAGCTCTCCAGCTTTTAATTTAGTGGAATAGGTGTCGCCCTCTGTGTCCAGCCACTTGATGGCTATAAGTTCAGGGTTTGCGACAACCTGCATCTTATTCTGACCCTGAGATTCTGATTTTGGAGGAATGCCCCTAAGCTAATTGGACAGTCAATCTTGTCAGCGTTAGGACATAGAACATAGAACAGTACAGTACAGTACAGGCCCTTCGGCCCACGATGTTGTGCCGACCTATTATCCTACTAAGATCAATCTACCCTGCATACCCTACATTTTACTCTCCTCCATGTGCCTATCCAAGAGTCGCTTAAAAGTCTCTAAAGTATCTGACTCCACTACCACTGCTGGCAGCGCATTCCACATGCCCACCACTCTCTGTGTGAAGAACCTACCTCTGACATCTCCCCTATACCTTCCTCTAACCACCTTAAAACTATGCCCCCTCGTAATAGTCATTTCTGTAACAGTCATTGTATTCGTTCAATGTTTTGCTTCTCAGCATTTCTGTCTGTCATTCTCAAACACCTTGCTCAGCCCTTTATGATGCTTGGCTGTCAACACATTGACATGACCATCTAAGTCAGAAGGTTTGGTGAGTCCAAAGATATGGTCCACAGGAAGGACAGGGTTTCATCCAGAGAATAGCCTGTGGATGAGAGTGAGGTGCTATCTTGTGCTTAAGCATTTCCAGAAGATAGTCGGCTCACTTTAGTTTGCTCTCAGGCAGCAAAATACGCGGACAGTTGTGCAGAATACGATTTAATCATTCGAATTGTCCATTACCCTCTGGATGATGAGGTGGTGTAGCTCTTGGCAATGCCATTGATTTTGTAAAACTCCAGTAGGATCTTGCTCTTGAAGTTTTATCCCATATTACTGTGAATCCAATCTGGAAAACTGAAACAAACGGGCTAATCTCATACTACCACTCCGACTACAATGAATGCCTTTTGGTCACAGAATAGAATGGTCTGTATGAATTTATGAAGACATCTGTGAGTATGAGAACATGCTAAGTTGCATGACTACTGGGGTCAGGGTCGTAAAATCCATTGCAACGATTTCTAGAGGTTACTTTGTGGCCAGCAGTCCTGTGCTGGGATATGTGTTTTCCTGCTTTGGCTAAAGTATTTCTGTCAATTTGGACATAAATAATCTATATGAGCCACCATCCCAGGCCACTTCCAGCCCCTCAACAGTTTCCATCCCTGATTAGACTCCCTCATTCACTGATGGTGGGTTGATGTACGTTCGGCCTTCCGGGAATGGCACAGTCTGTTGATGTCTGCTGGGATCCATTATTAAAATACATGGCAAAGGTGAAACCACAAATGGCTGTCCTTATCTGGATCTGGTTTGGATCTTGCTTGTAAATGCAACTAAGACACTCCATTCGAATCCTAGTCCAAATCTTAGCCACAGCACGCTGTAGCCTGACAGGCTGTCTTCTGTGGTCAGCTTCCAACCAAGAACGTCACTGTTTCCATTGCATTTGCATAAACTGCAGTGGAGCTGGAATCGAAACTACACAGGTTCAGTGGCCCGTGGGATCTCTATTGCGCCAGGTTGGCACATGTTTGAAAATAGCTGAGTGGGTTGTTGTCTGGAAACACTTCAAATTCTACACAAATCGGAATGTCTTAGAATTCTCAAAAAGAGCTCACTTCAAAGCTAGCAATTTGAATTTCATACTCAGGTAATTGTCCATGTTCCTCTCGCTCATCTTTGAGGCTCTGACTGATATAAGCAATAATCATTCTTTTTCTACCCTTAGCCTTGAAGCAGGGCTGTTAACAGATTTAAGGGACCTGCATCTGTTTCCAGTATGAAAGGGAGATGGAAATCTGGGTAGTCAAAGACTAGTGATTGGACAAACTTCTGCTTGAGGCTATAAGAGCACTCTTGACGTACTGGAGTGCAACTGTCTGTGATGCTCTGATACATGTCTTATACACCACTTTCTAACTGCTGCTTCAGGATTCTCTGATCACCTCAGCAAAATATGAAGTGGTGTAGTCGACTGTTCATAGTATGCAAAAACCACTGAGAATAACCAGTTAGATCAACGAACTTACACAGTTTCCTCCCCATCTTGAACAGAGAGCAGTACTGCACTCCTTGGAGTTTTTCATCATCAGGAATTCTTGGCAATTGCTCAAACTCCACTGCTTGGTGCCGTCCCTCACGGTCACCACATGCTTCTGGAGCTTCCATTATAGGTAGGACATGAGAGTCTTTGAGTCAATGTCAAAGAGATTGACCAGAATGGGTTCCAGGGATGAGGGAACTCAGCTACAAGTTTCAATTGGACAAAACTGGAAATGTTCTCCTTGTGACAAAAATATTTTAGCAGAGATATGATAGACCTACACAGGGTTCTGACAGATTTAGATAAGGAGACACAAAAACTGTCCTCAATAGGTGATGGCACAATCATCAGGGAGGACAATTTTAACATGTTGGGTAAAAGATACAAGGTGGGATGGGGGTTGGGGTGGATACAAATGAGAGAAAGAGAATTTTTACACAGGGAGTTGTCATGACCTGAGTGGCCAATGAGAGCGGTGGAAGCTAAATGATTGATGATTTCAAAAGGAAATTGGTTGGAGACCTGAGGAAAATAAAATTGCAGAGGTACAGGGAGTAGATACGGCTATAGGATTGTCTGAATTGTTCTGTAGGGAATGAACAGGGACATGATGGGTCAAATGTTGACTTTTTGTGCCAGTATGGCTCTGAGATGGCAGGGCACTATGCCACGCTGTAGGTGTACTCTGTCTCTCCTCATAGCACACAATAAGCCCATCGTTAGCCATTAGTCAGTCATGCACTGCTTATCTAGTTTGTGTACTTCCTGTGGTGTTTCACATTATGTGCCTGTCCCTGAGACACCCCCACGTAGAGAAATAGCACTCAGGCCATTTCACTTACATCCGATTCACTCGCTTGTAAGTGTCTTTGCTTAAATTCATTCTTGTGGGATGTGGGCGTCGCTGGCTGGGCAACATTTATTGCCTGTTCCTAATTGCTCCTTGAGAAGGTGGTGGTGAGCTGCCTTATTGAACCGCTGTAGTCCTCCTGCTGTGGGTTGACCCACAATGCCATTAGGGAGGGAATTCCAGGATTTTGACCCAGTGACAGTGAAGGAATGGTGATATATTTCCAAGTCAGGGTGGTGAGTGGCTTGGAGGGGAACTTGCAGGGGGTGGTGTTCCCATGTATCTGCTGTTCTTGACCTTCTAGATGGAAATGGTCGTGGGTTTGGAGGGTACTGTCTAAGAATCTTTGGTGAATTTCTGCAGTGCATCTTGTAGATGGTACACTCTGAGTGTTGGTGGTGGAAGAAGTGGATATTTGTGGACGGGTTGCCAACCAAATGGACTGCTTTATCCTGGATGTTGTCTTGAGTTTTGTTGGAGCTGCACCTATCCATGCAAGTGGGGAGTAGATGGTGTACCTTGTAGATGGTGGACAGGCTTTGAGGAGTCAGGAGGTGAGTTACTCGCTGCAGTATTCCCAGCTTCTGACCTGCTCTTGTAACAACTATGTTTGTGCGATTGAGTTTCTGGTCAATGATAACCCCCAGGACATTGATAGTGGGAGTTCAATGATGGTAATACCATTGAATGAGAAGGGGTGGTGATTAGATTGTCTCTTATTGGAGATAGTCATAGCCTGGCATTTGTGTGGCGCGAATGTTACTTGCCACTTGTCAGCCCAAATTCTAATTTTACTTCTATTTCATTGAAAAAAAAAGAAAAACCCCAGCAAAATAAAACATCAGCACAAATGGTGATGGGCATGCTCAGAATATTGTCCCGATTTTTAACAAAGGATTTTGAAATGACTACGATTTGGACCTAACACTGACCTCCTGTGTAACAAAGAGATTGACAAAAGAGATCTCAATCATGATGTCACGTGTTTGTTGCCTGGACTAATAATGAGAAAGATTTGCGTGTTCAGATTTTTGACAAGAGATTAAACTAATTCTCGCCGACTGAAAAATGCTGTTTCAAATGATGTTCGGTTTGTTCTGTCTGCTGAACATCTTATTGAAATGCATCAATTCCAAACGTCCTTCCAGACCAGCGTGGGCCCGAGTTGGGCTGTAAGTATTTCAGGAGGATCTAGTTGAAATGAACCTGCCTTCTGCTCGCCAGTGGTGCCTGCCCTTTCTCCTCAGATCCACCTGTTTTGCAGTCATTGGTAGGACACAGATACCGGACTGGATCACAAGCCAGTACTTGGTTTTCAGGATACTGGGGCTTGTATCATTGCTGGTGTGTTTAATACTCCTTAAGAGAAGCTGGGGTTTCCACCAAAGGATGGTGAGTGAGTAAACTTTGGTTGGGAACTGAGTGGTAGAACTTTGTCCAGGCTGGTTTTGGCTGAGCTCACCATTATCGTCATGTAACTATGTAAGCATTAGGCAGCTGCTGGGGAAACTTGAAAATTGGGCCAAGTCAGTTTTTAGTGGGATATTTTCAGGGTTCATTGGAGAGCAGGATATGGGTTCCTAAAATTGGCCTTTTGTTTCCTGTTGTATATCAAATTGTCTTGTACCTGAGTTCTGCCAACATTTAATATTTCCATTTCTAGAATTGTGCCACAGCCACCATTGTAATTCGTTTGTTATCTTTTATCTCATCGCCATCATCCAGTCTTTTCCTGAATATTTTAATAGATGCTGGGGGGGTGTTGGGGGCACTTCTGGCAGGTCACTGGATCATTTTCAATGGTAAATATATAAAGTAAATGGCAATTATCCATTCATTTCACTTTGGAGGTCAATGCAGCCCCCAATGTAATGCTACAGTCGAAAAATAGAAAAGTCTTGCATTTATGTAGCACTTTGGATGCCTTCAGGATCTCTGAAAGCACTTTGTAGCTGAGGAATAGTTTTTGCAATTTACACACTGTTGTGATGTAGATGCGGGAGCTAACCTGTATGTAAGCAGATCTTCACAAACAAAAATTAACCAATAACCAGATAATATATTTGATTTATCAGTAGCGACGGTTCAGGGAATATTGCTGGCTCAACTCTATTCCTTAAAAACAGTGTCTTTTGCGTCAACACGTGAGGCTTAAGGCTTTCATCTGAGGGTGACATTTCAGAGCTTCCAAAGGAATGCATTGAAGTTTCAGCCTCAATGATGTACGTAGAGCCTGGGGGTGGGGAATGAGTCTATAACCTTCTTACTCAGACGCAGGAGCCTTAGTAGTGAGTCATGGCTCTGTGTTTCGAAGCTGCACAGCACGTGAGCAAACCTGGGAACAAACCTCTTGATTAATGTCCATTCAATTGCAATGGAGTGAAGTGTATGTGTGTCTCTGTGTGTGTGTGTGTCTGTGTGTGTGTGTGTCACTGTGTGTGTGTGTGTGTGTGTGTCACTGTGTGTCTGTGTGTGTGTGTGTGTGTGTGTGTGTGTGTGTGTCACTGTGTGTCTGTGTGTGTCTGTGTCTGTGTGTGTCACTGTGTGTTTGTGTCTGTCTCTGTGTCTGTGTCTCTGTGTGTGTCACTGTGTGTGTCTGTGTGTGTGTGTGTGTGTGTGTGTGTCTGTGTGTGTGTGTCTGTGTCTGTGTGTGTGTGTCTGTGTCTGTGTGTGTTTGTATCTGTGTGTCACTGTATGTCTGTATGTGTGTGTCTGTGTGTGTGTGTCTGTGTGTCTCTGTGTGTGTGTGTTTGTGTCTGTGTGTGTCACTGTGTGTCTGTGTCTCTGTGTGTGTGTGTCTGTGTGTGTGTGTTTGTGTCTTTGTGTCACTGTGTGTGTTTGTGTGTCTGTTTGTATCTGTGAGTCACTCTGTGTGTGTGTCCGTGTGTGTGTTTGTGCCTGTGTGTGTCACTGTGTGTATCTGTGTGTCACCGTGTGTATCTGTGTGTCACTGTGTGTGTTTGTGTGTCTGTGTTTGTGTCTCTGTGTGTGTCTGTGTTTGTGTTTGTGTGCGTGTGTGTCACTGTGTGTGTCTGTGTGTCACTGTGTGTGTCAGTTGTGTGTGTGTCTGTGTGTCATAAGGGAAAAGCAAGAGCAAAACTGGACATGAAAATTTCATGATGAATACAAGGGAGAAAATAAATAAAGTAGCATCCATTTCTAAACATTCCATGGTCAAAAGTAATTAAAATAAAAACTGGTTCTAGTGACACCACAAATTCTGGCCAGAATGGGGACTACTGGTTAATATTCCCCACTAATCACAGCTGGAAACTGTGATGCGAGATTTGATGAGGTTTGTTTTTATACCCTAATGATAAATCATGTAATTGGTATCAAGTAACCAGCCTCCTTTACTGCACTGTCCAGAAAAATAATGCTGCTTTTATCAGGAAACTTTGTCTGAATAGACTCTGTTTGCTAGAAGTCGTGACCCTTGTTGATGCCAATATCCACTTCTTAAATTCAAGTTTATTATTTGCATCTTCCAGCAGGGCAGCCTGAGTGTTGATTATTCAGATTCAGGCTCCGAGAACTTCATTTACCCTGACAATTCAGAAGATGTTCACTCAATTCTCTCCAGGATAGAACATTTCCTCAGGAAGATGGAGCGAGTCGGGAAGAAATTTCTAACAATGCACAACAGCAAAGCTCGCTGATTCTGCCATTGTAGCTTTTCCTCCTGCAGTAGCTGCTTCTCTCTGAATACTTCCCTAAAATGACATTTATGTATTATAAACACTTTATCAGCTTATGTGTTGCTTTCTGGGTATCCCCAACCCACAAGCCATCCCTTTGATTCCTGCGTGAAATAAACTGACTGAGCAGTGCAGCTGCAGGTTGGAAGGGGTGAGAATGGCGTAAAGGGTTGACCAAAAGGATCCAAAAGCCAGGCATATTCCCCGCAATAACCCAAGTCCAAAACATCCCGTACCGGCTTTGAGTGAGGATTCTTTGCTCACCTCAAACACGATCAGTGACCGTGCTGTGCTCATAGACTCTTCCAATGTTGGGCTGGCAGAATAGAAACAGACTCATCACACCACAAGAAAGCAGCTGACAGTTATCTTCTGCTCTTGAGGTTTGTGATCTTAAGCTTGAGAAAACTTTGGCTTATTCACAACTTGATTTTGTTTGGAAGAGCAGTCAAGCAGCTCATTGAATGTTATGGATTTGGGGTAAAACATAGAAATTAGGAGCAGAAGTAGGCCATTCAGCCCTTCAAACTTGTTCCACCATTCAATATGATCATGGCTGATCATCCAACTCAGTCCCCTGTTCCTTCTTTCTCCCCATACCCTCTGATCCCTTTAGTCTTAAGAACTATGTCTAACTCCTCCTTGAAAACATTCAATGTTTTGGCCTCAACCACTTTCTGTGGCAGCGAATTCCACAGGCTCACCACTCTCTGAGTGAAGAAATTTCTCCTCAGCTCAGCCCAAATGACCTACTCGGTATCCTTAGATTGTGGCCCCTGGTTCGGGACCCCCTCATCATCAGGAACATCCTTCCTGTATTTACACTATCTAGTCATGTTGGAACTGTATAGGTTTCTATGAAATACGCCTCACTCTACTAAACTCCAGCAAATATGGTCTTAACCAATCCACAGTCTCTCTTCATGTGTCCAGCCATTCCCAAGAATCAGTCTAGTAAATCTTCATTGTATTCCCTCTGTAATATCCGTCCTGTGATAAAGAGACCAAAACTGCACACAATACTCCAGGTGTGGTCTCACCAAGGCCCTGTACAATTGCAGCAAGTCACCCCTGCCTGTGTACTTGAATACTCTCACTGTGAAGACCAACACACCGTTTGCCTTCTTCACCACCTTCTGCACCTATTTGCTTACTTTCAGCAACTGATGTAGAAGGAAGCCCAGGTCTTATTGCACCTCCCTTTTCCTGTCTAATGCCATTCAGATAATAATCTCCCTTCCCTGTTCCTGTTCTCAAAGTGGATGACCTCACATTTATTCACATTAAACTTCATCTGTCCTGCATTTGCCTACTCACTCAACTTGTTCAAATCACGGTGAAGCGTCTCTGCATCCCCTCAGTTCACCCTCCTACCCAGTTTGGTGTCATCTGCAAACTTGGGGCTATCACATTTAGTTTCCTCAGCTAAGTAATAAATAAAAATTGTGAATTGCTGAGGTCCAATCACTGCTCCTTGTGATACCCCACCAGTCATTGGCTGCCACTGAGAAAATGATCTGTTTATTCCTACTATAACAAGGTGTAGAGCTGGATGAACACAGCAGGCCAAGCAGCATCATAGGAGCAGGAAGGCTGATGTTTCGGGCCTAGACCCACCCGAAACGTCAGCCTTCCTGCTCCTATGATGCTGCTTGGCC
>NC_063351.1:51434965-51466259 GCF_021869965.1 Rhincodon typus | reverse complement strand
TGTACCACCCCACCAACCTCCGGATCCAACGCATCATCCTCTGACACTTCCGCCATCTGCAATCCGACCCCACCACCAAAGACTACACCTGCCCCTACACCTCCCCCCTCACCCCCAAGAAGACTTTCCACATCAAGCAGATGTTCACCTGCGCATCTGCTAATGTGGTATACTGCATCCGCCGTTCCCGTTGTGGCCTCCTCTACATCGGGGAAACCAAGCGGAGGTTTGGGGACCGCTTTGCAGAACACTTAAGCTCAGTTCGCACTAAACAACTGTACCTCCCAGTCACGAACCATTTCAACTCCCCCTCCCATTCCTCAGACGACATGTCCATCCTGGGCCTCCTGCAGTGCCACAACGATGCCACCCGAAGGTTGCAGGAACAGCAACTCATATTCCGCTTGGGAACCCTTCAGCCCAATGGTATCAATGTGGACTTCACAAGCTTCAAAATCTCCCCTCGCTCTACCGCATCCCAAAACCAGCCCAGCTCGTCCCCGCCTCCCTATCCTGTCCTTCCTCCCACCTATCCCCTCCTCCCACCTCAAGCCCCACCCCCATCTCCTACCTACTAACCTCATCCCGCCCCCTCGACCTGTCAGTCCTCCCTGGACTGACCTATCTCCTCCCTACCTCCCCACCTACACTCACCTTTACTGGCTCCATCCCTGCCTCTTTGACCTGTCTGTCTCCTCTCCACCTATCTTCTCCTCTATCCATCTTCTATCCGCCTCCCCCTCTCTCCCTATTTATTTCAGAACCTCCTTCTCCTCCCCCCATTTCGGAAGGAGGGTCTAGGCCCGAAACATCAGCCTTCCTGCTCCTCTGATGCTGCTTGGCCCGCTGTGTTCATCCAGCTCTACACCTTGTTATCTCAGATTCTCCAGCATCTGCAGTTCCTACTATCTCTGACAAGAACTTCCCCTTTTTTTCACTTTGTAAATTCCCTGGCTCATGATGCACTTTCCTCCAAAGGGTCATTTCTGAGAGGCTTTGGGTCAGAGGTGGGGCCTAGTATTCTGTAGCGAAGGCCATCAATCCACCTCCTTGAGATTCAATGCCCCATTTAATGAGGGACAGGTTGGGGCAGTAAAGGACAAATACATTTTAATACCTAAATGAATCACTTCTGTTCCCACACTGAATTTCCCAATGATATCCTCCTCCACAACACTAGCCAAGTCCACAAACATTCAGGGCATCTGGCTGCAGCTGCTCAGACCTGTTTGAAATGGAAAATAGGAACAGGAGTAGGTCATTTGGACCTTTGAACTCTCTAATTTTTTTTTAACTGTTTCAGGCTTTTGCCATGATTTCATTCTTTAGTCCACATATAGCTGTCTCTTTCTAGTGACCTACAATCAGAGGTTAATTTGATTCCATGTTCCATGCCATTTATTGCAGAGTAAAGGGTATTATACATTTACTTTAACTATAGTTACTGAGCATGCACAAACGGAGATTTATCTTATTGATGTCAAATCGCTGAGTCTGGGGAGGACCAGGGAGCATCTTACCAGCTTCAGTAAAGACATTTGATTTCAGTAATACAGTGCTCATTGTGACTGATTGATTTCTTCCTGTTGTTGACTGTGTTTTCTACCATGTATCTTCTCCCTTGCCCTTTCAGCTCCAGCTCAGACTTTCCAATTCTGCGATGCAGGGGCTACACAGGTCTCAAGGTCCATCATCTGCCCATCTCCACCAGCACTGATCCTCACTCTGGGCTCACCTCCCAAGCCTGGGTTTGGATCACTGGACTGGCCTGGTTGTTCACTGTCACTTTAGGCTCTTCCAGCTGCCTCTGGTTCAGGAATCTGAATATCACTGCCACCATGTAATACAGTGGGCAGGATGAGTAGGCAGCAGCAAGCTTTATTGAACATAACCATTTGCAGAAGGCAGTTAGAGAGGACAGTTCCAGTTCCCTGTGATGACTTTTCACACACCCTGAGTGGTCACCCCCAGAGTAAAAGTCATAGTTCCCCTTTATCTACAACAAGTGCCCAGCTTCTCTTTCAGTCTTCTTTCCTCCCAATAGCTTATCCAAGTTTCTCCAAGTAACCCCATCAGCTGACATTTCTGCAAACACACCAACTGGAAAGATCAGCTTGTACATTATTTACTTTAGACATTTTAAAGTTAGGAATTAAATCTTGCTGCCATTGTCCAATAAAAGTTTAGCCAAACACTTTGCTCAAGGAGACAATGTTTCTTTAATAAAGAACTTATTGGATCTCAAGAAGGTTGGTGGGAAGGATTGATAGCATCAGAAACAATGTTCATCTTTTATTCTTAGCTCTGGTGACATCATATCCAAAATCTTTTCAAATATAATTGGTTAGACTTTAAACTAAGTTTCAGTGTTCCCTGACAAATCTCGGGTGCTTTGTTATCAGTAACTTGCTCAGGCCCCTGTTTACAACACTGTAGTAACTGGGTCAGGGTTGAAAATACTGAGCCTTATTTATAACTATATCGCCTGGCATTGGGCTAAACTCTATATTTGTCGTCCCCTTTCAGAAATCCTGTAAACATCTATTTCTGTCAATTTGTTCATATTCATTGCAAAATATCATTACCCAGAGACTTCTGCGTTTTATTTAGTTGTCCTGTGGGTTTGTCCCTTCTAAGAGTTTAATGATGGAAGGTTCCTAAACGATGGAGGATCCTTGATTGCGTTGTCGTTTAATTACTTATTAACACCGTCGTTGGACAAAGAGCTGATCGATGGGCATCATGTTCATATAACATTCTCAGATATTATTATGAGGATGGTTTCATATTCTTTATATTATTTCTTTACATTGTGCTATTGCCATGTGGCATTAATAGCAGAAAGGGGCGGTTAGCACTGCTGCCTCACAGCACCAGGGACCCAGGTTCAATTCCAGACTCTGGCGACAGTCTGTGTGGAGTTTGCACATTCTCCCCGTGTCTGCGTGGGTTTCCTCCCACAGCCCAAAGATGTGCAGGGTAGGTGGATTGGCCACGCTAAATTGCCCAGTGTTCAGGGATGTGTAGATTAGGTGGGTTAGACATGGGGAAATGCAGGGATAGGGGAGTGGGTCTGGGTGAGATGCTCTTCAGAGGGGCGGTTAGGCCAAATGGTCTGTTTCCACACTGTCGGGATTCTATGACTATTTTCTGTAATGTTGACCCACTCTCCAATTCTTTGCCTCTTTTCCTAAGATGACTGATACTTCCTTCAATACAATTCCATAACCAATCCCACCCAAATGGTGACATCATTAAAACCACAGAAAAATGGTAACACATTCACCATTGTGTCTGTGCCCGCTGAATAAACAAACACCTCGCCCCCACCCCTCATTCCAATCCCACTCCCCAGCCCCTGGACTGTCACCTCCACTGGTTCCAGTGCTTCAGGGGCTGACCCAATTTCCATTTCAATGAGTAGAGGGCTTTCTACCTCCAACACCAAACAGGGAGCCAATTCCAGACACCCACTAGACTCTGGGTGAAAAACATATCCCTCATACCCTCTCAAATCTTTTTATCAATGATCTTAAATCTGTACCACCTGGTTAGTGTTCTGAAGAAGAGTCATATTGGACTTGAAACATTAACTCTGTGTCTCTCTCCACAGGTGCTGTGGACCTGCAGAGTTTCTCTAGTGTTCTCTGTCCTGGTTTCAAATTCCTAGCATCTGCAGTATTTTGTGTTTAACCCCTGGTAATTGATCTTTGTGCTGTGGAATCAGGTCGTACCTCATCAATCTATGCAGTCTGGTTTGATAGGCCCACTGACCACAGCAAAAGCCCAGGCCAAGTTCTTCGATGTCAAAGAACATATGTACCTTTCTAGCAGGTGGGAAAGACGTGGTGATTGTTTCGCCAGCTCAGGAATAGCGTGTAAACTAATAATAACCCAATGTGTCAATATGAGTCGCGGGTCTGATACCTTCCACTATTTGGTTTTAGATTCTGCACCAAAACCCTGAGGAAAATGAATCCTGTCCAGGAACATTTGCCCCTCCCCTTTCAAAAAGGCAATCACTAATTCAAGATGTAAACTAATCAGGTTTATTGGAAACAAAGATTGATACTTAACACATCACTAGTTGAAGCATAGGTTGATATGAACTTTAACAAATGTTAACAAATGCCAGGCAATGACCATCTACATCTCCAATATAACCACTACCTCTTGACATTCAATGGTGTTTACCATCACTGAATCCCCTTTCAACATCCTGGGGATCACCATTGACCATATGCTCAACTGGACTCACCACATAAGCACAGTGGCCACAAGAGCAAGTCAGAGGCTAGAAATCCTGCAGCGAGTAACTCACTTCCTGACTCCCCAAAACCTGTCCACCGTCTACAAGGCACAAGTCAGGAGTGTGATGGAATACTCCCCACTTGCCTGGATGGGGGCAGCCCCAGCAACACTCAAGAAGATTTACACCATCCAAGACAAAGCAGCCGCTTGATTGGCACCACATCCACAAGCATCCACTCCCTCCACCACCGACGCTCAGCAGCAGCAGTGTGTACTATCTACAAGATGCACTGCAGAAATTCACCAAAGATCTTCAGATCTGTTGAGCTCCTTCCAAACCCACGACCACTTCCATTTAGAAGGACAAGGCCAGGAGATACATGGGAACATCACCCCCTGAAAGTTCCTTTCCAAGCCACTCACCTTCCTGACTTAGAAGTATATCACTGTTCTTTCACTGTTGCTGGGTCAAAATCCGGGAATTTGCTCCATAAGGTCATTGTAGATCAACCTACAGCACATTGTTCAAGGAGGCAGCTCAGCACCACCTTCTCAAGAGTAACTAGGAATGGGTAATAAATGCTTGGCCAAGCCTGCAATGCCCACATTCCATGAATGAATTTTAAAAAACATATCAATCTGATTTTCCTATAGGTCCCAGGACTTCTGGGGTTTTCTTTTTTAGATTTCTTGTTCTTGGTCTCTTGACTCAGTGTCCATCAAGGTTTCAATTAAACCAACAGAATTCCAATACACATAGAAGCCCTTCACAGCCGATAAACTTCATCTCTCTCTCTCTCTCTCTGATGGACACAGTTTCTGAACAAATAGACCAATTACTCTATCTTAAGTAAATTATTGTAACCCTGATGCTGGAGTCTAATACTGATCATGTTATTTTTCTATATTTTTGATGGTGGGCTGAGACAGGATTGTTTTAAAAATCAAGCATTGTTGAAGCATTACCGTACATTTTAAAAGCGCATTACCTTTGTAAGAGCTGTATACCTGGCTGTTTATTTAAGTAGTGGCAGAGATTTCATTCCAGACGAGCTGGAATTAGGGAGTATGAGATTCAACCAGCAACAAGTATCTGATTGGGTCTGTGAATGGTGACTGGCTGGTTGATGACAAAGATATTTTGCCTGCCAACAACTGTGATTGGCTCCCAGTTAGCTGAACAGTTTGTGGGTGTGAAGTCATTGGGCCTCCAAAAATGAAGATGCTGTCCTTTATTTTGCAGTAATAAATGCTTCAAGCCTGAATAAAACCAGTTTATTTTCCCACATCAGTTGTTGCAAGCTGCGGTTTTTAACCAACAAGTCAGAGACATTTATAGGTGTGAATCACTCACCGTGTGCCTTCTGAAAACAAGTGAAAGTACCTGGAGAAGGAAGATTAAGGAGCAGCAAGTCCTGACCTACCAAAACAATCACCTGAGTAAACCCTGTGGCCGGGGACCATTGATCTGTTTCTTAGTCCTTCCCTCCACCCATTTCACCAATATTTTTATGTCTGTTTGTATGTGTGTAGGGTGGTTAGACTCTAAACTAGTTGGGTTAAATGCTGATGGTTTATAATTGTTACCTGTAGACAGAATCTATTTATTCAGAATAAATAGTAATTCTTATTAAACACAGAAGCCCAGTCTATGTGTTCTGTTAACCTGGGTCTAAAGATAAGCATACTGAGAAACTTAGTGGACTTTTGCAAAAACTCTGAGAATAGTGGGGCTTGACTTCCAGTGCACTGCCCCAGTGAGGTGTAACAATCTCCAGCATGAATTCATTCAGTAATCCATAATTTGTGACAATTATTTTAATCTCTTCTGAGTCTTCAGGGCATCTGCTCAAACTGGGACAAAACCCCCCGATCAAATGCTCATTTCCTAGCATGTTTCCATTCCCTCCTCTTTATGGGAGTGAGACAAACTGAGCAATTGAATTTTAGTATAGTTTTCAGCTTATGTTTTACACTCTGCTGCTGAGTCATGCAGCTGCCAATCGATGGCTTGAACAGCAGTAGACTTCGCAATCGCAAGTCAAATGACATCAACCGATGCAAGCAAAGCCTTTGAAAACTGCCTCAGGAGACAGATTGAGAATGAAATCATTAACTATGAAGCATTAATCTCAGTGTGATAAACGTGAGGTGTGAGTTGAATATTGTTTAATGCTGTTTGAAAAGCCAGAATGAATAATCGTTTTAGGGAGAACTTTCTTTCCCACCTTCAGTCACCTTTCACCTACCTTGGTATGTCCGAAGGTATCAGAAAATCTGATCAGGATATTTCCACTTTGGCTGATTTGCTACAATGCCAATTCCTCGAAGCAATCTATACACAGAAAGAATAATCATTAATTAAGCTCAATAATTTCTTTGAAACTCTCCCAACAAAACCAGGCAATCAGAAGGAAATAAGGACTTTTTGAATGTGTGGAATTGTTAAGGTTGAATTCCCTCAGTAGCTCATTAGAATTTGCACCACCCGATATAGTCCCAGAACCATAGGGATCAAAAATATCACAGGCTCCCTCCCTATGATGCATTGATGCTAAAGTTGGGCTCAGTATCTCAGGGCTGGGTCAAACAAAGCCTGCACTGTTTCTCGCTCCTGTTTGTGAATGCTGTATATGATAATGGTACTGAATGGGTTAATGTTGAAGACTGCACTAAGATCCACCCATTCTGACAATGTCGTAGAGTCTTGGTTGGTGAATAGTTCTGAATTTCAAAGGGTCAAAGGTGTCATTGATGATTCCCATAGCCTTTGTAGCAATGCCTAAGAAGTTTATGCAACTTGTACCAAATTCTCATAGAACGTAGAACAGTACAGCACAGGAACAGTTCATTTAGCCCACGATGTTGTACTGAATATGATGCCAAATTAAACTAATCCCTTCTGCCTGCCCTTGGTCCATATCCCTCCATACCTTGCCTATTTTTGGCCTTGCTAAAAATCCTTTAAATGCCCCTGTTGTATCTGCCTCCACCACCCCTCAGTGCGTTCCACACTCCTACCACTCTGTGTAAAAAACCTGCCCCTCACATCTCCTTTGAACTTTCCCCTTCTCACCTTAAATACATGCCTCCTAGTTTTAGCCATTTCAACTCTGGGAAAAAAGTTCTGACTGTCAACCCTGTCCATGCCTCTCATAATTTTATAAACTTCTATTAGGTCTCCCCTCAGCCTCCACTGCTCCATAGAAAAGAACGCAAATTTTTCTAGCCTCTTCTTATAGCTCATACCCTCTAATCCAGGCAGCATCCTGGTAAACCTCGTCTGCACCCTCTCCAAAGCCTCCACATGCTTCCTGTAATGTGGCAACCAGATTTGAATGCAATACTCTAAGTGCAGCCTAACCAAAGTCTGATAAAGCTGCAACATGACATCCTGACTCTTGTACTCAATTCCCCAACCAATAAAGGCAAGCATGCCATATGCCTTCCTTACCGCCCTATCTACTTATCATAAAACAAACCATGTTTTGAGAAAAGCACCTCTTCTTGTTCAGACCTATTTGTGGTTGAACATCTCCTCTGTAAATCAAAGAGGCCTTTAGACCCAGTCAAAGAAAGAGGATTAAGAGCAGTGTGGAGCTACAGGAACACAGCTGGCCTGCTGTGTTCCTCCAGCTCCACATTGTGTCATCTCTGACTCCAGCGTCAGCAGTTCTTACTATCTCAGAAGTAAGAGCAGTGGTCTGCCACAAACACCATTCAATTGATCCTCCTTGTAGAAAGGGAGGGCTAGATTTGGCTTGAATTTGAATCGGATCTGGAAAAATGTCTGAAAATTGTTAGGCTCACAGAAACTCCAGTTACCTTCAAAAGGCACTATAAACTACATCAGCTCCCCTCCCTGGATGGAGGGTCACAAGCTATGGCACAGTGTGTGGAGAAGGCATAGCCATGCCCCTGTGAGAACAGGGGAATGTTTTTATCTCGATGGTTGTGGCTCTTTGGAAATCTCCTCCCTCAGGAGGGGCTGTGAGCTCAGTCATTGCATGTGTCTCCAGTGAAGATCAGTTCATTGTGGACTCTAATGGAATCGAGAGAAATGGGAATTGGCATATGTTCAGTTCAAGGGTCAGCTGTGAACATATAAAAAACCGGCTGAAGGGTACAATGTTCTTTCTGTAATTTCTTAACATTCTAATGTTCTAAGAATGAAACCAGGAACATATGTGATTGGGTCTTCAGATTGGACCTTAACTGGAATAATATAGGAAGTATGAGCATAGTGGAACTGCCTCTAGGTTTAATAAACCTGAATCTTGTGTTCAAAACCCAAATGGCAGGATTTGAATTTTTAAAAATATCTTAAAATTAAAATTGTAATGAAGACCATGAAACCACTGTCAATTGTCATAAAAACACACCTGGATCATAATGTCCTGATGCAAACTGCTCTCCTTAACTGGTCTGGTGCATGTATGACCAGAGCCACAGTGAGACTGGGCTGTGGTCTTTGTAGGCAGAAGGACACTGCTTCTGATGCAGAATGTGGGAGCAGCTCTGGTTTCTTTCAATCTCCACCCCACCTCAGTGTGATGCAGCTTGGCAGATAAACTCCCACTGTTTTGACAGCAAGATTTTTCCCAGTTATTAATGTGGTTGTGCTTCAAGGAGAGCCTCAGGTGTCTCTGTAATGTCTCCCTTGTCCTCACCTGGAGTCTGGCCGCTTGATGATGTAGTGGAGCTGGTGTTTGGAGTGGGTGGGCACTGGGTGAACGTGAACACAGTGTCCAGTTTCATTGAGATTGGTTTGTGGAGTTGTAGACACCAGAACATGCTTCACAGACCTGCCAGTGAATATGGAGGAGTCATGTTGGTGGAGTTTCTCTGGAGCTCTGCAATGTTGCTGGTACACAGTTTATGTTGTCTCTGCAATCTCTGAATGTGGTGATAATAATGGCTGTGTCTCACATGAGGAGCTTGCAGAGGATGCAGCTTGTAGAGAGCTGAGCCAGTGCTCAAACTCTATACCAAAGGTGGGAGAGGTGACTGTCCACATTTAGGAAGTGCTCAATATATTCCAGAGTCTCTCTCAACATAAATGAGAGTTGGAATATTTGATTGCTAATGTTAAGTTGATATTGGAGTCTTGTTTTGGCAATGTTTGATGTTTGCTTCAGTAAATCACTATGCTCTGTGGAGTGTGCTCCAAGAAGTTCATAGAATCCCTACAGTATGGAAACAGGCCATTCAGCCCAACAAGTTCACACTGCCCCTCCGAAAAGCATCCCACCCAGGCTCACCCACCTACCATATCCCAAAATGCTGCATTTCCCACGGCCAATCCATCTAGCCTGCACAACCTTGGACTGTGGGAGGAAACCGGAGCACCTGGAGGAAACCCACGCAGACACAGGGAGAATGTGCAAACTCCACACAGACACAGGGAGAATGTGCAAACTCCACACAGACAGTCACTGGAGGGTGGAATTGAACCCCGGTCCCTAGAACTGTGAGACAACAGTGCTAACCACTGAGCCACCATGCCACCCAAGCTAGACCCAAGAAACATCATCACAACCTGCAGCTTATGCTTGATGGCAGCCGCAGTGTTAGCTGAGAGATCCAGAGCAGTGGGTGTGAAGCAAGGCTGTGATACTCCCCACAAGGCAATCAGCTTAGGAGCAAAAGTAGGCCATTCAGCCCATTGTGACTGCTCCCTTATTCAGTGAGATCATGGCTTATCTGTTAATCATCAACTCCACTTTTCCCCACAACCCTTGATTCCCTTACTGATTAACATCTCTCTGTCTCAGCCTTGAATGTACCTAATGACCCAACCTCAACAGCCCTCTGTGGTAAAGAATTCCATTGATTCACTCCCATCGAAACGAAAAATTCCTCATCTCTGTCTTAAATGTATGATCCCTTACTTTGAAATGGGGTGTCCTAGACTCTCCCACAAGGACAAACAATCTTTTTACATCTACCCCATCAGGTCTTTTATAATTCATTCCCTTTGAAATAAAGACCAACGTTTCATTTGTCTTCCCTACTACCTGCTGAACCTGGAAGTTTGCTCTTTGTGATTCATGGATGAGGACTCCCAAGCCCCTCTGCTGCAGCTTTCTGCAGTCTTTCTCCATTTAAATAATATTTAGCCCCTTTATTCTTCCTACCAAAGTGCATAACCTCATGTTTTCCCATGTGTTCCAGGTTTTTGCCCATTTGTTGAACCAGCTGTTGCCCATCTGCAGAGACACGTGTCGTAGGGATTTACAGCAAACTGAAAAAGGCCCATCGACTGAAAACATCACCTTCACCACTTACCTTCCCACCTATTTTTGTGTCACCACCAGTACATTCACTTCCCTCACCTATCATTATTACAGCAAACTTTGTTTGAACCAGCGCCTTATGAACTGGCACTCTTAATAAACTGACAAAAATTATACACCTTAAATACTGCAAAGTTTCCAGTATTATTCTGTCCAATTGTTATAGTTTTCTTTAAATGTATTTACCTCAGTATAAATATAATTGTTGTTCAATCAAATGGCCACACAAAATATCAATAGTTGATTTAATTTTGAGTTCATTTCTCTTCAATTACTGCGATCTCCACAAATTCTGAGTAGTCATTTGAGGTTGTGAGGGAGAAGGCTCTCTGCCAAAAAGTTTTATTTAAGGCAAAGTTGTATTGTTATTGAAGTGATTTATGCTGTAAGTAAAGTATAACCGGGATGTGTATGCCCCCAACATTCCGTTTCTATTACTTACTGTGTGTTTTTACAGTGATTGGGTGGACCCCTTGATTATTCAGAATATTTGATCACCAGTACACTCCTGGTGCCGGAGTGCTACTTAATGAAACATTTACTGTATATATTGGAAGCAATTGTGGCCCCAGCCTTTATCCCTGTGGCACTTCACAAGTTACAGCCTGAAAATGCCCCCCACGCCACCTCTCTGTTTTCTATGATTGAACCAATTCTCTAACCATGTTAATCAACTACCTCCAACATTGTGAGCTCTTATCTTCTAATTTACCTAACTGTGGCTATTCACCTCATCACAAACCAACTCCCCTCTGGTGTTGCTATAAATATAGTCTAAATGGTAAACTCTTTAACCTCAGTCTTCTCTTTGTCAAAACTGATCACCATTATAGACAGTCTGGGGGTGACGGCAGTGCCATTGCCCATGTTGTAACAGATTTGCACGCCACTCCAATCTCTGCGGCGCTGTGTACTAGAGACTTGATTTGTCCTTGAATGTTATGAGAACTGCAGGTTACACAATTCCAGGGCAAACTGATTGACTATCACAGCAAAGGCCTGCATGCTTCTTCCCAGAAAGCGCCCTGTGCTTATGTTCACAAAAGGAACATGAGACACCTACTTATCTGTAGCTACATGCAGCCTGCATGAAAGCAGGCGAGTGCAGGGGCTATTTGCATATCTGATCAGTTGACTGCACATTCATGATTGTTGTCAATAAGCAAATAATGTTAACATGCTTACCCTAAAAAATGAGACTTCCTTCCTGTAAGGTTTCACGGTATTAGCATCGGGAAAGTCCCTCACCTTTGTTTAGGAATGTCATGCTGTAGAATGCAGAGATAACAAACTCAAGCATGAGAAGAGTAAAAAAACCATCTTCATTGCTCTTGGCAATGTGCAGTAGTGGCCCAGTATTGCACAGATATCCAGGACTGGCTTGAGATTTTATCTGTTTTTGGGTGCTCAATGCACATTGAGACAAAGCTATTGTGTGGGTTTGGTAAGGAGTGTAGACAATATGAGACACACGGCATTGTGGGCCAGTCTTGATGGACCAATGGGCCTCTTCTTGTCCACCATTTTGTGTGTGTGCCCCATCCCAGCCCCCGTCCCCCAGCTGTTTTTCTGTACAGTACAAACCAGGACCTGGCTCTGTCTGGAAAGGGGCTCCATGTATTTTCATAAAGTAAGGTCATGCATTCGTTTCAGGCTCATGGAGGATAACATAAAAGAACAAGAACGTTTTCTAGAGGTGAAAACAGAATCAGCTGTTCTCAGCGGCAAGAATGAATGACTGGGAAAACATGAAATTATTGATCCTTCATATTTAAACAACATCCCCAAATTAGTTTCCATTAAGTTCAGATCTGATATCAAAAGGTGATTAAGCTTTAACTACAGACATATGAATTTATGTCTTTAAAACAACTCGAGTTTGTTCTGAAGACCCGAAACATCAGCTTTCCTGCTCCTCTGATGCTGCTTGGCCTGCTGTGTTCATCCAGCTCCACACTGTGTTATCTCAGATTCTCCAGCATCGGCAGTTCCTACTATCTCAAGTATTTTCTCCAGCTTTACCCCCTGCTCCTCCCTTGAAGGTAGTAACTCCTTGCTCCTAGCTGAGTGAGGTACAGTTTGCAATGATGGCACGCACACTCTCACACCACTAACCATGCCTGAGATTGAGCAGGCTGTGCCCATCTGCTGGGGAGTGACCCTTATTTAATACACACACACCCAGCCAGGGGGATTCTAACCAAGGTCACGTTGTGCAACAAGGGCTCCCAGTCCTGGGTCTTCCTTCAATACCTCTGTACCCATTTCCGAAAGATTTGATCCAATTGCAAATGACATTTACAAAGTCAGAAATCACACAAGACCGGGTTACAGTCCAACAGGTTTATTTGAAATCACAATCTTTCAAATTGTTGTGAGACTTCTAACTTTGTCTACCCCAGTCCGACACTGGCAGCTCCACAAATGACATTTACTTTTACTTGAGAAAGGATGTACTGGCACTGGAGGGGGTGCAAAGGAGTTTCACTAGGTTGATTCCGAAGTTGAGGGGTCTGGCTTATGGGGAGAGACTGAGTAGATTGGGATTATATTCATTGGAATTCAGAAGATTGAGGGTGGATCTTATAGAAACATATAAAATTATGAAGGGAATAGATAAGATAGAAGTAGAGAGGATGTTTCCACTGGCAGGTGAAGCTAGGACAAGAGGGCATAGCCTCAAGATTAGAGGGAGCAGATTTAGGACTGAATTGAGAAGGAATTTCTTCACCCAGAGGGTTGTTAATCTATGGAATTCCTTGCCCAGTGAAGTAGTTGACGCTACTTCAGTAAACGTTTTTAAAGATAAGGTAGATTTTTTTTGAACAATAAAGGAATTAAGGGATAAGGTGAGAACGCGGGTAAGTGGATCTGAGTCCACGAAAAGATCAGCCATGATCTTATTGAATGGCAGATCAGGCTCGAAGGGCCGGACGGCCTACTCCTGCTCCTCGTTCTTATGTTCTTATGTTCTTACAGCTGAGATCAGTTAAATCAGTGCTGAGAAGGATAGAATGGGCCTAATGAGCCTAATGGCCTCGTCCTGTGCCATGATGACTCTGTGATATTATAACTGTATAAGTCCAGTTCTTTCCTGATCTCTATAGTTGAACTATTCACTGGACCTTTTACAAACTCATCAATCCACTTCTACAGTTAACAAAATCTCCCACAAGTGTAATTTATAAATGTCACCTGAAAACTTTGATTGATGCTAGTTCTTGTTGTTTATGATTTATGATATAATTACATGTTTATTTGGGGAACTCTGTCACTTAAGGTTAGTTAGGCACTGGCTGTGATTATGTTCTGTAGATTTTAGGTGTATTTGCACTTACCCTCGAGAAACAGAAAACTGTGACATTGTAAGAATAGAAATAACAACAGAATGAGGAAAGGGCAGCTTATCCAATCCTTTCACAAACAACATACAATCGATAGCTGATCCTTGAGAAATTCTTCAGACAAAATGCATTATAAATGAATAGTCCATAATATAATTAACAAACAGTCACAATTCACAAAAGGTTAGCATGCAGGCACAGCAAGTAATTAGGGAAGCTATCTGAACATTTTATCTGAACGTTTTGATTTATTGTGAAAACAATTAACTACAAAAGTAGGGAAGTTTTGCTTTGGATATACAGGTCATGAGTGAGAGCACAAATGTAGTACTGTGTACAGTATTGTTTCCCTTCCTTCGGGAAGGATGTAAGTACATTGGATACAGTTCAAAGAAGGTTTCCCAGGCTGATTCCAGGAATGGGGTGCATTGTCTTATGAGGAAAGGTTGGACAGGCTGGAGTTTAGAAGTCTAAAAGGCAACTTGATAGAAACATTTAAGATTTTGAGAAGGTTTGCCTGGGGAATGTGGAAAGGATGTTTTCTTTAGTGGGAGGCTTTAGAACCAGGAGTCATCATTTAAAAATCAAACCTTGGCCATGTAAGACATCGATGAGGAGATTCATTTCTCTCTCAGAGAGTCCTAGGCCTTTGGAACTCTCTTCCTGAAAAGGATCTTTGAATATTTTTAAGACAGAGGCGAATGAATTCTTAGTAACCAAGGGGATGAACAGTTCTTGGGTCGAGGTGGGAATGTAGAGTTGATGTTAAAAACAGACCAGCAGTGATCTTATTGAATGGTGAAGCAGGCTTGACGATCTGTGGGCTAATCTAGTTCCTTGTTCATAAAGTTCATAAGTTCAGAGGATAATTCAATATAGGAGCAAGGCTACAGAGTTTAGAGACTAGATTACAGAGCTTATAGAGGCTCTTTCTCTGTGTAAATCTCTACATTTTTACTTTTTGAATATCTCCTTAAGTGAATTATTACTGAATCAATACCTGCGATCTTATAAGCACTGCATACCAAGTTCTAAGCTCTTGTCTGGTTAAAAATTGTTTTCTGTCCACGTTCTTTTGCCAATATTCTTAACATGTGTATTCACAGAATCACAGAATTATGATGGGATGGAACAAGACCATTCAGCCCATCGTGCCTGCACTGGTTCTATTACCTTGTGCCAATCTTCTGCCTCTTTCCCCTATCCTTGCACACCATTTCTATCCAAATAGCCCATCCAATGCCCCTTTTGAAAGCCTCAATTGCATCTGCCTCCTCCATATTGCCAGTCAGGGCGTTTAACCACTTGCTGGGTGAAAAGGTATTTTTCTCACATCACTGTGTTACACATCATTTTAAAACTTTGCCTTCTTGTTCTATTTTCTTTTACAAGTGGGAGCAGCTTGTCCCTAACTGCTCTGTCCAACCCACTCATGTTTTTAAAATTCCCGATCAGATAGCCTCTCAATCATTACGTTATAGTCTCCAGAAGTGGCTGCCAGCT
Organism: Rhincodon typus; assembly: GCF_021869965.1. Taxonomy (NCBI): domain Eukaryota; kingdom Metazoa; phylum Chordata; class Chondrichthyes; order Orectolobiformes; family Rhincodontidae; genus Rhincodon; species Rhincodon typus. The sequence continues at coordinate 51,450,865 of NC_063351.1, read as the reverse complement.
GTGACCCAATACCTTAGGTGTGTTTTCTAGCAATAGATTTGGAAGATTCCTATTCGCAACTTCTCCATTTTATTTCATGTTCACTTCTGTATTACTCACAAACTGACTTGGAATGTTACCAGCTGAAACAACTAATGTAGAAAATGGGAAACAATCACATTACCTCAAGAACATTCCCTAGTGCTTCAATTCAACCCATTTAATTAAATCCTCAACATTTACTTCATACATTATTTTTTATAAAAAAAAGGTTGAAACTAGCTTCCATGATGCTATCAATATATGGACTGTTTATGCTAAAATGTTTATTAGTGAAATGTTTCTATTTAAAATGCAAAAATCTTACTGACATTTAACCGTTGAAGATGTGGAAAAGTGGCAGATACAGCTCACATGACAAATTCACTTCCTGTAGCAGGTATCATTAAATTCTGGGCACTATTTCTGATGCACAATTATACCAGGACTTTTATCAAGTTAGACACCTTTAAACAGTTTTAATAAAACACCTAACATAGAAACAAAATATTTATAGCTCAAAGGAGGCTCATTGTATCCTTGCCAGCCAAAAAGGAGCTATCCAGCCTAATTCCATTCACTGGCTCATAGTCTGTAACCCTGTACATTATGGCACTTCAAGCTCCTACCCAAATGATTATTTTAATCAGCTAGAGGCTATTGCCTTTACAACGTTTTCAGGTCCTGAGTTCCAGACTCTCAGACTCTTGGGAATGAAAGGATTCCTGCTGAAATCTCCTTGAATTATTCTAGCAAGCATTTTAAATCCCTCTGCATAGTTAGCAACCTCCCTGCTAACAGAAACAGGTCCAGAGGTGCAGTTGGTTTCTCTCTTTGCTCGTGAATATTCCTGGCAGGGGAGGACACAGACGTGTCCTTTACCTTACAGTACAACCATGAGCTGTGGATATAACTCACAGGAGATGGTTCATATTGCTGCGTTGTACCCTTCCTTTCAAGTGTTTCTTTGAAATTTCTTGATATCCTTCAAGGTGTGACATTCCACTGTCTCTCTCTCTCTCTGAAGGTTGCGTATAACACATCCTATATATAGGAACTTTCTAGACATTCACTGAATTACATTCTCATCTATCTTGGATTTGAGTGTTCTTTTTCTAAGAAAAAACAACAACAATCTTATGTAATAGTTCAGCATGTCTGTAATTAAACTGGGGCAATAGTCCATTATCATGTAACTCAATTAAATCATTAGTTCCAAAGAGTAAAAGAAACTCAGCCTATCCAGTCTTTCTTCATTGATAAAATTCTTCCTGATACTAACATTGTCTTCCTGATGTTAGCATTGAATTTAACTGTAGCCAGATTCAGGGAAGTCAGGACAGTGCTAACAAGAAGGGACATTCATGAGGAACAGTATTGATTCCTGGAATCTCCCAAACATTCCTTCCACTTTAAGAAAAAAATTGGCTCCATGATATCCAAAAACAAAGCAAGATTAGTCAAACAAATTGGTTACAAAATAATTGTAGTGGTGGATGTACATTGTCTGTGATTCACATGCATTAGGTGTACACCACTGAGTCTGAATGTCTGAGCTCTGTGTGAGCAACTGCTGAAGGAGCAGTCTGTAATTAAACTAGTGAAAAAGGAGAGAGATTTGATAAACATGAAGGTGGAGTGTGTAGAAACGATTTTCAAACGTAGTTTATGATCCTTTTTAAATGATCACATTTTTGTTTCTGTATTTTTACTACACAGTGAATGAGGAGACAGGACAGTGTCATGTTAAAGTGTACATTTAACCTGCTGGAATTTTAACATGTGGTGTTTATGCAGTGTACATTCATCCTGAACCATAATCATTAGGAGCATTGTCACCAACCAGATTCAAGCCTGCCTTTGATGGAACTGTGTGGAGAACATGTTTACTCTCTGAGGGAGCATGGAACCAGGCAGATGTGAGGGTTTTTACTGAAGGCCCATGGCCGTCCCATCACCCTATTCAGTCCCTGGCCACTTCCCTCAAGGCAGATTTAGGGTGGGGGTGGGGCAGAAGGATGTATCCAATGAATGGCCAATGGCAGCCTCTTGCTAACGACCAACTGGAATTTGCCAGTCAGTCCCCAAGTCACAAACGACATCTTAATTGATTAGGCCAAAAGTAAATGATCCCTCCTGGTGGGTGTCCTATTGGTGCAGTCTTTGTTCTTCACCATTGTGTTCAACTGCAGGGGGTAATAGCCACCTGGTTTCATTCCTATCGGTTTAATTATAACCAGAGCATCAGTCTCGATTGCCTTTCTGCCTTCCCATACAGTTACCTCTGCTATCCTTAAGCTTCTCTTGTTAGCCATCTCCTAGAACTCAGCTGCATGTTGCTCCTCAGTGATATTAACCAAAAACATGGCTGTGACCATGTGTTCACCCAGCTCTGCCTCCCCAAAACCTTTCTGGACCCCTCCACTGTCTCCATATTTTCCAACTCCTTAGATGACATCAAACATTGAATGAGCAGAAATTTCCTTCAGTTAACTATTGGGAAGATGTGGGTCTCTGCTTTAATATTGTCCTCAAACTCTGTTCCCTAAGCATCAGCTCCACTCCACTCCTTTCAACTGTCCATGGCTGAATCATTCAGATTCCTGACATCTATCTGACCCTGAGATGAGTTTTAATTCCATCTCTGTTCTGCCCACTAACACCACCACTGCGGAGCATATCTCAATGCCACAAATGGCCTGTTTCTGCTCCTATGATCACCTCCTTCCACCTCTGTAATGCCCTGCTTCAGTTCACCCAGTGAAACCTTCACAGTGGCCTGTGTTGACTCCAGAATTGATTATTCTAAAACATTCTTGTCTAACCTTCCCCAACTCAGGCACTATCTGAATTCCTGCAGACTGTGACCCAACTTGCACCAAATCTCAGTTACCTACTGTTCATGTGCATCAGCTGCTGGCCCAAGCAAAGTCTTGATTGGAAAATTTACCTTCTTGTTTTTAAATCTCTCCATGGCCCCTTCCCTTCCCAACCCTGTCATTTTTACCAACTATACAGCTAAGCAAGATATTTACACTTGTCTACAAACACAGAAACATAGAAAATAATTGCAGGAGTAGGTCATTCAGCCCTTTGAGCCTGCACCACCATTCAATGTGATCAGGCTGATCATGCAATCTCAGTATACCATTCCCGCCCTCTCTCCATACTCCTTGATCCCTTTAGATGCAAGGGCCACATCCAGTTCCCTTTTGAATAAATCTAACAAACTGGCCCCAACAGCTTCCTGTGGGATAGAATTCCACAGGTTCACAACTCTCTGAGTGAAGAAATTCTTCCTGATCTCAGTCCTGAGTGGCTTACCCCTTATTCTTAGACTGTGACCCCTAGTTATGGACTTCCCCAACATCGGAAACATTCTTCCTGCATCTAGCCTGTCCAGTCCAATCAGGATTTTATATGTTTCTAGGAGATTCCCCCCTCATTCTTCTCCAAATCATTCTAATTCTTCTAACATTGGCCTTTAGCTGTCTGGCTTAAAATTTTGGATTTCTCTCCCTAAACGCCTCCACCTTTCCACTCCATTTTTCCCATTTCACATGTTCTTAACATCGACCTCTGACTGAGTTTGTGGTCATTGTCCTTAATATCTCCCTATGAATTTCTGTCAAATTTTGTTTCATCATGCTTTGGGATGTTTTACAATTGTGACATTAAAGGCGGTGGATAAATAAAAGTTGTTGTTGAGTTGAGCAAAGACAATTGGTGACTGGGTGAGTGCAGACGATTTCTAACAAGTGCCTTTCAAATCCCAGTGTGATTCACAGACACGATAAAGGATATTCTATTATTTCTATCCTGCAGTACAGTTGAAGTGTAGCCATTGATGTGATGTGGCAAACAGGTTTGACAAATATGTGCATGGCAAGTTTCTACAAACAGCAAGAAAATTAAAAAACACATATGTCTGTCATTGTGTTGGCTGAGGGACAAATATTAACCAAAACATGGGGACAATCCCCCTTCCCACTTATACGCCAGCCTGAACAGAGACATGGAATATTTGACAGGTATCTGGATAGACAGTTTAAGATTCCAATTGAGAGTTGGAGTCTGTCTGAGCAACTGCAGGGCTTCTGCTAATGCTTTGCTGAAGCTTCCTGTCATGAAGCTGGTCTGTTTAATAGTTACAGAGCAGAGGAAGATAAGGAGGGTGTTAGAGATTGTGGACCAGTGAGTGGCAGGAGAGAGGGATTTAAGGGAGGGATGTGATGTGGTCAGGACGGGGACAAAGGTGAGGGAGGGCATTAGCTTGCTGATCTCGGGGGTGGGTGGGGGACTGATATTTCTGTCCCTCTTAGTCCAAAGGAAATGTTGTTTTGTGGATTCAGACTCCTTAATGGGGGGAATGTGACTAAATTAATTGAAAATAAAAGAAGAGTGAGTTAAAATGGAGGCACATAACTACTTTCAAAGCTTTTATTGATTGACCTCCTAATCTGGAGAGTGAATGGGTCACCTCTCCCCCACCCTCATTCCCCCTCTCCCCCACCCTCATTCCCCCTCTCTCGCACCTTCATTCCCCCTCTCCACCACCTTCATTTCTCCTCTTTCCCACCCTCTTTCCCTCTGTCTCCCCCACCCTCATTCCCACTCTCTCCCACCTTCATTCCCCCTCTCCCCCACCCTCATTCCCCCTCCTTCTCAACCTCCTCCTCCCACTCGCCCTCTCCTCCTCCCTCTCATCCTAATTCCCCCTCCCTCTCACCTTCCTCCTCCCTCTCACCTTCTCCTCCTCCTTCCCACCCTTCTCCCTCACACCCTCCTGCCTCTCACCCTCATTCCATCTTCCTATCACCCTCCTCCTGTCTCTCACTGTCCCACTTCCCGCTCGTCCTCATTACCCCTCCCTCCTCACTGTCATTCCCCCTTCCCTCTCACCCTCCACCTCCCTCTCATCTCCTCCTACCCTCCATCCCGCTCCATGAGGACTGGAAATTGGTGAATTGTGTTTGAAATTTTTTTACATTTTAAATTCTCATTTGAATGGAAACCCACTCGTGCTTGGGGTTGAAATGACCTCCCCGAACATTGCCTTCCATGAAAAATGAGAAAATGGACAATGGGTATTTGAGAATGGATATTCAGAAATGAGTATTACAGGTTGGGTATTAGGGAATGGGTATTATCTGCAGGTATTGATGAGGTTAGACTCCTCAGTACACCAAGTAGGTGATCTATCTGTGCAAGAGGGTAAAGGAGTCAGCTAATGTGTCCTCTTTGACAGGAGTGTTTCAACAACAATTGAAGCCAGCTTTATCCATGCATCTTTGGCTTGCAGGTAATATTTGCGAGTGGTACTAATGATCCTGTGGAAGGAGGATCTGAATGTGTAACAATGAGGAGATAATTGTGAAAACAATGTCCCCAGCTTCTGAACAGTGAAAGAGGAGTATAAGAAACTATGGCATCCGAAAAGAAACACAGAAGTAAATCTGACCATTGTGTCTCCATGCCAAGAATATCCATGACTGCTATCAGCAAAGAATAGAATGAGTCAGAGCTATCAGCATGAGGGAGCTCGTAACAATTCTCTGCAAGATATCAAACTGAGTAAAACAGTAAACCCCCACCATGATACTGTAATAGTAACAGGAAAACATATGCAAATAATTGTTCTTCCTTTCTGGAAATGAGTTCTAAACTCTCTGTAGATAATTAAGAAGTTAAAGCAAGCCAGCTAAATTTGGAATCTTGGTAAAGATACCATAGATTGTGTGGAAGATGGAGGACCACCATCAGTTCAGTCTCATGTCATATTTTCATCTTTGTTGACTGTCCCTTTTCTTGCAACAAAAATATTTGCTAAATCCTGTCATATCATTTGGACTGAAAGCTATTTGTGAAGAATACTTACGCATAATGTCTCTTCTCTTACTTTAAGCCGTTCAGTGTTAAAGGATCCATCTCCCATTGCATCTCAGCATCTCAGAAATTGACAGCATACCCCCATTGCTAACTCTCTCAATCAGTAGGACATAATGTGGAGGTGTCAATGTTGGGATGGGGTGGTCATTAGGGGGAATAATTGGGGTCTCTACACTGAAAAGGGCAGATTTGAGTTCCAGGATGGGCTGGGTAGAAACACAGAAGGACCACACGAGGAAACTATAAACTTATTCATGAAGAATACACAACTGGAATGAGAGCAGGAGCGAGGTTATTGAAGGAGTATTGATGGGAGAGAGAGAGGTCAAGGGCCCAAACACCTGCCTTGTAGGTTACTGACCATCTAAATGTGATCTATTGACCTTTGGTTAGAATCTTATAAATCTGTAAACAGCACAGGTCCCAGCAACCCTGGACACATCTGAGTGGGAACATGAAATAGCACTAGGCTGAAATGTGACAGACATCTCCTCCAAGGCCATTCACAACTGCTGGCCCAAGCTGCTGTGCAGTGCAGGATGGGTGGGGATTCTGCACAATAGCTTTGACCTCAGTTACATCCTCTTTCCAGCCAGTTCATGGGTATAACTGTCCTGATGATGAGACAGCAATTATTGGTGAAAGAATCATAATGACAGGAAGGAAAGGCAAGCAGATTATCAGAGGCTGCAAAGATAATCAATAACCTCTCAATAACTGGAGTGTGATGGGACCCTCACAGGGTCTGCTTGAATTCTTGCTCCTCCTGAAAAAATCTACTTTGAACATTCTTCTGAACATTTCCTGGTCAGAACATGTGAGCAGAGAATTCGTTTGACAAGCTTCCTCTGTGCACCCCTTAAAACAGCAACTGGGTCCCGATATTCGACAAACAAGGAACATGAGTAGCCTTCTGATTCTGCTCCACCATTCAATACGATCATGGCTGACCTGATTTTAACCTTAAATCTACGTTCCTGCACATCCCTGATATAACCTGTCACTCCCTTGGACATCAAGAATCTATCTCCCTCTGCCTTCAAAATATTTAAAGATTCTGCATCCATTGCCTTTTGAGGAAGGGAATTCCAAAGAATCACAACCCACTCAGAAAAAAAGTGTTTCCTCATCTCTGTATTAAATGGGCGCCCCGTGATTTTTAAACAATGACCCTAGTTCTAGACTCTCCAACAAGAGGAAACATCCTTTCCACATCCATTGGTCAAGACCCTGCAGAATCTTAGATGTTTCAAATCAGTTGCCTCTGACTCTTCTAAACTCCAGAGGATACAGACCCAGCCTGACTAGCCTTTCCTTATAAGACAACCCTCTCATTCCAGGGATTAGTCTAGTAAACCTTCTCTGAACTGCCTCTAACACATTAACATCCTTCTCTAAGTACAGTGACAGTACCGCACACACTACTCCAGATGAGTCTCACCACTGTTCTGTATAACTGATGTGTAACGTCCCCAGTCTTGAATTAATTCCATCAATAATTCAATTTAAGTCAATGGCATCATTAAGTCCTTGAAATACACATGGTCAAGACCACAGCTTGTTTCAGGAGCATGTTCCCACCTCCAGTGGCAGGTCTCAGTGAAAACTACAGTAGGTCATCATTAAGAGTTGACAGCTGACAATTTTGACACCACTTTGATGCCATTTATCAATCGCCTATGTCAAACAGAAATTCGGCCACTTTCATTAAGATTTAAAATTCACCGACAGTTGAAGAACACAAAGAACACCATCACTAATTTATAGAAGACAAGCTGTGTGTGACTAATTTAATCAGAATGATTCGTATGCAAATAATAGGAGTGTGGTGAATGGTAAATATCACTTTTCAAAATGGATTTGATGAGGGGTCATGTGAAGGAATTTCTGCATAAATTCATGAGGAAATGAATAGACAGATGGATAACTAAGAGTCAGGAAACAGAGTCAGATATATATTAACAGTTCTTAAAAAGCTACCAGCAATGAAAGGTTATAATTAAGAAGAAATACCTTTTTTGGTGGATCACAATCATCTTAACGAGATCTAATAGAGGTTTTCAAAATTCGGAAAATGTTTGAGACACTGAGTGATGACAGACTGTTTCCATCAGTTAGTGAGTCAGAGACAAAGAAGTGATACTTACAATTATGAGAAAAAGCAGCAGTTTATAAGTCTTTTCAGACATTGGATTGTTGGAACATAAAATCATTTTTACTAGGCTATTGAGACAACTATCAAAATGAATTGGATAATTATATAAGAAAGACAGACATCCAATAACAACAAACAATAACAACTTACATTTATTTAAGCTGCTTTAGCATGTTAAGACATCCCAAGTTCATTCACCAAACAACGTCTGAAGCCGAACTACTTGAGGTAGTAGGACAAGTGAAAAAGGCTTTGGGCAAGTAAGTTTTAAGGAGTATCTTAATGGAGGAGAGAGTGACACATCAAGATCCCAGGTTCAGGGTCCAAGGCAGGTGATGGCAAAGTTGCCATGGAGGACATATTTTATTCCCTGTACAAATAATGCAGGTGCAGTGTTCTGATTCAAAGTGTGCAAACTAAGTCTCAAAGTGCTTTATTGCCTGTTTGGCACTTTTAAAGTGTCATCAATGTTGGAATGTAGGAAACATGGTTGCATGAAGTGTGCTCAGAAGCTCCCGTGGACAGTGACCTAGCAATGCCCAGATAGCAGTTCTTTTTGTGGCGATGAATGAGAGATAAAAGTAGGTGAGAGTGAAAAACCTGTTTGCTGACAAAGAGTATTTCCTGTCCATCTAAGAATTTACCATTTCATCTGAAAGGCAGCAACATTTCTGGCAGTGCAGCATTCCCTCAATGTAATATTTTAGATGATAATTTGTGTGGTATAATAAATAAGCTACTTGCAATACATCCTTATTAATGAGATACCGTTATTTCTATGGTTTGTTTTATTATCCTCTTGGATAATCTGTAATCAAGAAAAACGTCACCAGACATGACAGAGGCCAAACGATTAGTGACATACTTTGAAATTTCTTTTGGATCCAGTCATCAGATTCAAACTCAAGGATATGGTTCTGCTCATGGAACTCCATCTGAATTGGAGACTGCATTTTCCCAGTTCATGGTGCTTCCATAGTCCAAGCACTAGATAATAAGATAGGTATAGGAGGAGGCCATTCAGCCCCTCGAGCTTGCTCATCATTCAATAAGATCATTGCTGATCTCATCTTGGCCTCAACTCCACTTTCCTGCCCGCTCTCCATAACCTCTCAATCCTAATACTAGTTAAAACTCTGTCTATCTCCTCCTTAAATTTACTAAATGTCCCACCATCCACCACACTCTGGGGGAGTGAATCCACAGATTCACGACCCTTTGAGAAGTAATTTCTCCTCATCTCTGTTTTTAGTCTCCTACCCCTTATAGTAAAACAATGACCTCTCATTCTAGATTGTTCCACATGAGGATACATCCTCTCTACATCTACCCTGTCAATCCCCTTTGGCATCTTACATGCTTGATCCCTTACATAGATCCCCTCTCATTCTTCTAAATGCCAGAAAGTATAGGCCTAAACTGCTCCATCTAGCTTCATAAGTAAAGCCCCCCATTGCTGGGATTTTATTGATTATTTATTAATTTTATTAATCATAGAATCAGACATGCTGATGTCTTTGCTAACTTCCCAATTGAAGTAAATGTTCAGAAAAGGAATGATAAAAGTAATTAGGTACTAAACTTCTCCCCATCCTGCTGAGACTCTAAACAGTGGAGCTCAATAAAACATGTCATGTAGCTGTTTGGAGAATACCTTAACACTTTTGGAGGCTGCCAAAGTGATTCTCTTTGGGCTAGTCCTGGAGACACACGACTCACCAGCAGGATCCTCTCCCTTTGACACACAGATGTGACTGGCACCACTGAATGTATAGCTGTATGTAACTCTAAAATGCCAATCAATTACACGTAAAACATTACAGAACATTTCCTTGCAATCATTTCACTTGAACAATATCTGCTTGCCAAGATCCAATCGTGTATGACTCAGTCAGGTGAAGTCACACGGTCGTACTTCAACACGCCAGACCTTCCTGAAAACTGGCTCAGACTGACACAGCAACTCAACATTGTACAACAGATGAAACAGAGCTTGCTCCAAATGTACAGCAGGTGAATCAGTATCACAAGTGGGAGATCGGCTGGGTGTGTCTTTATTGACAGCATACTCCAACCACACTGACAACACAGTGATACTGAGAATTCCTATTCCAATTCTGAACTGTTTGTCAGTTTGCTGTAAGAATTTAATGTTTGCTTAAAGTGGTATCAGCCCTTAAGGGATCTTTGGGTGGGCCCAGTAATTGAAATACCCGGGAACAGCCCAGTCTGACCAGACTGTTTTCGTTACTGGGTAATAGTTACCAGGAAATGAATGCTGCAACCAGGTGCAAACGTGCTGTGTCCTTTATGTTGCACAGTTTTCAATTCAGATAAACTTCCAGTAGCAATGCACGATGCTGTGATATCGCCCCACATGGTGTAGTTGGTCGGGTACTGTGGGCTTTTTCATGTCTGTGTGATAATTCTGCTGTCTAATTCAGGGGGCAGCAATAGTAGCGTTCATTGCAGTCTGTGATTGTCCAATTTAACTTTTTGGCTATTTTATTAGACCATAAGCTGCAGACATATAATTAGGCCATTCAGGCCATCAAGTCTGCTCTGCCATTCAAAGAGATCACGGCTGATCGATAATCTTCAACTCCACCTTACTGCCTTTTCCCCATAATCCTCGATTCCCTTAAAAAGTAAAAATCTCTCTATCTTAGCCTTGAACATACTTAACAACCCAGCATTGACGGCCCTCTGCAGTAAAGAAGTCCACAGATTCTCTTCCCTCTAAGAGAAGAAATTCCTCCTCATTTCTGTCTTAAGTGTGCAAACCTTTAATCTGAGATATTGCCCTCTGGCCCGAAACTCTCCCACAGGGAGAAACAACCTCTGCACATTTACCCTGTCAATCCCCCTAAGAATCTTGTACGTTTCAATAAAGTTGACTCTCATTCCTCTATATTCCAATGAGTACAGGCCCAATCTACTCGACCTCTCCTTATGAGACAGGCCCTCCATATTGGGTATCAGCTGAGTGAACCTTCTCTGAACTGTCTTCAATGCCAGTCTATCTTTCCTTAGATTAGGGGCACAAAACTGTTCATGGCATTCCAGCTGTGGTCTGATTAGTGCTTTGTACAGTTTAAGAAAGATTTTGTTATCGTTACGTTATTTGAAATAATGGCCAATATTCAATTTGCCTTCCTTATTACAAGTCGAGTGTCCTTCATCTGCACATCTGAAAACCAAAAAAACCTAAAAACAGAGGGTCTTTTTGAAAATGGACCTGAACAGAGCTGTAGACACACTGATTCAAACCCTTTGGAAAAATCTTCGCCCTAGGGAAAGTGAAGCTTTTCCCCAAAGGGTCCAAAAGACCTGAATGAAGCTACATGATAAGTTTCTTTGAAAAGTGAAAATAACTTTTATCCAAGAAGTTGTTGGATCCTAGGATTTTGGGTAAAGGATTCCTGACCTGTACCTGCTGAACTTGGATGCAAACCTTTTGTAATTCATGCTTGAGGGCTCCCAAATCCTTCTGTTCCATAACTATCTGCAGTCTTTCTCAGTTAAAACAATATTCAGCTCCTTCGTTCTTCCTGCCAAAGAGCAAAACTTCACATTTTTCCATATTATAGTTTATCTGCCAAGTTATTGCCCACTCACTTAACACATTTATATCGCTTTGTGTCATCATCCTCACCTATTTTTGTGTTATCTGGAAACTTGGTAATATTACCCGCACTTTCTTCATCCAAGGCAGTAATATATATTGTAAATAATTGTGGCTGCATCGGTGATCCCTGGGACACTCTGTCAGTTACAGGTTTCGAGCATGAAAGTGCCCCTTATCCCAACTTGCTGTCTTCTATTAGTTAGCCAATCCTCTAACCATGCTGATATATTCTCTCCATGTGCTCCTAGCTCCAGAAGTAGTTGAATGTGAGATAGCTTCTTAAATACCGTTTGCGAATCCAAATATATTCCATCCACTGCTTCACCTTTACTGATCCTCCTTGTTACTGCCTCAAAGAATTGAGATAAATCTGTCATGATGTCCCTTTATGAAGCCACGCTAACTCTGCTTGATCATAATATGTATTTCTAAATGCTCGGCTCTACAGCCTTGATAATAAACTCTAACATTTTCCTAAAGACAGATGATAAACTATCTGGTCTACAATTAACTTGTCTCTGTCTCCCTCACTTTTTGAATAAAGGTGCTACATATCTAGTTTTCCAATCCCCGAGACTTTTCCAGGATCTAAGAATTTCTGGAATATTATGACCAGTCTATCCACTGTCTTGGTAGCTTTTTCCTTTAATATCCCAGGATGCAAAATGTTAGGTCAAGCGAATAGATTGGCATCCAGCTCCATTAGCTTCCTGAATGCTTTTTCTCTGGTGCTAGCTATTGGATTTATTTCCTCTCCTCCTTTAGCCCCTTGAATATTTAATTTTTTTTAAATTGTTAGTGGCTTCTACTGTGAAGGCTGAGGCAAAGTATTTACTCAACTGCTCTGCTATTTCTTGTTTCACAAAATTTATTTCCTTAGCTTTATTTTTAAGGAGTCATCGAAGTCTACAGCACAGAAAAAGACCCTTCGGCTCATTGCATCTACACTGGGCAAAAACAACCACCCAACTATTCAAATCCCATTTTCCAGCACTTGGCCCATAGCCTTGTATGCCTTAGCATTGTAAGAGCACATCTAAATAATTTTTATATCCATCCACCAAAGGGAAATGTTTTTTCCTGTCTATCCTATGACCCTCATTATTTTGTATATCTCAATCCCATCCCCTCTCAACCTCCTGTGCTACAAGGAAAACTTCAGTCTGTCCAGCCTCTCTTCATCAGTGAAACTCTCGAGCCCAGACAACATCCTGGTAAATCTCCTCTGCACCATCTCCAGTGAAGTCGCATCCCTCCTATAATGTGGATTCCAGAACTGCACACAATACTCCGGCTGTGGCCTAACTGATATTTTATACAGTTCCAGAATCACCTCCCTGCTTTCAAATTCTATGCCTCAGCTAATAAAGGCAAGAATCCCATAATTCTTCTTAACCACATTATCCCTCAGTTCCGCTACCGTAAGAGACCAATGTAAGTGTAAACCAAGGTCCCTCTGATCCTTGGTGCTTCTCAGGGTCCTACTGTCCATCATATATTCCCTTGCATTGTTGTCCTGCTCAAGTGCATCACCTCACAGTTTATCCAGATTGAATTCCATTAACTTGTGTTCTCTTTAGCCACTCTCTTTTAATATAATTAAAGAAACTTTTACTGTTCATTTTGATAGTATTTGCTGGTGTACCCTCACAGTTTATTTTTTCCCTCTTCATTACATTTTGGTCACATTTTGTCTGTTTTTAAAACTTTCCCAATCCTCTGGCTTATCACTAATCTTTGCCACATTGTATGTTTATTTTTCTTTTGATTTGATACAGTCCTTAATTTCCTTGGTTAACCATGTTTGGTTTCTCCATTTCCTGGAATCCTTCTACCTCACTGGGATATACTTTGTTCTGAGTCATGAAGTATTTAGATAATTGTCTGCCATTGTTCATTAACCATCTTTTCTGCTAAACTCCTTTCCCAATACACTTCAGCCAAATCTGGCCTCATTCTTTTGTGCTTACTCTTATTGAAGTTTCACTCAGTTGTTTCTGACCCAAGTTCCTCAAACTCAAACTGAATGCTAAATTCTATCACTGCGTTGTGGGAGTACTGTTATTCTGGCATCATTTATTACACTTGCCTCATTATACATCACCAGATCCATATAATCTGATTGCTGGTTGGATCCACAACACATCATTCTAGAAAATAGTCCCAGATACACACCATGAGTTCTTCCTCATGGCTTCCTCTGCCAATCTGACTATCCCAATTTGCATGAAAATTAAAGTCATGATTAACATATTACCTGCCCTCATTATCTCCTGATTTATCCTCTAGCCTAACGCATAGCTAGCTACTGTTAAGGGTCTTATAGACAACTCCAAATAGTGTCTACTTCACCTAATTATTTCTTCGCCCATAGGGCTTCTACACCATCTGATCCAAATCACTTCTTGCTTTTGTACTTATTCCGTCCTTTGCCAACAATGCTACCCCAACAACCTTTCCTTCCAGCCTGTCATTTCAAAAATATTCAGTTCCCAGCCTTGGTCTCCTTGTAGCCATGTCTCCTAGACTTCACATCCTCTATTTAATTTAAAGTCCGTTCTATAGCCCTAATTGTTCAATGTGTCAAGACATTGTGTTGTAACATTATCATCATCTCATATTGTGGGCTCCTTCAATGGTAGATGTTACAAATTTGGATCAGGTAGTGGTTCAGTGGCTTCAGTCTCTCCTGCACTTGCTCGAGTGGTAGCTCACACACTACCCTGTATTAACGGGAATGTTACAGCAACCCAGGGATAAAACATTCAAACATCCTTGAAACCTGAACTGTCTTCCATGTGCACATACCTTTAATTGCATTGAATGCAAATAGAACAGTCAATGCGATTTGTTCTGATATGAATCAATACCTGCTTTATTTCACAATAAGGAACAGCAGTTATGATTGACTTGACTCAATTCAAGCAGGATAACATACCTTCTCAAAAATTATAAAATAAACAACAAATCATATTTTCCAACATTGTGACACGATGGATCATTTTTCTGAAAATCTGCTCCAAATATATTGCAGTCTTTCGTTCTCTTGGGATCTCCAAGCCCCTAGCCTGGCCCTGACTCTGGATTGTGAACAACTGCGAGTGGAAAGACTGTCAAACCCTATGCTGGATGACTGGCACTGCCAACTCCCAACACAATGGGCAGGATCATTGCTTCAGGGTTGGCACAATAATATTGGAGGATGGTGTTTGCTTGTTTATGGCCATCACCACTTGCTGAAGGTGGGCAGGCCTCCCAGGAGTCAAGGTGGGAACTGCTACTGTGGGAGGACCAGGGTGGGGGGGGAGCGAGTGATGAGAGAGCACCTCGAGGTGAGACCAGGGAGAGGAGTATGGGATCCCTAATGAAAGAAATATCCCCCAGCCCCTCCCTCAGTGCAGTCGCTGCTGTTACGGTCTTCCTCGTGGATCCTTTAAAAGCCTCTGGGTTTTTATCACTAGCCGTCCCTCAACTCACCCTCTCAAGTCCAAAAGACTCAGAGTGGGGCCAAGGTTCTGGCTCCAATTCTCTCCCTCCCTCTCTGTTTATCTCTCTGTCTCTCGCTCTCTCTCTCAATCTTTCTCTCTCCCTCCCTCTCTGTTTCTACTTCTCTCTCTCTTTCTCTCTTCTTCCCTCTGTCTCTGTTTTTCTCTCTCTCTTTCTCTGTCTCTGTGTCTTTCTCTCTCCCTCCCTCTCTCTCTGTCTCCCTCTGTATCTTTCTATCTTGATCTGCTGTCTCTGCCCCTCCCTCTGTCTCTGTCTCTCTCTTTCGCTCTCTCTCTTCCTCTGTCTTTCACTCTCCCTGTCTCTCTCCCCCGTCTCTCTCTTTCTCTCTCTCCCTCCGTCTGTCTCTTGTCTCTTCCTCTGTCTCTCTCTATCTCTCCTTCTCTCTCTCTATCTCTCCCCCTCTCTTTTTCTTTCTGTCTCTATCTCCCTCCCTCTCTGTCTCTCTCTCTGCTCTGTACCTGCCCCTCCAGTTCGCAGCTCCGCCCAGAGCCGGCACATCCCGGGGCCGGATGCCACACTCTCCCCGGGATCACAGGCGGAGGATGGACAGGATCCTGACCCAGAGCCAGGCAGGGGATGGGAGGGAAGGAACGAATGAGGGAGTAAATGAGAGACAGAGAGAGTGTGAATGAGGAGTAAGTGACAGAGGGAGAATGAAGCGGGGGAGGGGGCGTGCAGGATCAGGAGGAGGTTGTCCCGGGGG
>NC_063351.1:51420011-51434565 GCF_021869965.1 Rhincodon typus | reverse complement strand
GGGACAGAGGGACAGAGGGACAGAGGGACAGAGGGACAGAGGGACAGTCGGACAGTCACAGGGGAGGCTGCCCGCTCTCCCTCACACACACCGGGACACGGGAGAGTTGAGTACCGGTCTCTGTCCGAGGGGGAAGCCGCTGCGGGATGACTGTGGCCGGTATTAACAGCCAGCGGCTGCGGAGTTTGCTCCGGAAGCAGCAGGGCCGGACGCTGCTCCTTGACTGCAGGCCGTTCCTGTGTTTCTCCGCTTCCCATGTTCATGGCTCACTCAGCGTCAGCCTCAACACGCTCATGGTCCGCAGGGCCCGGGGAAGCCCGCTGCCCCTCCACTTCATCATCCCGGATGAGAAAGCACAAGCCCGGCTGCGAGAGGGCCGAGTGGCCACCGTGGTGGTCCTGGATGAGAGAACCCCGCAGAGAGCGAGTAAAGGCAGCACTGCCCAGATCGTGTTCAACACCTTAACCACTGCTAGCCCAAGAACGAAAATCTACTTCCTCAAAGGTGAGGCTCAGCCGGAGAGGGCTCCTCTCCACCGTCTCAATCTTGTACAGATTCTCTCTGTCTCCGTAGGAGACACCAGGCAGTGAACGGTGCTGGCCTTTCAGCTGTTTATTTGTGGGGTTAACCAGTTTATTTTAAACTATTTTTGTTAACGATTGTATTTATACTGTATGATACACATTAGTAAATATTATTGTTAAAACGGCTAGGAAAGAAATGACTTCAAAGAGTGCTGTGACTGTTATTTATCTAGTTAATACATTTTACACTGAGTTAGGATTGTGTTGACTACAACCCACACAGCGCTGAGTTTAGAGCGTTCTAGCATCGCGTTTGGTGTAAGATTCCTCTGTGGGCTAAACGAGTTCTCAGCTAGAGCGTCCCTTGTAGTGTCTACTGGGACTCGGACTGACCGAGATGGAGCCCTGGAGCTATATCAATGTATAGAGATAACAAGGTGTAGAGCTGGATGAACACAGCAGGCCACGCAGCATCAGAGGAGCAGGAAAGCTGAAAAAATCAGATTTTTTACTGAAGGGTCCAGACCCGAAACATCAGCTTTCCTGCTCCTATGACGCTGCTTGGTCTGCTGTGTTCATCCAACTCTACACCTTGTTATCTCAGATTCTCCAGTGACGGCAGTCCCCACTACCTCTATCAATGTGTAGCCGCCTCTTCCACCACGCTCTCAGAGATGGTCTGTGACTGTGCGGGAGTCCAAATGGAAAGTCCTTAGATTTCAGAAAATACAGTCAAGAATGATGGCAATACACTCGGAAAATGCGGGACAGTGTCGGTACATTCGTCACCAAATTGAAACTAAACCCCAGGATTGCAGTTTCGACTGCCACTCTTCAAGTCCTGTCCTTCAAGTCCACGTGAGTCAGATCTAAAGTATCATTCCTTTCCATTCCATCCTGTCTGACTGAGCCGCTGGGAATCCAGTATGATAGGTTTTTTGTTCCTGATGGGGGGAAATGCAGGACTATAGGGGAATAGCAGAGCTATGGGTTTAGTTTTGCTTAGCTCTAGTTAAGAACCAACTGATATTGTGTTGATGGTCTCCAGTCGGATAGTTAAACAGTAATGAAACAAGCCCTGCCTGTTATAGGAACTGCCTATGTTGAATTTGCCTTTAAGGTTAGATAGCAACAGTGATACCTTGGTGATGTGATAATCTAGCCTCTTCAGTACAAGGTACAACCGCATTCGATTCCATTTGGTAATTGTACAGAACATCAATGGGGAAAATAACACCCTGCCCAAAGAAAGGGGATCCTACCCTGAATCAATCAGCAATCCCAAATCTGACCCAAAAATGATAATCTATTGTGTTGTTAGAGAAAGGTATGAGAGAGGATATCCATCTTAAATGATCCACTTTTTTTTTAAAAGTTGGAAAAGATTTATTTCCTTTCAATGTTGCTAGGAGAGGCCCAATGTCTTTTCATCAATTTCAGCCACAAATTGTTGCTGTCTGTTTCCACATTGCTTTGAGATCAGGTTTGTAACTGGCCAAATAGTCAGTAACAATCCTGTACAAATCTGTCAATAGCAGTGTGCAAATGGTCAACCGTTCAATAAATAGACTATTTATCTGCCTACCCCTCAGTAGGTAAGATAGAGTCATGTCCCTTGCAGTCTGCTCACAGAATTCATTCTTAATCAGAATGGCCAATAACTATCCCTCATTCAACATTACAAAACAAAAACCACATCATCTGGTCATTATCATGACGCAGTTATAGGAACTTGCTGAAACTGGCTACCTCACTTCCAACAATGCAACAGAGATTACATTTCAAAAGAACTTCATTGGCTGCAAAGTGCTTTGCAACATCCTGAGATCATGAAGATTACTATTTGGATACAAATTATTCTTTCCATGCTGTCAGCAAGATATTGATTCAATCTGAGTTCAAATAACTATCCTCTGTGAGTTTGTTTCATTGTAGATTTGCACTTTTCTAAAGTAACTACCATAAATGCCATTGTCTTTTCAGATAACAATGTGAAGGAGGCTATTGAGTAGAAGATGTGACATTGTGTACCTACGTAAATTCAGGGCTAGAATATTCTTGTTGGATGTGTCACAGCAGTTGGGTGTGAAGGGGTAATTAAGTATGTATCATGTACCAGAACCTGATATCATCACCAAATACTGTTGGTAAGCAGCAGTGAGCAATCAGTTTGCAATTTATTTGAAAGCAGATTTATTATGTTAGGGCAGGCAAGTTCAAACGCTTCTAGGAATTGAATCCTTTGTAACTAGACAATAAAACCTTCCTTTTACCCAAATATAATTACTGATAATCAGTGTGTAATAAAGTATTTATTTATAGAAATATACTTGCAGTAATGCTATTTAAAAAAACAATTTGGTAATAAAACATTAGGTAAATGAGAACTTACAAGAGAAAAATAAAATAAAGGACTGAGTAACTGGGTAAATGTTCTGAGTCATTTGAGTGCCTGAAGCTTCCATTAGTAACAGTTTCAGGACTACATATCAGTTGGCTGAATTGCTACATTCTGTGTCAGCCAAAATGTTTTAGCTAACAGAGGCAGTTCACTTTGAAATCCACAGAGACTGTAATGTTGACGGCTTTGCATTTAGCTTATATTATTTGCTCACTTGAAGTTTACCCATTGGACTTGGATGCTAACTTTTTTCTGGGATTCGCATACAAGGACTCCCGTAGCTTTCTGCAGGCTTTCCTCATTAAATGATATTCAAGTCCTCTGTGCTGCCAAAGTGTGTAACCTCGCATTGTCTCGCGTTATATTCCATCTGCCAAGTCTTTGCTCACTGGCCTAACCTGTCTATATCCCTCTGCAGGCTCTTTGTCATCCTCACTATCCCACTTAATTTTGTCTGCAAACATGGCAATAGTACATTGACTTTCCTCATCAAGCCATTAATACATTGTAAATAATTGTGACTCCAGCAACATTACTTGTGGAACTCCAGTAGTTGCTATCATGAAAATGCTCCTTTACCCCAACTCTCGCTTATCTATCTACTGGTCTGCACACTTTTTGACTCATACTCTCATAGACTCTTTGTACAGCTCACCAGGTTCTTTCTTGGCTGGTGTATTGTATTCAACAGAAGGAAAAGAAAATGTACATGACTTTTACCCTCTTCCAAAGGCCCCTCCCAAATATTTCACCAAGATTTTTGTTGAATTTAGAATTCCCCATTGCAGTTAGTCCACTTGATGACAACTGTTATTTATACAATAAAAATGAATCCAAAGCATAGTTCCAGTCTGTTGAGTGAACAAGTCCAGGCTTTCTTACTCAGCAAGGAGAGCCCACAGCTAACTGTTCCTTTCTGTTGTTGTGCAAGGTTGAAACATGCAGATATAAACAGTTTTCCCCCCTTGTACTGTGTTTAGGAGGTTATGAAGACTTTCACTCTCAGTATCCAGAATGTTGCACTGAGCTAACGCCTGGCTTGAACTACACTGGTGTGCAGGAGGTTAAAGAAGCTGCTGCAAGCCCTATGAACCAACATGACCAGCCTTGTAGCAACCACAGACCAGTCTATGATCAGGTGTGTACAACTGAAGAATAAACACTGAGCCCTGTGCTGAGGGACAATCTAACTTTAGAGTACGTTTCCTTTTAGAGGTGCCACAGAAGAGGAAACAACATCAGACAGTTGCTTTTTGAAAAGCACTGCTCGTAATTGTCATTACTACATGACATCACACTGCCATAATTGGGTGCACACAAATGTACTACTGAAACCTGACAGCTTTGAACAAAGTCACGTGAACATGTGGGAAGGTATTTTTCTTTACCAAACTCCTGTTTCCAGAGGGGTTTTACGTGTGTCATTTTCAGGGGTTTTCTGTTTCATTTACCTTCCCTTCTTTGTTTCTGTTTTGCATATATCAAAGGTTCTGTTCCTGTTCTCTCGATTACCTTTTGACTTTTTGACAGGAGCTGGAAGTAGGTGTGTTATTCGTTCAGTTTAAACAAATCAACTGGACATAAGTTTGCATTAACCAATGCCTATCATTTCATTTCACCCAGAGAGTGGAGAACCTATAGAAATTACCTCTGCAGAAAGCAAATGAGGCCAAAACATTGAATGTTTTCAAGGAGGAGTTAGATATATTCTTCGGTCTAAAAGAATCAAAGGGTATGGGGAGAAAGCAGGAACAGGGAACTGCATTGGCTGGTCAGTTGTGGCCATACTGAATGGTGGAGCAGGCTTGAAGGGCTGAATGATCTATTCCTGCTCCTGTTTTCCGTTTCTATTAAAACGGACACCATCAAAACTGGCTGCAGTTCTTAATTTTCAGAATGACTTTAATTTATATAATCCTTTCTGACCACTGACAATGAAGTACAAATGTAAGTGAATAATAGTTGTACAGTAGGAATTGCAAACTGATACTTTGCAAAGTGCAAGCAGCAACATGATTACAATCGGATCAACTGCTTTTTTTTTGAGATGTTGTTTGAGGGATAAGACCCCAGGGAGAACTCCTCAGTTCTTCTGTCATGGGATCTTGTTATGTCCACACGAGAAGGCGAATGTGGCTTTGTGACATCCCTGCCAGTGAAGCATTGCTGAGTTAGTGGATGGAGTGTCAGCTGAGAATTTTCTATCAAACTGTTTGGAAAGGGACATAAAACCTCAAACTTCTGACTGAGGTCAGAATGCTACAATGAATGAGAATTTCAAATTAATTCTATGATACGTTTGAAATTACACGTATGGGCTAGGCCTCTACTTTGCTCTCTCCCTGATCTCTCTCTCTGCAGTGAGATATCAGGCATTAAATTCTTTGATTGAAAATGAGAGAATCTGGATTCATCTCTTTAGATTGAACAGAAGATTGAGCTTGTGAGCCCAGGGTCTGGTCATCTAGGTTTCGACACTGGAACAACAGAATTCTACCATCAGAAGCACCAGAATGTCACATTTTACACACATGTACTTTTGTCTGCTGTGTTTCACTGGATTTGTTTGAGAGCATGGCTGAGGAACCTGAACAAGCTCAGGAGATTTCACTACCTAGGCGTAACAAATGAATCCTGCAGACTGGGACAAGTGTATGTGAAGTGTAACCTGCAGCCAAATGTGTATTCAAATCCTGAACCACCTTACTCCTGACTGGAAGTCATGTGACAATGTCAGTTAATACTAGTCCAGCCAACCCTCAGTATTAACATAAAAGTAACGGCAGCCAATATTTTCCTGCCATCTATTCAGAAGTAATTAATATTTAATATTACAATCAACTAATACAAATAAACATTTATATTTACATCTGGTGCCTTATCCTTTGCCCAAAACAAACAAACAAACGTCTGAGGCAGAGATAGTAGGAACTGCAGATGCTGAAGAATCCGAGACAACAAGGTGCAGGGCTGGATGAACACAGCAGGCCAAGCAGCAGCATAGGAGCAGAAAGGCTGACATTTCAGGCCTAGACCCTTCATCAGAAAATGTCTGAGGCAGGCTGTTTTCCACTTGTTAACCCCATGTGTTGTCAAACTCGGGCCAGAGCAAGTTCCAGTCCACAGAAAGGCAGCGTCACCTGAAACTTGAACATCACAGTCCAGCCCTCTAAGTTCTCCGGAGCTGGACACCTGCTTTAACTGTTAATGTCCCAAACTATACCCAGAGCAGGCAATCGGCTATTAGTGTGCAGCAGGATGCCCAGGACAAACTGCTCAAATTGTGTGGTTGAAAGCCTCCTTTTCAAATGGATTAGTAATCAAGGACCATCTCCAATTATTAGAACAATATAATGCTGTTCGTATGAAAGTGCTGCATGAAAAAAGTATTTTTAATAATCCTTTTAAGAAAACAGGTATTTATCTGTTTATAGATAATGGTGAGCTGGGTTTGCCTGTTCCTTGTCGCTCTTCGAGCAATACTCAGTAGCAAATCAGCCTGAGGGAAAATGACAGTGAATTTGTATTTTACTCAAAGTTTCAGATTATTGAAGTAAATCGTGAAATAAACCCTCCTGTCGTGAACCAGGCTGAATTTACTTGACCCACACTGACTCTGCCCCCAGTCCCCTGTAATTGTTGTTCCACCTACTCCGTGTCCCCACATAGAATAGAATCCCTACAGTGTGGAAACAGGCCCTTTGGCCCAACAAGTCCACACTGACCCTTGGAGCATCCCACCCAGACCCATTCCCCTATACCCCACCTAAGCTACACATCCCTCAACACTATGGGCAATTTAGCATGGCCAATCCACCTAACCTGCACATCTTTGGACTGTGGGAGGAAATCCACGCAGACATGGGGAGGATGTGCAAACTCCACACCATTGCCCAAGGGTGGAATTGAACCTGGGTCCCTGGTGCTGTGAGGCAGCAGTGCTAACCACTCAGCCACCATGCCTCCCCATATTCCAAGAGTGGAGGGAACCGACCCACTCCGCCCCACACATTGATTGGAGGGTCTTTGTTCCCACCTTCTGACTTGCACCAAGACCAGTTTATTCACACATTCTTCATTATGGCATTTCCCGTGAATTATGGTGCCCTGCACAGTTGCCCAGTGATGAGGCCAGGCTTGCTTGCCCCCACTTTACAGACCCCAGGGATCAATGGCCCCCAGTTGCTGAACTATTAGACACCTATAAGGCCTCGACCTGGATTCTCCCTTTATCATGGCCCCCTGACGTTGCTGTCCCCATTCACCTTGCTTCAGGTACCATGAATTTCATAGCTAAATGTTAGTGAATCTGTTCAGCAATACTAATTTTGACCAGAGATCTGATGGCAAGTTGCTCATGAGTTAGATGAAAATATGACTCTGAACTCTCTAGAGATTGGTTTGTTAATTTTAAGGAGCACTGTTGATGGCAGATAACTCTTGTCTCAATCATAAACAGCATTCCCTCAGTGTTTAAAGAAAACACATTTTGTTTTCACTCCCTTCACCCTTTAGCAGTCTGCCTCAATGCATATCCTTGGGATCTGCTCCAACAATCCTGCAGACTAATCAGCAGCAAGGAAGTGTGTTGGTAGCAGCACAGAAAAAAACACATTTTTATTTTTCCTTTCTTCCTGTGTTGGAAGCACCTGGTCCCTGGCTTGAGCTTTGTAGTAGCATAACTAAGGATGCTTGGGGAATTGCAATTGCATTCTGCAACAGATCGGGTACGAAACATTGGGCTCTACTGCAAAGTTCTTAAATGACCAAGTCTGACATCTGCAGTTGTGGAACTCTGACCCTATTAGGAACTGCTTAAACATGGCAATAATGTAGAACATTAAAAATATTATGGCCAAACTAAAATATTAAATATGCAGAATAAATAATTTCATGTCCATTCCCATCATGCTGTTTAGTATGATTAAAAACTGTCCAGCCAGACTGTCACTTGTGTGAGATGATGACTGTCTGCACTTGAACAGCACAGCATCAGATGTGCTGAAGTGTTTTTTTTTAACCACTGTGTTCTTTCAGTTAATTAGTAGGCACAGCAGAACAGGGCTTGGAAAGCAGCCTCTCAAATTGTTTACTGTTTAGGTTCCTGATTACATGTGCTTGGAGCACTGCCTTTGCACAATGTTAACGACAGTTCAGCTATTCAGGCAATGTCTATGCTTTAGTTTGTTCTTAAGCTGTGTTCACTTTACAGTAATATTGACAGTAAAGGCAGCAGAGTGGTGAAGTGACACAAGTCAGGACACATTGAGGGTTTTTTAAGACAGTACATTCCATGTCCAAGAAATTCCAGAAGCTACCTCCCCTTCATTGCTTTTTTGACTTGGGAGAGAAAGTTAGATGGGTGGCTCAGTGGTTAGCACTGCTGTCTCTCAGCGCCAGGGATCTGGGTTCAATTCCATCCTCCGGTGACTGTCTGTGTGGAGTTTACACGTTCTCCTCGTATCTGCATGGGTTTCCTCCCACAGTCCAAAGATGTAAAGGGTTAATCTTCTACTGGAATTTTCATGTTCACTAATGTGTGCCACCACTTTTCATTCCATTTTGATTTTCTGATGCAAACCTGTTTCTCTCATTGTCTCCATGTTGTTTAATGTCTTATGTTGTGTTCATTTTTCAGGGGAAACCTGTTGAAATCCTGCCTTTTCTGTACTTGGGTAGCGCCTACCATGCCTCCAGACCCGACTTTCTAGATGATCTCCACATCACTGCTTTGCTGAATGTCTCTCGTGACTGTGCGGAGTACTTCAAAAGCAAATATCACTATAAATTCATTCCTGTAGAAGACAGTGCAACTGCAGACATGAGTTCCCATTTCCAGGAAGCGATTGACTTCATTGGTATGTAACAATTATGAGAGAATTAACACTTGCACAAGGAGCACCTAAAGGCTTGCTGTTGGTATAGACCATACAATGTGTCAGTTATCCAACAAAGTCACTTCTGTGTGATTGAAGATATCCCCTTTGTGCAAATGCAAGCAGCTTGTCTTTTCAGAGTACTTGTTAAATTAGAGTTAACGCTACAGTAAGCTCTTAGCAAGGAACTGAATTGTAAAGGTTCAGTTCACTTCAAACCCAAAATGATCAAATAAATTGGGATATTATAACATAGAGTAGTGATAAGACTCAGTTTTTTGAGAGAGAATATTCCAATTTAATTAACCATTTCTCTCAGTTTCAAAATTGGCCTTGTAATAACTGAACAGACTTCAATCCAGTTAGGCCCAAGCCCTAAAGTTTTCCAGTTTGATATTGGTTACTGAGACAGGCTTCATTCTTCTAGAAGAAGTGGATAGTTGTCCCATTAGTGAGTAGGAAGGCTCCTTAGAAGTTAGGAAGGAGATGTCTTGGAGAGCAGATTAAACCAAGTTTTATTCAGTGGCTAACTGCCTTCTGCTACAAACAGAAATTTGGTGCTGGCACTGTGGGAGTAGGGGTGGGAGTGGGAGTAGGGGTATTATTTTGAGTTGCTGCAGGAATTATTCCCCTCCCAAAGCGCTCTTACTGGAGGCTGATTCCGAGCTGGAACATCTCTCAGGAACTTATTTGAATGTTTCCGAGGCCGATCATCAGACTGGAAACTTGTTGGTCTCCGGAAACACTGGGAACCATGGTAACTACTTGGATGTGACCTCTTGCCAGCAGAGCAAGGTGAGGAGGCCCTCGAGTTAAGTCCTTCAGAGGCAGCAATGTCTGCAGGCAGTTTGTGAATGGGGCTCCCACTCCACAAGAGTGACACAGCAACTACGGCAATTTTTTAAAGTTTCTGAGAGGCACCTGCAGGTAAATTTGTTGTGGGCAAGCCAGAAAAACAAAGGCTTCTATAGTCCCTCCAGCTTTTGAGAACTCACCCACCTTCTTTAATGTTTTTTTCTCCTGGATGGTGTCAAGCTTCTTGTGTTGTTGGAGCTGCATCAATCCAGGCAAGTGGGGAATGTTCCATCACACTCCTAACTTGTGTCTTGTCGATGGTGCAGTGAAGAGTTGGGATGTGAGTCAGCAGCCACTGACCTGATCTTGTAATCTTATTGTTAATGTGGCTGGTGCAGTTCAGTTTCTGGTGAATAGTAACAGCAGAATGTTGATGGTGGGGGACTCAGTGATAGTGTTGAATGTCAAGAGACTTCTTTAGTTGGAGTTGATTGCTGTCACTTTTGTCAAGTGACAATTACTTACCATTTCAGGCCAACCCTGCAGATTTCTGTGATCTAACTATGCCCAGGTTGTGGACTGCTGCATCATTTCAGGAGCTGAGAGTGAATTTGAACACCATGCAGTTATCAGTGAACGTTCTAACTTTAGCACTATATGCTGACAACAGTGGTGCTTTTTGTTAGCCTCAGTGTCTGTGGACTAGAGTGAGAGAAATAAATGTAGCTTTTTCCCATGCTGGAACACTTACCAGTGATTCCTTATTGAGCGGGTGTATCTCAGAGTTGCACAAGAACAGGATCTGGTTCAGTCATGATGTCCAGGTTCATCCACATCGAATAACCATGGATAGAGTATTTGAAACTGCCCAGTAGGGATGGGATTAGTATGAATTAATATCTTAGCAAATGAAGGTGATAATTTTTTTTTGGGGGGGTGCAGTAAAATTGCCTATTGATCAAAGTTTTACCAAGTGGGTGTTTTTGTCTCTCGTAGCTAAAGCATCCCGTGGACTTTGCAATATTCTAGAGTGTTACATTTAATTGCCTACCTGAAGATATGTAAATGTAATGCACTGATGTGCCAGATACTTTAGCATATGCATTAACCAGGAGCTAAACTGGACTTGTTATTTCACAGATCATGTGAGGCACACAGGAGGGAAGGTGCTGGTCCACTGTGAAGCTGGAATTTCTCGCTCGCCCACAATCTGCTTGGCATATCTGATGAGATCCAAGGAACTACGTTTAGAAGAAGCCTTTGACTACATTAAAGAGCGAAGGAATACCATTTCTCCCAATTTTGGGTTTATGAACCAGTTATTGCAGTATGAATCTGAAATCCTCTCTCTCACCCCGACCATCCAACCTTGCAAAAGAGACACTGTCTCTTGCTCTGCAGAGGAACTGACCTACAACAAAAGTTTGGAAAGTTCAGTCTATACTTTCCCCAGTTCACTTTTGAGTACAGTGCCAATACCATCACCAGCTCACCCATTTGAATTCAGCCCGATAAAGGTATCTCTGTCTTGCTGAAATACAAAGCAATGTCAGAAACCATCAAATGGAGGAAATGTAACTGAAGGATCACTAAAACTGATATGTCATGTGATGGTGAATCCTGGCTGATTTCCCATGGTTTTATCAGGACCTACAGTATTTTGTGTTTACCAGACTTAGTCTTCTTTTTAAGATTGATGTCCAACCAGATCAGCTCAGCACATCCCTTCTGGAGACTGTTGGAACTCATTACTGAGCCATGATGGAACAGGAAGACCATAGTAACATGAGCACATTGAGAGAGAGAATGGGAAGGCCATTGCAACTCTGTATCATGTGTAAATGAAGCTTACACTCACTATCATGGCTATGTGTACTGCATCAGATTGACATTGACCCAGCCTTGCTATGCTGAGCCCTGTCATTGTCCTGTGGCTCAAGTATTCTGAGTAAATCAATGCGAACCAAAGGCCCTGTTGACAGTGTATTCAATGCTTTTGTATTTATTCATTTGTCTCAATTCAGGGTCATGTGTTCTTGTCTTAGTATCAAACATATGCATGAACAATTGCTTTTTTAATGTGATGCTTTGTACTAGATACCAACAACATCATCTGTATTTGAGAAGAGCCATGACACACCAGATTGGGGGAGGGGGAGTTAGAAAAGTTGATCATCATTGGTTATGATCTGTGGGAGGAGTTCAGAGATGGAGGCTAAATGACCATGTGCCGGCTTTGTGCAGGAGGTTTGGGGGCTGGGTCCACCTCCATCAACAATCTCTCCTTTAAACATTTAAGTGCTCCCAACATTCCCTCCTGCACATCGATCCTTGCTATCTGGGGGCATCCTTTCTCCCTAGCCTTACCATCCCCTGCCCACCTCGCCAGGACTCAACTCCACTCACTACCCTCAGACTCTCACTTACCTGGCCCTGCAATCCACAGCATGGAGCAGTCCCATTCCTGAACAGCCATTCCGATTGGCTGGCAGCTCCTCTGGAGTGAGGAGTGGAAATCCCACCTCGACACTTGATGGGTGGTCAGACAGCAGTGTTGGCAACTAGTGATCTCCCTTCAGACTCCTTGGCTCTGGGAATAGAAGGCCAGCCATTCTATAGATCTCTCCACCTGCTCCTTGTAGGTTTCAACACCTTTGTGTTCAGCCCAAGGTACTACAACTGTGCTGTATTACTATACACGCACAGATATAATCGACAGCATATCACCAAACTCGTCTCAAAATAGACAGAACTTGCAATTATACAGTATGTTTTATGCCCACAGGAGGTCCCATAACAACTTTATTTTGAAGTGCAGTTGCTGTTATTGTGTAGACAGCATGGCAGCCAGGTCTGTACTTGGCAAAATATTTCAAACTGCGGTGAGGTTACTGAGCAGTTAGTCTGCGATGCTACGGGCTATCGGATCATCCCTTTTGTTATCTTTGATCGGGTTTATGGGATCTTTATCGACCAACTGAACGAGGAGAAGGGCCTTGGTTTTCGAAGTCAGCAGAAAGACAGACCTTGACTCAAGCGTCAGCTGTATAGTGGGGGTATGAAGCTATAAACCTGTACCAAGAGGCAAAGAGTCTACTATTGACACAGAGGCATTAGAAAACTCTCTTTATTTTCTTTGTTTTTATTTATGAAACCTTTCTTGCACATTTATTCCATGTTCAGCACCCCCTGACCTTGGTACTTATGTTCATGGTGATAATCCAAGTCATAGAGACAGATTCTCAGCTCTCTTGTGTCATGGACCATTGGACTTTCCTTGAATATCAGGCAAGTTTGACCAATGGGTGCAGATTAGAGGCCAATCTGCAAAATTCGATTTACGCCTGAGCAGGAAGTTCAACATTGGTGCCAAGAGCCAACCTCTTCCCCAGGCACTGAGTTCCTGCAAACCCTTCTGCCCCAGAGCTTTGAGACTTGCACTAGCCCCTCACTGAGCTCCCAAGGTGTAATGCTTCCCCCCACCCCAGTCCATCATATCATGCCCTCTATTGATTGATACTGAATTCCAAACTGCCTTTATTGAGCTCTATAAGATTTCTCCCAATGGAAATTCTCCAAGAACAGCTATTTTCCCAGGTGGTAAATAAGGACCACTACATTTAGGTAATTCTCTCACCTCATCGGATGCAGTTGTGAATCATGCCACTATCAGCCTCATGACTATATTAATACACTGCTACCTCAAATTGAAAATATACTTAACATAATGATGGTGCTTTCTACAGTTACAATGATTTGAAACAGTTTGAATCTTGTCCTGTCGCACCAGGTGTCCTGCTGGTTTAATGTGGATCTGAGCAGAGGTCTGACCACTGAAATGCTGTTTGAGTCATTGATGTCAAGTTTGTCTCAGGATTTGTGAATACTGCTATAAAAATGTAAATGTTTTCAGGGCATGTTGCAATAGCCCCTTGTCAATGAGCAATACATTTTGGGAATAAGTGCAGTTGTGATTATTTGTATCTTGCCTGTACAGTATCAATAAAATGTTTCTGATGGAAACCATAGCTAAATGGAATGATTTTAAAAATATACTTCTTCTTGCCAAGCCTCCTCCCTGGTCAATAATTTGAAAAAGTATCTACTGAGGGAAAGAAAATAACTTTGTCCCTTTTTGAGGGAGTGTAATATCATCGGTGTTCTTCTGGAAAAAAAAATAGTTCTACAATGTCCTCATTCCTGCTGTTTTCCCAAAAATAATATTTTAGACAAAATGTTTAAATGTGATGCAGTCCCCAGTTTCCAAATCCCACAAGCTCTCGTTTTTCACTGGTCTCCGGAATGCTGACAAATTTTGAGAATAAACTTTTCATGTCTGCTACCTTAGAAAGTGAAAATGGAGCTCGAAGTGACTGATTGCTAATGCAGTATTGTAGTAAATGCAATAATTGATGATCTCTATAACTGAACAGCACTTATCCTCAACTCCAAAAGCATTAAAGAATCATAAAGACAAGTCATGGATTCTTTCTGCATAGGGATTCAAGCCCATCAAGTCTGCACCAGCCCTCTGAAGAGCACTTGACCCCAATCTCTGCATTCCTGCATTTCCCATGGCTAATCCACCAGCCTGCATGTCCCTGAACACTATGGGCAATTTAGCATAGCCAATCCACCCTAACCTGCTCATCTTTGGACTGTGGCAGGAAACCCACAAAGACATGGGGAGAATGAATAAACTCCACACAGTTGCCTGAGGGTGCAATTGAACCTGGGTCCCTGGTGCTGTGAAGCAGCAGTGCTAACCGCTATGCTGTCCCAGATACCAAAGGGCCAATATATTCTAATATTTACCTAAGCAATATTTTTTTGTCAAGTACAATTAATGTACAAGCATGAAATAAGGAGATGCAGTTACTTGATGGATTTGGTGAAATCCCGATAAGTCCTATTCAGGTTACCTGGAACTCCAGAGACAACAAGGTGCAGGGCTGGAT
>NC_063351.1:51390601-51415011 GCF_021869965.1 Rhincodon typus | reverse complement strand
TATGATGCTGCTTGGCCTGCTGTGTTCCTCCAGCTCTGCACCTTGTTGTCTCAGATTCTCCAGCATCTGCAGTTCCTACTGTCTCATCTTTCTGTCAGCCCCTGGTTTAGTGCTGCAAGGGAACACTGCGTCAGGAAAGGCAGCACAAGACAGGTGCTAGGAGAAGTCAGAACATTTATTTGTTGAGCTTTAGATGGAATATTGGTTGTTTGTTGGATGGATTTGGTAATGGAATGGTTGTTTTTGTGGTGATGTTTTTTATTACAGAATAGTGGCTAAGAGGATACTGTGATGGTCCATAACTGAGGGCAAGATAACATGTGTGAATGTTGTACAATTAAATTGGAAAGGATGTAACTCAACCTGAAACGGGGGTGTGAAATCTAAATAAGAGAAATTATTGGAGGAAATCAGCTCTGGTGGACTAGAAAGATAAATTACAAGGTTTGACTATAGATAGGCAATGGCTAGTATTTAAAGAATGAATTTTTTTTTAGAAAGGCAGAAGTGAGACGGCTGTGGCTAACAAGGGAAATTAAAGATCATATTGGATCAAAGCAGGAGTCTAATAAAATTGTCAAGTTGTAAGCCTGAAGATTTACAATTCAACAAAGTAGCACCAAGAAATTGACAAAGAAAGAGAGAATAGGTTATGACAAGAAACATAAAAACAGATTGTAAAAGCTTTGAACATTTTTTTAAAAAGGAAAAGATTAGCAAATGCAGACATGAGGCAATTACAGCTAGGCACAAGGGATTTTACAATAAGAAATAGAGACATGGCAGAGAAACTCAATAAATACTTTGTTATCCCTGTCCTCACAGGGAAAAATACGGAGTTATTCTTAAAGTAATTAAATATGTTAAAGTGAGAGAATGGAACTGAAAGAAATTTATATTAGTAAAACAGCGGTTTCAAAGAAATTAATGGGACACAAAGTTGGTCAATCTCTAGGATGCATTGATCAAGCTTTCAAAATTCTAATAGTGTCTGCAAGTGTCAGCTGATAGGAAGGTTGCAGATGTAACCACATTGTTGAAGAAAAGAGGGAGACAGAAAACAGAGAAATGCAGACCTGTTAGCCTGATGTCAGCAGTAGGAAAATAACAGAATCTACTTTAAAGGATGCGATTACTGGATATTTAGCAAATTAATTGTCTGATTGGCAGAAGCAATATGGATGTATAGAGAGGAAATCAGATTTGACAAATCTGAAAGAGTTGTTTTGCTGATGTCACGAGCAGGGTCAATACGATGGGACTAGTGGATGTGGTGTATGTGAATTTTCAGCAATTTTTTGATAACATCCCGCACATTAGCAACCAACATTAAAGCCCTTGGAAGTGGTGGGAATATGTGAATGGTGGGGGTTGGGGGGGGTGCGGGGAGCGAGGGCTGAAGGAGCTGTGGATTGAGGATCAGTTAACAGGTAGAAAGTAGAGTGTGAGAATAAATGGATAAGGTTGACAGGCTGTGACCAGTGAGATACCACAGGATTGGTTGGAAAAAAATAACAAAAGAACTGCTGCTGCTGGAAATCTGAAACGAAAATAGAAATTGCTGGAAAAGCTCAGCAGGTCTAGTAGTATCAGTGGAGAGAAATCAGCATTAATGTTTCGGGTACTGAAGAAGGGTCTGAAAAGTTCTGAGGAAGGGTCACCGGATCCAAAACATTAACTCTGAATTCTCCTCACAGGTCCTGCCACACCTGCTCAGCTTTTCCAGCAATTTCTGTTTTTGTCACTACAGGATCAGTGTTTGGGCCCAGCTGATCACAATCAATATCAAAGATTTGGACGTGACGTCAATTGGAATATTTCCAAGTTCGCTAATGATACCAAACTTGGTGGGAATGTGAATTGTGAGGAGGATGTAAAAAGGCTTTGAGTAGATTAGACAGACTGAGTGAGTGGGGAAGAGCATGGCAGATAGAATGCAATGTAGATAAGAGTGAGCTTATCCATTTCAGAAGGAGAAATGAGGGTAAAGAGCATTACTTAAATGGTGAGAGTTTGGAAAGTGTTGATGTCTAAACGGACCTGGATGTCCTTGTTCATGAGTCACTGAAAGCTAGCAGCGAGTGCAGCAGGCAACAGTATGTTTGCTTTTATTGTAAGAGGATTTGACAACAGGAGCAAAGGAGTATTGCTTCAATTGTGTAGACGACTGGTTAGATTGCCCTTGGTGTACCATGTCCAGTTGTAGTCCTAAGGAAGGATATACTTGCCACAGGGGCAATGCAGTGGAGGATCCTGGGATAGTCAGACTGTCCTGCGAGGAGAGATTAAGGAGACTGAGCTGGTTTTCTCTGGAGTTTAGAAGAATGGGGGACAATCTTATATATTACATAGAAAATTCTTACAGGGCTTAACGGAGTAGACACAGAGAGGATGTTTGTCCTGAGTGTGGGGTCCAGAGCCAGGGGACACAGTCTGAGAATAGGAGGCAGGTCATTTAGGAATAAGATGTGGACAAACTTTTTCACTCAGACAATGTTGGCTCTTTGGGATTCTCTACCTCAGAGGGCTGTGTAAATTCATCATGAAGTAAGTTCAAGATAGAAATTGACAGATTCCCGGTTAATAATAACATCAAGGGATATGGGAGTGCTGTGCAGGAATATAGTATTGAGGTATATGATCAGTCACAACCCAGAATGGAAGAACCAGTTTAAGGAGCTAAATGGCCTACTCCTGCTCCTAATTGGGGATTGCAGAGATATTCAGGGAAACAGGAGACAGCTTGGCCTCAGTGTGGATATGCTGGCTGCCTCCTTTTGGGCCTTCCCCCCTCTCCCCTCCCCCACCTTTCCTCTTGTATTATCTCGGGGTAATACAAGCTATGTTGTCATGAAGGGTAGCACAGGCCACTCTGAACTGGGACATCAGCTGCAGGAGCTCCGTTTGAATGGTCAGTGCAATGAAGCCCATGAAAGCACCTGCCCGTAGGGCAAGAGAGCTCTTACTAACCAGGTTCTGTAAGTTTTAGAGGGATGTTGTCATCTAGTTGAAGCACAAGTAGCTCTGGTCATTCAGTAGCTCGCCTTTGTCTGGAATTAGCACCAGAAGGATTGATAGAAATATGGAATGGCAAACAGTAATGCATCATGACTGCTGCCAAGGTAATAGGCATTCCCCAGCATGCACCGAGTGATGAAGGGTCTAGGCCCGAAACGTCAGCCTCTCTGCTCCTATGATGCTGCTTGGCCTGCTGTGTTCATCCAGCCCTGCACCTTGTTGTCTCGGATTCTCCAGCATCTGCAGTTCCTACTATCTCTCTCTCATGCACCGAGTCTAGTTGCTCACCTACTGTACTTTTGGTGAGGAGTAGAGAAAGTGGTGAGAGTGCCATGTTGCTATTAGAATGGTCCCTATAGTGTGAAGGGAAATTAGGGATGAGCAATAAATACTAGTGTAGCCAGAGACATCCACACAAACAAACAAAAAAAAGCTGAATTTTCTGTTTCAAAGGGTTAAATTTACATTGAATCTATTACGAAATTTTCAGTAATGTAGTAAACATATCTCTTGTTCTACTTCTGTGCCACGTGATCTTTATTTGATGTTTGAGGTGTGAGAATAGACTGCTCTGAATTCTGTTAGACATGATCTGCACTGACCCAATGCTTCGCACTGTCAAGCAAAATGAGGTAACAATGATCACTGCTTCATAATTCTACCACCTTTGATCTGACTCTTTTAGCTTTGCTGGTGTTCTGCACTATTGGCTTTCACCTTTTAGTTGCAGTTTCCTTGATATGATATCTTACCTCATGCTGTCAGAATATGAGTAAGTTATCAACTGCAACAGAAACTTAGCTTTTTCCACATGTCAGAATGACAGCTCCGGACCTTTTTGTTTAAACAACATATTTTAACATCACTCCACCCAAGAATTAAACCCATATCCCTCCACTCCCTACTGAATCAGGAAATTGCCCACTTCCTTTTCAGATGATTCAAACAAATTTGTTTTTATTGCATTTTCTGGTAATATTGTTGTGCCAGCAGTTCCAAGTATCAAATGTGTAACTCATCATAATTCATGTGTACCTTGAAGTTTCCTCAGAAATTAATTCTCCTGGGTATAAAATGTGTGGGATTCTAAGTGGAATCCAAGATTATTTCAACTCAGCATACCAGTAACTGTCAGAATTCAACAATGGAGCTATGTACTCTCGTCTTCAGTTCCCCATTTGTTTCCTACTCTCCTTAATATTGTCCTTCTTCATGTGTTTATGTAATACCCTCTTAAATGTAGTTATTAACCTGTCTTTAAGAACCGCTGTGATAATGTATTCCATATTGCAATAATCTTTTACTTGAAAAGCATCTTCCAACCTCCCCATTATATTTCCTGTTCTATAACATACACTATGTTTGTTTTAAGTTATCCAGTAATAATTTGAATTAAGTCATACAGCTAACTTTTCACTAGTTAGAGAATTAGTTAAAATTGTATTTGCAGACAATTTGAATTAAGGAACTTTAAAAGCAATAAGTTGTTGATTGAAATGTAATTGTCTCACTATTAATCGGCGAAAATGAATTGATTTATTCATGGACATCACTGGCTGGGCTAGTGTTCATTTCCTGTCTCCAGCTGCCCTTGAGAAGATGGTGGAGAGCTGCCTTCTTGAACCACTGTAGTCTGTGTGTATTTGAGACTTTATAGTGATTGTTACGACTAAGAGACTTGCTCAGTGATTTCAGAGGGTAGCTGAGATTCAACCGCATTGCTGTCGG
The DNA here is from genome assembly GCF_021869965.1 of Rhincodon typus. Classification (NCBI taxonomy): domain Eukaryota; kingdom Metazoa; phylum Chordata; class Chondrichthyes; order Orectolobiformes; family Rhincodontidae; genus Rhincodon; species Rhincodon typus. The sequence goes on along the minus strand of NC_063351.1, from coordinate 51,410,265 downwards.
TCTGGAATCACCAGGTAAAGACAGCGGTTTCCTTACCTGAAGGATATTAGTGAACCAGTAGGGTTTTCCCCACGACAGTTTCATGGTCACCATTGTTCCAGATTTTTATGGAATTCAAATTCCACCAACTGCCATTGCAGGATTCAAACCTGCGTCCCCAGAACATTACCTGGGTCATTGGATTAATTGTCCAGTGATAATATCATTCAGACATCACCTTTAACTATCCTTCCAGTCTCTTTCCTGATTTGAGCGTTTGTATGACATCTCCCAATGGGGGAAAGGTCGGACTCAGTCTGCTCCAGTAAATACTACCCTAGCTTTGCAAGGCTCTCACTGAATAATTACACCTTCTTCCGTATCATCCTGTTACATCGATGTTACGCATTTTCCCTGGTTCCACCATTCCTCCTAAAATGAAGGACTGGCTTTTCCATCATTTGGAGGGAATCTCTGATGATGTTTGACCCCGTGACGGACAATTATTGCACAAACTCTAAAATGAGGACTTCCCGGTTACCATGCGTCATCAGCACCAGAGGTACTGAAAAGATGTCAACACCTGAGAACTGTACAGATTCAGAACATTTCTCCAAATTAAAAGCATTGCCAAGAGTTGAAGGGGGTCTGTGATGTAATGAGAATGATAATGTCATTGGGCTAGTAACCTTGGACACGTTGGTTCAAACCCTACTATGGCACATGTGCAGCTGTGCACACATGGTGATTGGTGCCAGCATACTACCCACAGCATTGACTTCCGCTTCTAGAAGTCAGTGCCACACAGAGACCTTGGACACCTGCACAGGTGGGAAGAAAATTAAAGGGAACGCTGGCAGCATTTAAATTGTTAATAACTCTGGATAATAAAGTGAGCCACAATGATGGTGCCAGGAAGCCATCACTGATTGATGTAAAAACCCATCGAGTTCACGAATGCCCTTTAGGAAATCTGCTGTCCTTACCTGGTCTGGTTTACGTATGACTCGGGACCCACAGCAATGCAGTTAACATGTCACTGCCTTCTGAAATGGCTAAGTAAGGTATTTGGTTCAAGTGTAGTTATAGATGGGTAATAAACTGCTGGCCCAGCCAGCAATTGCCCACATTTCCAACTGCTGATTGATGTGGGCACTGATGACTCAGCTGGAGAAATGTGGCGAGTTTGGAAAAATAAAATTCTCAACATCGAGAATGGAAGTTAGAATCTGCACCAAGATTTGAATGGTGAGCTGACAGGCCTATTTGCATATATTTACATATCATGAGAACCTCACCTCACCTCCTCGAAATGCAGTTTCCTGTCTTCCCACCCCTCAGACCGAAACTAAACACATAACGATTCCTGATATCAAAACTCAGCTCATCCTGCTGGATGCCTGGCCCGCCTTGCTACCTGCTCCTCCAGCCTCCATCTTGCACAACTGTCCCCAGCCTCTCAGGGTATACTCCCTGGGCACCCACTTCCTCCTCACCCACATGCCAGTGAACATGTGCCAGCCTCACCACAACCTCATGGCACATTGATGGCCCACTTACAATCCAGATCCCACACTTTGGAACACAGCGGTACCTTTCTTTGGAATGCTGCTGCCAGAACATGCCCCCATTCTTGGGGATCCATTCAGGGCCCTCACTCACCCTCAGCTCTCATTCACTTTGCAGCAATTTGGATTCCCACAAAGGAGGAGGACAATGCTTCACATTGACATGACCAATCTATGGACTGGGGTTGGGGGGGAGAGGGGTAATGTCAGGAGATGACCGCCTAGTTATTCCAATCATTGTGAAGCACTGTTCTCCCTGTGGAAGACAGCATGGTGGTCACTGTTAATGACATTGCTCCCTCCCGCAGTGACCTGTCTCTTTCAATACATTCTCATTTTGCACCCTCTCATGTTGAATTGGCCCTATCACAATTATTGTTCCCTCTGTATCCATGCAGGCTGCCTCTGCTCCCTACCATTGATTTCCCCAATCTACCCATTACAGTAGCGGCCCCAAAAACGACATTGACGTTCAGTGAACAGACCCTCTGTTGTGCCCAGCCCTAACCAAGTTGGAACAATCTGTGTGACTCTGTGCGACTAAGTAAAGTCTTTCTTAACATCCCAATGATCTCATTGTTACAACAATGATTCAATACAAAACCTTAGCTTCAAAGCTGATTAGAAGTCAGATTGTGCTTTAAAGGATGAATCCCTCTGGTATTCCTTTCCTCAAGTAAATATGAGACTTTTCCACTCCCTGAAATGTATAAATGACCTCATGGGGGAGTGGGGGGGGTGGTGTGGAGGGGAGGGGGGAGCGGTGTCAGTGTGATATCTAATTCTTTGATTTGTTCCAAATAAATGTGGGAGACCAGGATTCTCTGTGGGAAGGGACATAGTTTGAGGATTTACAGAGATATACAAATGGAAGGGATAGATAGTCCATATACTAAAAGTAGCAAAAGGATTCAACAGTGAAGGATGTTATACTGAATATGATGAGACATGGTAAACTTCTCGATGAGACAGTTGTTCAAATGGTGTGTTATTCTTAAATTAAATGCCATTGGATTATTGAAGTATCCTGATGAATTAATGGATCTAAACTGACTTTGTTTGAAGCATAAACCTCATTGAGACCTCTTGGGGGTTACAATGCAAGGCTCTGGTCAATGCATTTATCAAAGGTGGTGAAAAGGATTGGAAGTAAATCAATAAAAATGGTTATAAATCTTGGATTATTGAGTACAACAGCTAAATGCAGAATTTTTGTAACACTGAACTACAGATTAGTCATAGATCATATCTCAGATTGACACTAACAATGTTCATTGCATCAATTTCCCGATGTGTGCAATAATAACTGTCACCCTCGACTTCACAATGATCCATGCGTAGCATAAACATTGAAAACATTGAAAAATCACGCACAGAAGGAGGCTATTTGACTCACCATGTGTCAGTTGTAAAAGAGCTCAAAACTGATTAAATAAAACCATAAGACCATCAGGTATGAGAGAAGAATGAAGCCATTCATCCCATCAAGTCTGCTCTGCCTTTCGATCATGGCTGATATGCTTCTCAACTCTATTCTCCTGCCTTCTCCCTGTAACCCTTCATTCCCTTACTAATTAAAAACCTGCCTATCTCTGTCCTAAATACACTGAATGGCTTGGCCTCCACAGCCCTCTGTGGCAATGAGTTCCACAGATTCACTTCCCTCTTACTGAAGAAATTCCTTTTGATCTCAGTTCTAAAGGGTCGTGCCTTCACTCTGAGGCTGTGGCCTCGGGTCCTAGTCTCTCCTACTCATGGGAATATCTTCTCCACCTCCACGTTATCCAGGCTTCTCAGTATTCTGTAAGTTTCAATCAGATCCCCTGTCATCCTTCTAAATTTCATCATGTTCAGAGCCAGAGTCCTCAACTGCTCCCCATAATGACAAGCCCTTCACCCCCGGGATCATTCTTGTAAACCTCCTCTGGACCCCCTCCAAGGCCAGCGCATCCTTCATTAGATATGGGGCCCAAACTGCACACAATATTCCAAATGCGTCTGACCAAAGCCTTATACAGACTCAGCAGTACATTTCTGCTCTTACATTCTAGACTTATTGAAATGAAAGCTAACATTGTATTAGTCTTCCAACTGAACCTGCATGTTAACTTCAAGTGAATCCTGAACTCAGACTCCCAAGTCCCTTTATGCTCCAGATTTCCAAAGCCTTTCCCCATTTAGAAAATAGTCTATGCCTCTATTCTTCCTGCCAAAGTACATAACCTCACACTTTCCCACATTGTATTCCATCTGCCACTTCTTTGCTCACTCTACAAGCCTGTCCAAGTCCTTCTACAGCCTCCCCACTTCCACAACACTACCTGTCCCTCCACCTATCTTTGTTTCATCTACAAATTTAACATTAATGCCCTCAGTTTCTTTGTCCAGATCGTTAATGCATAATGTGAATGGTTGTAGTTCCAACACTGACCCCTGTGGAACTCTACTGGACACGGGCTGCCATACTGAAAAAGACCACTTTATCTGCAATCTCTGCCTTCTGCCAGTCAGCCAATCCTCTATCAATGCCAGTACCTTGCCCCTAACACCATGGGCTCTTACCTTATTTAACAGCCTCCTGTGTGGGACCTTGTTAAAGGCCTCCCAGAAATCCAAATGGATCACGTCCACAGGTTCTCCTTTGTCAAACTTGCTCATTACCTCCTCAAAGAATTCTAACAGATTTGTCAGGTATAACCTCCCCTTGTTATAGCAGTGTTGACTCAGCCCTCTTTTACCATGCACTTCCAAGTACTCTGCAACCTTATCCTTAATAATAGACTCTAAAATCTTAGCATTGGCTGAGGTCAGGCTAACTAAACTATAGTTTCCTGTAGTTTGCCTCTCTCCTTTCTTAAGCAGGGGTGTTACATTAGCCTTTCTCCTGTCCTCTGGGAGCCTCCCTGATTCCAGAGATTCCTGAAAGATCACCACCAATGCCTCCACAATGTCCTTGGCCACTTGCTTCAGAATTCTGGGGTGTAGTCCATCTGTCCTGGGTGATTTATCCACCTTCCCACCTTTCAGTTTCCCCAGCATCTTCGCCTTAGTGATGGCCACACCATTCACCTCTGCCCCTGACTATCTTCAAGTTCTGGGAATATTATTGGTGTCTTTCACTATGAAGACTGATGGAAAGTTCCTTATTCAGTTCCTCCGCCATTTCTTAGTTCCCCATTACTATTTCTCTAGTCGCATTTTCCAGTGGTCCAAAGTCCACTCTTGCCTCTCATCTTTTAGATATCTAAACAAACTTTTGCAATTTTTTTTACATTACTAGCCAATTTACTCCTATATTTCACCTTCTCCCTCCTTATTGCTTTCTCAGTTATTCCCTGCTGGTTTTTAAAGGCTTCCTAATCCTTTGCTTCCCACTCATCTTCATCACATTATGCGCTTTTTCTTTTCTGCTGTCCCTAACTTCCCTTGTCAGCCATGGTTGTCTCATCTTTTCCTTAGTATGTTTCTCCATTCTTGGTATGAATTTCTGTTGTGCTTCCCAAATTACACCTTGAAACTCCTACCATTGCTACTCCACCGTCTTCCCTGCTAGGCTCCCCTTCCAATCAACTCTGGCCAGCTCTTTCCTCAGGTCTTTGTAGTTACCTTTACTCAATTTTAGTACTGTTACATCTGATTCCGGCCCCTCCCTCTCAAACTGCAGGGTGAGTTCTATCATATTATGGTCACTGTCCCTGGGGGGTTCCTTCTCCTTAAGCTCCCTAATCAAGTTTGTCTCATGACACATCACAAAATCCAAAATTGTTTTACCAGGATGTTGCCTGGTATGGAGGGAAGGTCTTATGAGGAAAGGCTGAGGGTCTTGAGGCTGTTTTCATTAGAGAGAAGAAGGTTAAGAGGTGATTTGATAGAGACATACAAGATGATCAGAGGATTAGATAGGGTGGACAGTGGGAGCCTTTTTCCTCGGATGGTGATGGCTAGCACGAGGGGACATAGCTTTAAATTGAGGGGTGATAGATATAGGACAGATGTCAGAGGTAGGTTCTTTACTCAGAGAGTAGTAAGGGCGTGAATGCCCTGCCTGCAAAAATAGTAGACTCGCCCACTTTAAGGGCATTTAAATGGTCATTGGATAAACATATGGATGATAATGGAATAGTTTAGGTTAGATGGGCTTCAGATTGGTTTCACAGGTCGGCGCAACATCGAGGGCCGAAGGGCCTGTACTGCGCTGTAATGTTCTATGTTCTATGCTCTATGTTCCCGAGAAGGCTCCACCACAAACAGCTGCAAAAAAAATCTCGTAGACATTCCACAAATTCCTTTTCTTGGGATCTGATACATTCTGATTTTCCCAGTCCACCTACATATTGAAGTCCCCCACGATTACTGTAATAGTGCCTTTCTTACATGTCTTTTCTATCTCCTGATTTATTTTCTTTCCCACATCCTGACTACTCCTAGGAGCCCTGGTAAGTAACTTCCATCAGGGTCTTTTTTCCTTTGCAGTTCCTCAACTCTACCCACACAGATTCTAAACCTTCTGACTCTATATCACTTCTTGCTATTGAATTAATAACAAGGCAATCCCATCCCCTCCGCCCATCACCCTGTCCTCTAGTTAGGACATGTATCCTTGGATATTTAGTTCCCAGCCCTGATCCTCTTGCAACCAAATTTCTACGTTACCCACATCATTTCAATCTCTGCTACAAGCTCATTTACCTTGTTTTGTACACTGCGTACACTTAAATACAACACCTTCAATCCTGCGTTAATTGATCCTCTTCATATATTTGTCCCCTTATCTGCTGTGCCTGAAGTTGGCTTCCTGTCTTTTCCATACTCTCTGTTCTATTATTTGTTCTGGAAACTTTAATAACCTCTGCTGTGCTCTCCTCTCCCATCAAGTTTTTTCCGTAATTATCCATGCAACTGAACCCACCCCCTCATTATTTAGTTTAAAGCCCCACCCACAGCCCTAATTATGTGATTCACCAGAACTCTGGTACCAGCATGCTTCAGATGGACCCAGTCCCATTGGAACATCTCCCTCCTTCCCCAATACTGGTGCCAATGTCCTATGAATTCAAACCCCTTTCTCCCACTCCAATCTTTGAGACATACATTTACCTCTTTAATCTTGGTATCCTGTGCCAATTTGATCATGGCTCAAGTAGCAATTCAGAGATAATTACTTTTTTGGTTTGCTTTCTAATTTAGCTGCTAACTGCTGATATTCCCTCAGAAGAACCTCTTTCCTCTTTCTCCCTATATCATTAGTACCCACATGGACCATGCCAACTGGATCTTTCCCCTCCCACTCCATGTTCCTGCGCAGCCCAGATGAGATATCCTGAACCAGGGCACCAGGCAGGGAACACAACCTTCGGGACTCTCAATCCTGGCCCAGGGGAACAGTGTCTATTCTCCTGACTGTACTATCCCGATTACAACTACATTTCTCTTTTCTCCCCCCAACTCGAATGGCTCCCTGTATCACAGTGCTATGGTCAGTTTGCTCATGCTCCCTATAGCCCCACTCTCATCCACATTGGGAGTGAGAATCTCAAACCTTAGACAAGCTCCAAGAGCTGAGGGTCCTTCAGCACTACCTCCTGGATCCCTCTACCTGCATTGTTCATAGTCACGCTGTTCTATCCCTGACCACTAACTGAATTTGAGGTCGTTAATCTAAAGGGTGAGACTGCATCCTGAAACACAGCGTCGAGGTAACTCTCCCCCTCCCTGACGTGTCACAGTGTTTGAAGCTCAGACTCCAGATCATCAACTCTGGGCTGGAGTTCCGCTAGCAACCAATGCTTGGTACAGATGTGGTCACTACGAATCACAACAGGGATCGCCACCTCCCACATACTCCAGCTACAACATATCACCTGGGTGAGCATCTCTACTTTGAACTGAGATAGTAGGAACTGCAGATGCTAGAGAATCTGAGATAACAAGGTGTAGAGCTGGATGAACACAGCAGGCCAAGCAGTTCTTCAGAACTTATGGTTTATCTGGGATGTCACCCTTTTAAGATGGACCCTTGATCCTGGTCTTCAATTTATTCTGTTAAAAAAACCTTACAAACTCAGCCAAAATAAAACAAGCAAGAAGCACCTCTTCCCCTCAGCACCGAAGGTAGTGATTGTAATCAGCCAGGTGGATCGCATAGAATGTGAGTTCCATGATTGGCACTGTTAATCTGGACGAATCAGCGGGCCCTGGCTGACAGATAAAAACGGGAGTGTTAGAGTCTCTGGCACTCTGGTAGCTGACTCTGAAGAGGCAGTACTAAAGTTAAAAAAGATAGCAAGAACTGCAGATGCTGGAGTCAGAGATAACACAGTGTGGAGCTGGAGGAACACAGCAGGACAGGCAGCATCAGAGGAGCAGGAAAGCTGATGCTTCGGGTTGGGACCCTTCTTCAGAAATGGGGGAGGGGGAAGGGAGATCAGAAATAAATAAAGAGAGAAGGGGTGAGGCTGGGGAAGGTAGGTGGGATGGTGATAGGTGAGTGCAGGTAGGGATTGGTCAGTGAGGTGGGAGGAGCAGATAGGTGGGAGAGAAGATGGACAGGTTGTGTCAGGTCAAGGAAGTGGGGATGAGAGGGAGGATTGGTCATGAGATGAGGCTGGGGTGGGGAGATTTTAAAACTGCTGAATTCCACATTTAGGCCATCGGGCTATAGGGTCCCAAGGCGGAATATGAGGTGCTGCTCCTCCAGTTTGCAGGTGGTGGCATTGTGGCTCAGGGAGTCAGGGGAGGGGAGGTGAATGAAAATGGTTGGTGACTGGAAGTTGTTGTCAATTATTGCATACAGCGTGCAGATGCTCCACAAAATGGTCTCCGAGTCTATGCTTGGTCTCACCGATGTGGAGGAGGCCACAGCGGGAGCAGCAGATACAGTAGACCAGGTTGGCAGATATACAGGTGAACCCCTGTCAGATATGGAAGGATTGCTTTGAGTCTTGAATGGAGGTGAGGGGGAACGTGTAGGGGCAGGTGTAGCACTTCCTGTGGTTTCAGGGAAAGGTGCTGTGGGTGGTGGGGTTAGTGGGGAGAGTGGAGTGGATGAGGGAGTTGCGGAGAGAGCGATCCCTACAAAAGGCAGATTTGGTGGTGGGGAAGGAAAATATCTCTTTGGTTGTGGGGTCGGATTGTAGGTGGTGGAAGTGACGGAGAATGATACGTTGGATACGGAGGTTGGTGGGGTGATAAGTGAGGACAAGGGGATTCTGTTTTTGTTTTTGTTGGGGGGAGGGATTGTGAGGGCAGAGGTGCAGGAAATGCAAGCAATGCGGCTGAGGGTATTTTTGATCACCGGAGGGGGGACGTTATCGGCCCTTGAAATGGGAGGACATCTGGGATGTTTGGGAGTGGAACGCCCCATCTAGAGACCAGATGAGGTGGAGGAATTGGGAGTAGGGGATCGTATTCTTGCAAGAGGGTGGGTGAGAGGAGGTGTGGGTCAGTAAAGGGCTGTTTGTATGTAAATAAATGGTGACTTGGTGACATGACACTGGCCTCTTTGGAGTTGTTGCAGATTGTTCTCCCCAAATACAAAACCTTACTCTTCCCTGGATTAAATTTCCTTTGTCACTTTTCTGCCCAGTTTATTAAAATTCAATCTTTGACATCAGCTCACAGTCCACACTTTCCATCTCTCTCTCCCAAATAGATGAAAATTTTTGTACAATTTACAAATTTCTTAATCAGTAGAGAGGCTGAGGGATGACCTTATAAAGGTTTATAAAATCATGAGGGGCATGGATAAGGTGAATGGCAAAGGTCTTTTCCCTGGGGTCGGAGATTTTAAAACCAGAGGGCATATTTTTAAGGCGAGAGGGGAAAGATTTAAAAGGGACCTGAGGGGCAACATTTTCACACAGAGGGTGATTCATATGTGGAATGAACTGCCAGAGGAAGTTGTAGATGCAGGTAGAGTTATAACATTTAAAAGACATTTGGACAGGTATATGAATAGGAAAGGTTTAGAGGGATATGGACCAAACACAGGCAAGTGGGGATAACTTAGTTTGGGAAACTTGATCAGCATGGATGAGTTGGGCCAAAGGGTCTCTTTTTGTGCTGTATGACTTTATGACTCTGTGACACTACATATAAGTAGAAACCAGTGAAATTTATCAAGAAACTCAGGGAATCCTGTACTGAGTCCTGCAGAGATCCAGAAACACTTTTTCAGTCATAATTGTAGGTATGAATATATTACCATCGCTGCGCTTTCCCAATTTCCTTCCTAATGTCACCCCTGCATTTTCTCTACTCCTCCAGGCGTGCTGCAGTATTGAACTCACAGTTTCATACCATACCTTATATGCTCTTTGACAGTCATATAAATTCAATCTGGGTATCCCACTATCTTTGGCATTGTTGGTTTGCTTACTTGATATCAATTCCTAAGGTTTTCTACTCAAACTCAAACCCTTGGACCAGCACAAACTTGCAGCCAAAGAGTCTGAAAACAACAAATGCTGAGATCACAGCAGGTCAGGAAGCATCCATGGACAGGGAGCAAGATAAGTATGGAGGGGGCAGCATTTATGCGATATTGGGGGGAGGGAGGTTGAAGTGCTGGGGGAGAATGAATGTTGACAGTTCAGATTAAGTGATCAGAATGTGAGAATGGCAGAACAATGGTGTGTCTAACTGCCAGGCTGGGAAGAACAGATAGTCCCACTGGGGTGGGGGTAGGGGAGATAGGGTGACAGAGAATGTAACAAGCAAAGCTAAAAGGGAAGGAGATAGTAAAAACTGCTGATGCTGGAGTCAGAGATAACAGTGTGGAGCTGGAGGAACACAGCAGGCCTGGCAGCATCAGAGGAGCAGGAAAGTTGACATTTCAGGTCGGGACCCTTCTTCAGGGTCTGATGCTGCCTGACCTGCTGTGTTCCGCCAGCTCCACACTGTTATCTCTAAAAGGGAAGGAATTGGTTCACAACTTGAAGGTGTTGAACTTAGTACTGAGTCTAGAAGGTTGCAAACTGCCTAGTTTGAAGATGAGATGTTGCTCCTCCAGCTTGTGCTGTGATTCGTTGGATTACTGCAGCATGGCGGGGACAGACACGTGGGCATGCGAGTAAGACGCTGTGTTAAAATGACCGGCTACAGGAAGGTCGGGATCATGCTTGCACACGGACCAGAGGTGTTCTGCAAAGCAGTCACCCGGTCTACGGTTAGTTTCTCTCTACCCTAACCCTAAACAAATCCTGAGCTCGAAGGGGAAGGAAGGGTAGAATTGATGGAGATGTAGGACAAGTGCCTGCCATGTATGTAGAGAAAACATGATATCTCTCTGAACTCTGGGTAATGTGCAGAAAATAAATTGTCTTTTATACACTTATCATTTACTTCAGTGCAGTAAACGGCACGATAAAAACACTATTATGAGCAAGAAGGAGGACAAAAACAGTCTTCGAGAGTTTGGATCTGATTTAGGACAATCAGCCCCCAAAACAGACAATATTTAACAAGGTTATTCCTTAATTAATTAAATCTATGAATGCTGATTAATATTGAAGGAAAGCAGATTGGTACAACTCCTGTTCAACTAAGTTATAGTTATCTTTAGCAAATATGTTTGTTTTTTTAGAAGGTAATTAAAATGGATTTTGCAAATATTTATTGTCTTCTCAATAAAATGTCACAAACTGAAAGTTGCCAGAAAAGCACATGCGAAAGCAAGATAGATTTTACTGGTATTACAACACAACTAAATCTGTCGCATTCTGCTGAGGAATCAGACAGTCTCCTCTAGACAAGGCTGTATAATATAATTGTACAACAATGAATTGGAACTTGCAGTTTGTACGGTTCACTGTGACACATATGAGCAGAAAATGTACCTGTCAAATTGAATCCATTTGAGCTACAAGTTGGAGGGAAACAAAATAAATTTGAATTTTCAAGAAACATTCTACAAATGGCAGAGAAAAGATTATTAATTAAAATTAAGAATCATAGGATTTGGGAGAATTATATTAACATAGTCAGATGACACACAACACCAGGTTGTAGTCCAAAAAGTTTATTTGAAATCACAATCTTTTGGAGCACTGATCGTTCATCAGGTGGAGTCACTTCACCTGACAAAGGAGCAGTGCTCCAAAAGCTTGTGATTTCAAATAAACCTGTTGGACTACAACCTGGTGTCATGTGACTTCTGATTTTGTCCACCCCATTACCTCCACATTATATATTAACATAGATTGAGAATTAGTTAATGGCCTGGAAACAGAGAATGAAAATAAATGGGACATTTTCAGGTTGGTATGTTGCAACTACTTAGGAACTTAAAGGATCAGTGCTAATGTGGAAAAATGTGAGGCAATGCATTTTGGCAGGAAGAATAGAGAAGCTGAATATTATTTGAATGGAGAAAGACTGCAGAAAGCTACAGCACAATGGGATTTGGGAGTCTTCATCCATAAATAATAAAAGGCTAGCATCCAATGGCTAATAGAGAAGGCAAATGGCCTTTATTTCAGAAGGAACAGAATATAAAAGTAGGGAGGTTTTGCTAAAGATATACAAGATACTAATCATACTACAATTAGAATACTGTGAACAGTTATGGGCACCTTATCTAAGGAAAGAAATATTGACATTGGAGATAGTCTGGAGAACATTTACTAGTTAGATCCCAGGTATAAAGAGACTGTCTTATGAGGACTCATTGGAGTTTAGAAAAATGAGAGGTGATATTATTGAAATGTACAAGATTCTTAAAGGCTTGGCAGGATAGATATGGAATGATTGTTTCCCTTGTAGGAGAGTCTAGGGTCATAATCTCAGAGTAGGGGGTTAATCATTTAAGACAGAGATGAGGAGGAATTTCTTCTCTGAGAGGGGAGTGAATCTATGGAATTCCTTACCACAGAGGTTGTCAAGGCTAGGTTGTTAAGTATATTCAAGACTGAGATGGACAGATTTGTAATCAGAAAGAGAATGAGGGTTATGGCAGGAAAGTGGAGTTGAGGATTATCAGATTTACCATGATCTCATCGAACAGTGGTGTAGATTTGATGGGCCAAATGGCCTGTTCTGCTCGTAAGGCTTATGGACTGACAATCTTGGGCCTCAGCTATTCACAATCTCTATTAATGATTTAGTTGATGGGATTGAATGTAATGTATCCAGATTTGCTGATGATAGACAATTAGGGAGGAAAAGAATCAATGAGGAGGAATCAAAAAAGCTGCAGAGGAATATAAACTAGGCGAGCACTTGGGCAAGAACAAGGCAATCTAATTCAATGTGACAAAGTATGAAATTATACACTTTAGCAGAAAAATATTAAAACAGCCTGGGAAATGTTTGCACATGAATCACAACAAGTTGACCTGCAGGCATTAGATTAACAAATGATGAGTTAGTTTTTCTTTAAAAAACAATTGGAGCATAGCAGTAAAGAAGATTTAATTATACAGGCTATCAGTGAGGCCAAACCTGGACCATTCTATGAAGTTTTGGTCTCTTTCCCAAGGAAGTGCATACTTTTCCAAGGAAGTGCAACAAAGGTCCACTAGACCAGTTCCTGGGATGTGGGGATTGTCCAAGAAGGAGAGATTGAGTAGGCAAGGCCTATATTCCCTCCCAAAGGGTCGTGAATCTGTGGAATTCACTCCCCACAGAACATGGTGGATGCTGGGACATTGAGTAAATTTAAGGAGGAGATAGACAGAGTTTTAATTAGTAATGGGTTGTAGGGCTGTGGAGAGTGGACACGAAAGTGGAATTGAAGCTGCAATGATCATATTAAATGGCAGAGCAGACTTGAAGGGCTGAATGGCCTACTCCTGCTCCTAGTTCTTACGAGTTTAGAAGGAGAGGTGAATTTATTGAAAGACTTTAAATGTTTAAGGGGCTTGATAAGTGGTCATTAAGAAAATATTTCCCCTGCAAGGGAATTTAGAATGCAGCATCAACGTTGTAACAATGGATTAGCAATTTAGGACTGAGATAAGGAGAGATTTCTTCAGTCACGGCTCTGGTGAATCTTCAAATTCTCTACCCTATAGAGATGTAGATGTTCAACATTTGATAAATTGAAGTGTAACGTCAATAGATCTTTGGGGTCTGAGGGATTTAAAGGATAGTGTGTAAGGTAGAATTGGGGTAGAATATCAGTCACAATAATGTTGAATAGCAGAGGAGGCCTGATTGAACAATTAGTCTATTCCAGGCTCCTCTTTCATATGTTTAATTGAAGCAGGATGTGAAACACAGATTCCATGGCAAAGCTTACGCACTCAGAGTTAAAACCAGGCAAGGCTGCAAAGTCAAGCCTTGTATATCAGAGGAATAGATAGAGTAGACAGCCAGAGACGTTTTCCTAGGGTGGAGGTAGCTATTACGAGGGGGTATAGTTTTAAAGTGAGTGGAGGTAGATATAGGGGAGTTGTCAGAGGTAGGTTCTTTACTCAGATAGTGGTAGGGATGTGGAATGCATTGCTGGAGAGGGTAGTGGAGTCGGTCTCATTAGGGGCATATAAGTGGCTATTAGATGGGCATATGGATGATAATATAAGGTAGGGGTAGATGTCAGGTAGACCTTAGGTTTAGGGTAAAAGTTCGGCGCAACATCGTGGGCCAAAAGGCCTGTACTGTGCTGTACTGTTCTATGTTGTATTCCTGTGATACAGAATAGGCGAGGGAGGCCTAATTGCCCCATAATCACTGGATTCCCATTCCACTGACACCTGTATCTCTACTTTCTTTGTTCCACCGTGCTGCTCAGAAACTATGACTCCCCAAAACAGCTCTGTCCCAATCTTCAGCTCTTTCTCATTCTTTAAAGCTCTCCTTAAAACTCACTTCTTGATGAAGTTTTGACCTCTTTCCAACTGCTTAAGGTATTTAAACTTCAAATTACATATGGCTGAGTAAGTGATTCTGTACTTAGGAAATCTGGATATAAAGTTGGCTATCCAGCCACAGGAAGTGCTGAGATGAGTTTAGACAGTTTTCCAATAGGAAGGGAGGTGCAGTTGCAGAAAGTTAATTTTGTACATTTCCGTTGTATGTTTCCTATGAGAACATCTTGTCTGATAGATGATCCTCTATCACGATATTCCCAATCTTTCTCCATGTCTCTCGTCGTCATCCTTCAAGAGCAAGAGATACTTGCCCTACTTAAAATCCAAATACACTGCATGATCATGGTCCTCTCTGCATCTCACTGTATTTACTAAGGTTCATCATATTATTGTTTGATTCTCCTTAACTTTCCTAGTTTTTCCTTCCTTCCCACAATTTATAGACTTTTAAAACCTCAACCTTGATTGTATTTAATCATTAAAGGTTGATTTATCCAGTCTCCTGTTCTATTCTGCAGTTGTAGCTCAGCGGTAACCCTGTCACCTGAATCAGAATGTTTAGATTTCAAATTCCATTTCAGAGAACAGAGTGTAAAATTTAGACTGATGTTTCAATGTGCCATTGTTGGAGGTGTCTTCACTAAGAGATGTCAAACCACACCCCCATTTGTTCTCTCAGATACACAAAGAATCCCGTGACATTAATTTTAAGAACAGCATGAATACGTTCTCTGGTATCCTTGTCAACCTTTATACCTTAATCGACTTTGTTAATTGTTTTTGTTCCTATTTTACAGCATCCGCAGTTCTTTCGGTTTTTATCTGTTAATTGTGCCTTCTTCGGCTATTCACTTTCCCAAATTCTTTATTTCATGTATTCAGCCACGGGAGGTGAGTATCACTGTCAGGGTCAGCATTTGTTGCCCATCACTAACTGCCCTGGAGAAAGTCATGGTGAGCCACTTTCTCGAATCTCTAATATACTGAAGGTGCTCCAATAGTGCTGCTAGATGGGGGTTCAAAGATTTTCATCCAACAATGAAGAAGTAAGGGTGATATATTTCCAAATTAGGACGACCTGTGACTTAGAGGAAAATTTGGTTATGGTTGTGCTCCCATGTGGTCCCTGACCTTGTCTTTTATGTGTCTTAGTGTTTGGAAGGTATTGCTGAAGATAATTTGGTGAGTTGTTAGAATTGATAAAGATTTCCAAATTTTGTTGAAGGACTATAGCAACCACTGAGTAGAAGTAATTATGAGAGATAATTTGGACACATATTGAGGATATTTTTAAATTCTGATCAATGCCCCCTGCCATTAGCAAAAAAATCACTCACCAGATCAAGGTATTTTTACTACTAAAGGTTTTTAACTTAGTTCCATCTGAACATCTTGTGACTGCTGTTTTCTTTTGGCATTTATCAACGCTTGTAATCCATTCCTGAGCTCTGTGAGACATTATCCACACATTGATGCTAATTTCCACAAACTGTCAATGTCATAGATTTCCAAATTTCCAATGCAGGAATGCCTCACTTTTCTTGGTATATGGGGGTCACAGAAACACAATTAGTCATTACCGGGTCCCGACCCGAAACGACAACTTACCTGTTCCTCTGATGCTGCCTGGCCTGCTGTGCTCCTCCAGCTCCGCACTGTGTTATCTCTAGTCATCACAGGTACTTGTTCTGTCAAATTCCAATCAGCCTATTACAGGACTTAAACATGTCATTGAGCATGCACAGCACAGGAGAACGTTTGTCCATGGTATTTGTACCAGCTGTAACTACGATCTAACTATCACAGGATCTCAATTGCACAGAATTTGAAAAAACTGCTGGAAAGAAAGAGACATACTGTCAAAGTCTTTCCCCTTGCAATCATCAGGACTGAATCTCAAGAATATTAAATTTTACAGGGAATTTCTCAAGACAGTATACATTGTTATTTCCCTTGAAATTTCATAGTATCCCGACTGTATGGAAACAGGCCATTCAACCTGTCGAGTCCACACCGACCCTCTGAAGAGCATCCCAAAGAGACCTGCCCCCACCCTTTCCCTGTAACTCTGCATTTCCTGTGGCTAATTCACCTAGCCTGCACCCCCTGAACACTATGGACAATTTAGCATGGCCAATGCACCTGTTTTGGATCTTTTTCTTTTGTTCTGTTCTCTGGATTGCCAAAGTAACAGTTTGGACTGGGAAGTGTGGTAGCAGGGGCCCACAATCACACTTGAAGGCAGTCCTCAGCAACTGGGAGGACAGAAGGCTGACGTTTGGGCCTGGGTGTGTGAGAAGGGCAGTGGGAATGGTTGGCAAACATGCAAGGGGAGAGAGAGGTGGCAATAAGGGTGGAGACAGGCAGTTGGGTTGGTTAATGATCGAGAGCGGGAGGGGAAGGCAGCTGCTACAATTGGGAACTGGTGGATGAAGGCTTCATTAAGACCCATGAATGTATGAATGCCATGAATGTTCTCCTCTTGATGCATGAGATGTGTAGAATACAGTAAAGTATCACTGTAGAGCCACCTCCTTTTCACTGTTAGCTTTCCTGGCTACTGGGAAACTGGCATGGTTGCAGCAAATATTAAAGCAAGTGGTATAGTGGTAATGTCACCAGTTTAGTAATCCAGAGCCCCAGCCTAATGCTTGGGAGATGTAGGCTCAAATCCCACCATGGTGTAATTTGAAATTGATAAATCTGGAATATAAAGGTGGCATAGTGATCATGACAACTATCATTCAAAACCTTTCGGGAAGAGAATGAAAATCTGCCATCTTTACCTGGTCTGACCTCCTGTTACTCTAAATCTACAGCAATGTGATTGACTAGTAACTCCCTTGAAATACACCTCACTCAGTTCAAGGACAATTAAAGATAAGCATCAAAAGCTGGCCTTGTGGGCAGTGCTTACATCCCAAGAAGGAATAAGAAAAGCATAGTAAGAGGACAATTTAAATACATTAAATATATAGGAATAGCCTCAATGCCTTGATATACAGTAGTAGGTGTGTGTGAGGCACCCATTCCCCATGTTAAAGTCTTCAAAGCTCAACCTTGATGTACAGAGGTAAAAAAGGCCATAACCTCTGCTTCCTGAGGATGCCAGGCTGCTTAAGGGCTCTCGTACCTGGGATGTACAAAGTTACAAATTCAATTGTGTTGCCATAAATGTGGCAGAATAGATAGTTGTCAGTGGCTGTTAATAAAACATATCATAATCTAGTCTTTGTTACTAAGGTAAGGAGTAGAAGATCAGGGAGAAATTGAGGAATTCTCCAGAATACGTGGAGAGAGTGCAGATAAATGTCATGATTTTGAAATACAGTCATAGAGTTATATAACATGGAATTAGATCCTTTGGTCCAACTTGGTGACCAGATATCCTAAATTAATCTAGTCCCATTTACCAGCATCTGGCAATAAGCTGAAAGACTCAGATAGCCAGTACAGACATGACGAGCCAAATCATTGCCTTCTGCACCATAACACTTCTACATTTCTAATGTTATTAAAAACCACAGAGAAAGATTTTCAATGTTTGTAGTCAGATTTGTGGAAAGAAATTTGAAAGTTCTTGAATCAACGTAACCATCAAGTTATTTCATAGAATCCCTACAGTGTGGCAGCAGGCTATTTGGCCAATTGAGTCCACACCAACCCTCCAAACAGCATCCCACCCAGACCTACCCCATCCTTGTAACCTTGCATTTCCTATGGCCAATCTTTGATTTGATTTATTATCATTTGTACCTAAGTCCAGTGAAAAGCTTTGTTTATGAGCAGCACAGGCAGATCACAGTAAGCAAAGGACATACAAATCATAGGGTGAAAATAAAACTTGAACAGAGGTATACAGGTTACATCACACAGGACATGCGCTAGGCGAGATCAACATTAGCAAGATCAGCATTATTTGGTGTTGGAGAGTCCATTTATCAGTCTAATAACAGCAGGGAAGCTGGTCTTGAACCTGCTGCTGTATGTGTTCAAGTTTCCGTATCTTCTGCTTGACGGAAGAGTTTGTAGGGGAGAATTACCGGGGTAACGAGCTGCGTAAATGGAGTCCATGGATGGAATGTTGTCTTCCATGAGGGTCTGTGCATTCAACCTTCGTTAGTTTCTTATAGTCTTGGGCAGAGCGGTTGCCATACCAGGCCTTATGCTTTCAATGGTACAACTGCACAAGTTATTGAGGGTCCTTGTGGGCTTGCCAAATTTCCTGAGCTGCTTGAGGAAGAAGAGGCATTGTTGTGCCTTCTTGACCATCCCAACTACGTGGGAAGTCCAGGACAGGTCGTTGGTTATCGTCACTCCTAGCCGATCCACTTAGCCTGCACATTAGGGCAATTTAGCATGGCCAATCCACTTAACCTGCGCATCTTTGGACTGAGGGAGGAAACTGGAGCACCCGGAGGAAACCCACGCAGGCACAGGGAGAATGTACAAACTCCACACAGACACCCAAGGGTGGAATTGAACCCAGGTCCCTATCTTAGGGGGCTCTTGTAGGAGGACCAGGTTCAAGTCGCAGGTACGTGTATTATAATGTGAACAGGTTGATTATAGCAAATATCTCTATGCCAGTTAGAAAGGGTCTTGCGATGCAATGGTAGTGACACCACCTCTGATCCAGGAAGTTTGATGTACATGTGTAATAACATATCTGAACAGATTTGCTAAAAGAGATATGAAAGCTCATTGTGAAATAAATGCCCGCCGACAAGAAAGGCTGGCTGTGTTTAAAGATCCCGAGCAGCATGCCCCTTTAATTGGAAGCCCCGCTCCAGGCGCCAGAACGTTCCATTGGCGCCAAATGTTTGACCTCGCCTGGACCATACCAATATCAAATAGGGGGTGCAGACGGTGTGCAGTGCGTTGAAACATTCTTCTGTTCCAGAATTAGAGGGAAATTTCAAACACAAACATTAATGTAAATTAATAATAAATAATAATGGATGGCTCGATCAGTTGAATGTTTCCATCCCATGTATTTCCCTTATTGCCTTTCTTACCACCCCTCGGTCACTGATTTGGTACAGGTTGAGGGTGAGCCGCCATTTTCTCGGAGTTTTGCCGCTTTCGGGTTATTTTTGTTTATTCTTTTATTGTCGCTGCTCCAGATCACCGGCGGCGGAGGAGGTTATTTTTGTTAATTTAATAACGACGGTCGGAAGGCGGTGGGGAGGAGAGCCTCCAGTGCCGCTGAGGGACGCGAGATATGTACATTAAACAGGTAAAGGCCCCGCTCGGGGGGGGGCGAAAGGCCGGGCCCCGGGGACCCCGCTCGGGGGTCGGCGAAAGG
>NC_063351.1:51387238-51390591 GCF_021869965.1 Rhincodon typus | reverse complement strand
CGGCGAAAGGCCGGGACCCCGGTGGACTCGGTTACTTTTCCTGCAGGAAGAAAATACCACATCAAGTGCCGGATAAAGAGCGTTTATTTGTTCACATACATGTGACCGAACATTTTAGGATCTATATGATCGTAAACTGACAACAGTTTACTAAATATGTGGATATTTTTAACGTATGGCAATGCAACTGAGAAGTAAAATTAGAATTCAGCTGTAAAATTGTGAAGTGACAGGCGCCAGCTTCGAAAGGCCAAACTTCATCCCCCACCCCCGCCGCGGTTTCTGACCATCTTCCTTGTCATTTGCGTAGGCAGAGGGCCCATAAACTCCATTTATTAATTTATCAGTAAAAGGGGATAATCCAGGCAGGTAGTTCATAGGATTGACACAGGGCCGTCCGGAATAAATGTCTTTTAAAGTACAGGCGGGATTTATGGAGCTGGATGCTGTCTGCCCAAGAGGCTCCAAGTTGTTGATTGTGATTTTGTTTTATGGGGAAAGAGGATGGATAACTAACGTGCGTGGAGATAGCACTTTTAACATACACAATAAACCTTCTCAACGTATTCCTTGATCTGTTCAAGGAATTATGCCCTGGGGAAATAGTGGTGATATCACTGGACCAGCAGTTCGGAACCCCAGTCTGGGGACATGGGTTAAAACCATAAGAAATAGGAACAGGAGCTGGCCGTTCAGCTCCTCAGGCCTGCCCTGCCATTCAATAGAATCATGACTGATCAGACATTCCTCACATCACTTTTCTGCCTTTTCCCATAATCCTTGATTCTCCTACTAATGAAGAACCT
This sequence comes from Rhincodon typus, assembly GCF_021869965.1. NCBI lineage: Eukaryota > Metazoa > Chordata > Chondrichthyes > Orectolobiformes > Rhincodontidae > Rhincodon > Rhincodon typus. The sequence continues at coordinate 51,389,785 of NC_063351.1, read as the reverse complement.
ATTTGTCTCAGCCTAAAATAAACACAGGGACAATGTGAGGTACAGTGGTTATCACTGCTGTCTCGTAACACTGGGGACCAGGTTTGATCCCAGCTTTGGGTACTGTCTATGGATTTTGTATGTTCTCCCTGTGTTTGGTCAGTCAGGTGCTCAGATTTCCTCCCACAGTTCATATTAGGTGGATTGGCTGTGCTTAATTGCTCTGTGGTGATCAGGTATGTGCAGGCATGTGGGTTAGCCATGGTAAATGTGAGGTTATGGGGATTGGGTGAGATGTTGTTTGGTGGGTCAGTGCAGACTTGTTGGGGAGAATGGCCTCTTTTCGTACTGTAGGGATGCTGTGATTCTACTTTGACTCTGCTCCTAAAGCGTTCTGGCAAGGAATTCCAAAGACTCAACCCTTGGAGAGAGAGAGAAAAAAAAATTCTTCCTCATCTCAATCTTAAACTGGCACCTCTTTATTCTGAAACTATGCCCTCTTCTCTTAGATAACAAGGTATAGAGCTGGATGAACACAGCAGGCCAAGCAGCATCAGAGGAGCAGGAAGGCTGACGTTTCGGGCCTAGACCCTTCTTCTCTTAGACTCACTCTGCCGTGAGGGAAAGCATCCTTCAACATTTACCCTGTCAAGTCCCTTAACAATCCTATATGTTTCAATGCAATCATCTCTCATTCCTCTAAACTCCAGTGAGTAGAGTCCTAACCGGTTTAACTTTTGCACATATGACAATCCCTCCATACCAGGGATCATCCTAGTGAATGTTTTTTCAACTGCCTTCAATGGAATTATCTCTCCATAAATAAGGAGACTAAGACTGTTTACAGTACTCCAGACACGATCTCCCTTGCATAGTTGCAGTAAGATTTCCTACTCTTGTACTCTACTGTAGTGTTAGTATCCAGTCACGAGTTCAACAAAAAATGGCAATCATGTAACCAACTGTCAATTGTCATAAAAACCTATCTAGTTCACTAATATCCTTTAGCGAAGGAATGTGCCATCCATTCCTGGTGTGTCCTACACCGGATCCACTGCAATGTGCAGAAGAATTTTTCAGCTGCAGGTTTTTTTTAAAAAAAAGTCTGTCACGCCTCTCTGCCACAAGTGTATCTCGTTAAATATTTGTATGGTGGTGTAAGCCATGATTCTCAGACTGCAGTTAGTAGCACCCTTTCACTTCTGAGCAAGAACATTGTGATTCAAGTGCCATTCCAGAGATTTGAGTGCAAAAATCTTGCATGAAACACCGGTGTAATACTGCAGGAGTACTGCCTTGTCAGAGGACCCATACTTTGGAAGAGCGGTTCAACTAAGGCCCCATCTGACCCCTCAGGTGGTTGTGAAATATCATGGCACGATTTGGCAGAGCACAGTGGCTATCCAGATTGGCCATCCTGGCCAGTTATTACTAAAAAAAAATGTGGGATCTTGGAATGGTTACAATACAGATGAAGTCAATTAGCCTTTTGTGGCTGATCAAAAGCTTGACTTGCCTTCTCCCTGCCGTAAAAGCAGATTTTGTGGTTGTTATGATATTGCTGTTTGTGGGAACTTGCTGTGTGTAAATTGGCTGCTGAGTTTCTTACTGACTATACTTCAAAATTAAATACACCTCCTCCCACCCTCCTTCCTGCAAAAATGCCATCCCTTTTCCCAATTCCTTCGCCTCCGCCGCATCTGCTCCCAGGATGATGCATTCCACTCCCGTACATCTCAGATGTCCTTGTTTTTTGAGGACCGCAAATTCCCACCCTCCCTCAGTGATAAAGAACGCCCTCGACCGTGTCTCCCGCATTTCCCGCAACTCATCCCTCACACCCCCTCCCTGCAATAACAACCAAAACAGAATCCCCCTCATCCTCACGTACCACCCCACCAACCTCCGGATCCAATGCATCGTCCTCCGACACGTCCGCCATCTGCAATCCGATCTCCCCACCCTTAACTGCTTTCCGGAGGGGCCACTCTCTCCGTGACTCCCTTGTCCGCTCCACACTCCCCTCCAGCCCCACCACACCTGGCACTTTTCCCTGCAACCACAGGAAGTGCTACACCTGCCCCTACACCTCCCCCCTCACCCTCTCCCAGGCCCCAAGAAGACTTTCCACATCAAGCAGATGTTCACCTGCACATCTGCTAAGGTGGTATACTGCATCCTCTACATTGGGGAAACCAAGCGGAGGCTTGGGGACTGCTTTGCAGAGCACCTCCGCTTGGTTCACACTAAACAACTGCACCTCCCAGTTGCGAACCATTTCAACTCCCCCTCCCATTCCTCAGACGACATGTCCACCCTGGGCCTCCTGCAGTGCCACAACGATGCCACCCGAAGGTTGCAGGAACAGCAACTCATATTCCGCTTGGGAACCCTGCAGCCCAATGGTATCAATGTGGATTTCACAAGTTTCAAAATCTCCCCTCCCCCTACCGCATCCCAAAACCAGTCCAGCTCGTCCCTGCCTCCCTAACCTGTTCTTCCTCCCACCTATCCCCTCCTCCCACCTCAAGCCGCACCTCCATCTCCTACCGACCAACCTCATCCCGC
>NC_063351.1:51377858-51387138 GCF_021869965.1 Rhincodon typus | reverse complement strand
ACCGCATCCCAAAACCAGCCCAGCTCGTCCCCGCCTCCCTAACCTGTCCTTCTTCCCACCTATCCCTTCCTCCCACCTCAAGCCCCACCCCCATCTCCTACCTACTAACCTCATCCCGCCCCCTTGACCTGTCCGTCCTCCCTGGACTGACCTATCTCTTCCCTAACTCCCCACCTACACTCACCTTTACTGGCTCCATCCCCGCCTCTTTGACCTGTCTGTCTCCTCTCCACCTATCTTCTCCTCTATCCATCTTCTATCCGCCTCCCCCTCTCTCCCTATTTGTTTCAAAACCCCCTTCCCCTCCCCCATTTCTGAAGAAGGGTCTAGGCCCGAAACGTCAGCCTTCCTGCTCCTCTGATGCTGCTTGGCCTGCTGTATTCATCCAGCTCTACACCTTGTTATGTCAGATTCTCCAGCATCTGCAGTTCCTACTATCTCTGAAATACTTCAAAATTACTTCATTGGCTGTGAAGTGCTTTGCTATGGCCTAACGTCATGAAAGTTATTACAGAATTATGTTTCTGTATCAGATGATTATTTAGATAGAAATAGTGTGCAGAGATATGGGCAAAAGGCTGGAGATTAGCACAAATTAGTAGGACTAGTGCAACAAGATGGGCCGAATGCTGTCTGACGCTGTAATTATTATGTTAAGACTGAAACGAATCAAGTCAACCAGTTACCAGAGAGATTCCTGGAATGGCAGGACTGATGTCTGAAGATAGACTGGATTGGTTAAAACCATGTTCACTGAAGTTTAGAAGAATGAGGAGTGATCTCAGGAACCTATGCAATTCTAACAGGACAAGACAAGGTAAACATAGGGAGAATGTACCTGATGACTGAGGAGTTCAGAACCAGGAGTCACAGACTAAGGATACAGACTATTCCACTTAGGACTGAGATGCAGAGAAATGTCTTCATTCTGAGAGTGTTGAGCCTGTGGAATTCTCTGCTGCAGAAAGTGGTTGAGGCCAAATGTTGAATGTTTTCAAGAAGGAGTTAGATATAGGTCTGAAGGCTGAATGATTGCAAGGTATGGGAGAAAACAGGAAGAGGGTGCTGAGTTGGATGATCAGCAATAATCATATTGTATGGCAGAGCAGGCTTGAAGGGCCGGTTGGCCTACTACTCCTATTTTCTGCAATCCTGTAAAGGCAAATCTTTCCTTTCTTCACAGCATTTGTTGCCTTCCTGGCTAAGGAAGGAAAGAATTGTCTCCCTGTCTTTATGCAAACCCTTCCCCTCAGTTGGTCGCAACAACTTTGATTTGGAAAAAGTTCCCTTCCGTCTTGGATTTTTGTTCTGAAGGAACCAATTTATCCAGGGTTTAGTTTATTAACCAAGAAAGTACGAGGTAGTGAATTACGAAAAGAAGAAACAACTGCAACCCCGGTCTCAGGATGCTAGCTTGTGGTTCGACTTCCATTGTGCTAAAGTGTGCTGTGAAGGGGACACAGCTGAGAGCTTCCATTCAACACACTACATGTGCATGCATCAGGCCCCATGCTCAGATGAGGAGGAATGTGACGGACACCTAAAGATTTTGAAGGACACCCTCATAAGAATGGGATATAATGCTCAACTTATTGATCACCAGTTCTGCCGTGCCACAGCGAAAAATTGCAATGACCTCCTCAGAAGACAGACGCGGGATACGACCTAGTACTTGTCCAGTACTTCCCTGGAGGGGAGAGACTACACCATGTTCTTCACAGCCTTCAACATGTCATTGATGATGATGAGCATCTCGCCAAGATCCTTCCTACGCAACCACTCTCCCCTTCAAACAACTGCCAAGCCTTAAACAGACCATCATTCACGGCAAACTACCCAGCCTTCAGGACAGCATCGACCACAACACCACACAGTGTTGTCGTGGCAACCCCTGCAAGACATGTCAGATCATCGATATGGACACTACAATCACACAGGGGAACACAGCCCACCATGCACACGGCAGATATTCATGTGACTGGGCCAACGTTATGACTCATATACGTGCAGGCACGGATGCCCTGAGGCTTGGTATATTAGTGAGACCATGCAGATGCTATGACAACGGATGAATGGACACTGTGTAACAATTGCCAGACAGGAATGTTCCCTCCCAGTTGGAGAACACTTCAGTGGTCAGGGACATTCAGCTTCTCATCTTTGTGTAAGCGTCTTCCAAGGTGGCCTTCGAGATGTGCAGCAATGCAGAATCGCCAAGCAGAAACTGTTAGCCAATTTCCATACTCATGAAGATGGCCTCAACCGTGATCTTGGGTTTAGGTTGCGCTACATGTGATCCCACCCCACTGTTCTGTATCTGTAAAATCTTCCTTACTGTCCTGTTTTGACACCGTCACCTTGATAAATTGTTATGACCTCTTTACCTTAATTAGTTTGTACAGTTTTGAATTACTTATTAGTTTGATTAGACCCTCGGCATGCAACTCTTGTACCTATCATGTTATTCCAGTCATTTGGTTTGTCTCCAGCAGCATCTTATTTTTAATTTTTTGTAATTATCTCTCTGCTTAATTTAATCAGACTATAGGTCATCCCCTTGTTAGTCAGTTGTTGACACTTTACTCACACCGTCTAACACTTTTGATCATCTGCGGAGACTTATTATTCAGTGCCCCACTCTCACCATTTGGATGATCTTTTGATATCTCTGCCAATAAGTTCTGTGTTCTGTGTGCTTCTCTCTGACTTCACCTGATGAAGGGGCTATGCTCTGAAAGCTTGTGATTTCAAATAAACCGGTTGGACTATAACTTGGTGTCGTGTGACTTCTGACTTTGTACACCTCAGTCCGATACCGGCACCTCCACCTCTTGTAATCTGCCTGATTGCATTGAAGTGGTAAATTACAGCGCATTCAAAAATGTGTAACTTATTCTGTGGAATTCCCTTGATATTGAAAAGTACATTTGTGCTGTCCATCTTCTCTGGATGCAGTTTTTTTTTTAAAGCTAGTTATAATATGTAAAATCAGCATATGATCACTAATCTCCTTTGGGAAAGGGAATCTGCCATCCTCACCTAGTCTGGTCTACCTGGACCCACTGCAGTGTGGCAAGCCATACAGTTGTATCAATCGCTATGAAGTCTCAGCATCAACCTAGGCATGGGAAAAGACCATGGCAGAAATGGCCCTGTTGACTCTGCAAAGTTACCGTTAAGAATATCTGGGGCTTGTGCCAAAATTGGGAAATTACAGTAGCCTGACCTGGTCATCTTCATCGAATCATACCTTACATTGTCCCAGATACCTCCACCACCATCTCTGGATCTGTTTTGTCCTATTGGCAGACAGACCAAGCAGAGGTGGCAGGTGGGAGGGAGTTGCCATGGGAGTGTTCAACGTTGACTTTGGACCTCATGAAGTCTCATGGCGTCAGGTTAAACTTGGGCAAGGAAGGCTCCTTCTCGTTACCATGTACAGTCCTCCATCAGCTGATGAATCAATACTCCTCCATCTTGAACAATACTTGAAGCAAGCACTGAGTAAGGGTGCAAAATGTACGTTGGGTAGGGTATTTCAATGTCCACCACCAAAAGTGGCTCAGCAAGCAGCACGACTGATCGAGCTGGCAGGTCCTAAAGGACATAGCTGCTAGACTGGGTCTGTGGCAGGTGGTGACGGAACCAACAAGAGCATATTTGACCTCCGCCTTACCCAGACCGCTGTCTGCAGATGCATCTGTCCATGACAGTATTGGCAAGAGTGACCATCACACAGTCCTTGTGGAGGCAAAGTCCTGCCTTCACATTGAGAATACCCTCCATTTTGTTGTGTGGCACTATCACTGTGCTAAATGGAACAGATTTTGAACAGATCTAGCAATTCAAGACTGGGCATCCATGAGGCGCTGTGGGTCATCAACAACAGCAGAATGTGCTGAAATACAAATCTACAACCTAATGGCTTGGCATATTCCCTACTCTACCATTACCATCAAGCTAGGGGATCAACCCTGGTTGTGTGGAGAGTGCAGGAGGGCATTCCAGGAGCAGCACCATGCATACTTAAAAATGAGGTGTCACCCTGGTGAAATTACCAAACAGGGCCACTTGCAGTGACAAACAGCAAGTGATAGAAAGAATTAAGTGATTCCCACAACCAATGGATCAGATATAAGCTCTGCAGATCTGCCACATCCACATGGTGAGGTCCAGTAAGGACTCATAGTGATGAGGGCATCAGTGAATGGTGATGGACAATTAAATAACTCAGTGGAGGGGGGGACTCCACAAATATCCCCATCCTCAATGATTGAAGAGCCCAACACATCAGTGCAAAGGTAAGGCTGAAGCATTTAGAGCAATCTTCAGCCAGAAGTGCCAAATGGATGATCCATCTTGACCTTCTTTGGTCCCCAGCGTCATGGATAACAGTCTTCAACCAATTTGATTCACTCCATGTGATATCAAGAAACAGATGTGGAAGCACTGGGTTCTGCAAAAGCTATGGGCCCTGACAACATTCCAGATTTTGCTTGTGACTTATGCTCCAAAACTTGCCCCTTTCTGAGCCAAGCTTCTCCAATACAGTTACAACCCGACAATGAAAAATTGCCCAAGTATGTCCTGTACACAGAAAAGGACAAATCCCACCCGGTCAATAACTGCCCCATCAGTCTACTCTTGATCATCAGTAAAGTGATGGAAGGTGTCATCAGCAGTGCTATCGAGCAGCACCTGCTCAGCAATACCCTGCTCAGTGATGCCCAGTTTGGGTTCCGCCAGGGCCACTCAGCTCCTGACCTCATTACATATAGCCTTGGTTCAAACATCGACAAAGGAACTAAATTCCAGGGGTGAGGTGAGAATGACAGCCCTTGATATCAAAGCTGCATTTGGCTGAGTGTGGTATCAAGGAGCTCTAGCAAAACTGGGATCGGGGCAAACTCTCACCTGGTTGGAGTCATACCTGCACATAGGAAGGTGGTTGTGGCTCTTGGAGATGAGTCATCTCAGCTCCAGGCCAACTCTCCAGGATTTCCTCAAGATAGAGTCCTCGGCCCAATCAACTTCAGCTGCTTCATCGATGACCCTCCCTCCATCAGGACATCAGAAGTGAGGATGGTCGTTGATGATTGCGTAATGTTCAATATCATTTGTGACTGCTCAGATACTGAAGCTGTTCATGTTTAAATGCAACAAGATTTGGACAATTTGCGGGCTTGGGCTGACAAGTGGCAAGTAACATTTGTGCCACAGAAATTCCAGACAATAACCATACCTAATAAGAAACAATCTAACCACCCTGCCCTTGAAATTCAATGGTGTCACCATCACTATATCCCCCAATATCAAAATCCCGGGGGTTACCATGACCAGAAACTCCATTGGACTTGCCGTATAAAGCAGTGGTACAAGAACAGATCAGAGGCTAGGGATACTGTGGTGAGTAGCTCACCACCTGACTCCCCAAAGCCTGCCTGTCATCTACAAGGTGCAAGTCAGGAGTGTGGTGGAATATTCCCCAGTCACCTGGATGGGTGCAACTCCAACAACGTTGAAGAAGCTTGACACCATCTTGTACAAAGCAGTCCGTTTGATTGGCACCACATCCACAAACATCCATGCTGTCCACTGAAACTCAGTAGCAGAGGTGTGTGCTATCTACAAGATGCACTGCAGAAATTCACCAAAGATCCTTAGCACCTTCTAAACGCACGAACACTTGCATCTTGAAGGACAAGGCTTCTGGTAAGAAGGTGGCGGAGAAGGGCTTTTGAGCCCTGTGCTTATCCGTTCCATCCGCTTTTTGTTTCTTTACTATTTTTATTTCTCTCTCTTGTTTTTATTTTCACTTACCTCTTGGTGAAGAGATCAGTTGTGGTGGTGGTGGCATTGGCAGCGAATGGGTCCAGCAATGCGAATTCTTGATGGCGTCAGAGAAAGTTTGAGTTCCCAGCAGCTTCTGCATCGAGGCAGTCCTAGTGCCAAGTAATGCCTGCTGTTGAGGAGGCATGTTTGGGTTCCTGGCGATGCCCAATACGAGGCTCAGCAGCATCTGCATTGATGAGGTGCGCCTGAAGCGGACTAATGGCGGAGCCACATTTGGGCTGGTATGGTACCTGGCTCTGCATTGGTGAGGTGTGACTGAAGTGGACTCCAGCGATGGCGGAGTCACGTTTGGGCTGGTGGAATACCCAGCAGCATCGTGGCTCTTGAATGGTGAGGTCCAGCAAGGACTCATAGTGATGAGGGAGTCAGTGAAAGTGACTTTCATGCCAGTTATCGTGATGCGGTGGAGGGGACTTGTGCACTTAACAAGAAGAACTGTAAAGTTGGACACTTCATGTTTTGTTTTATGAGGGTGCCGGAGAGTGGCAACACTATGTAACACTTTTCACTGTATTTTGGAACAAGATATATGTGACAATAAATGAAACAAATCGAATCAGCGGATACATGGGAGCACTGCCACCTGCAAGTTTCCTTCCAAGCCACTTACCATTCCGACTTGGAAATATGTCACCGTTTCTTCACTGTTACTGGGTCAAAATTCTGAGAGTTCCTCCCATGATGGCATTGCATACCAGCCTACAGCACGTGGATTGCAGCGGTTGAAAAAGGCAGCTCACCACCTTCTCAAAGGCAAGAAACGCTGGCCATCTAGCGATGTCCAGGCCCCACGAATGAATGAACAAAAAAAGGTAGCTGGTCCAGATGTGAGGTTTTTCCATCTTGGACATTAGGCATCAGATTTAGGTATTTATTTTAGGTTTTGCATGGTGAGGTTGGTGTTGTTCTTTGCGCAACAAAAACAGCACAGTTCAGTTGTCCAGATGGGAATATTTTTGGCCACATGCCAAAAATACCTCGATTATGTTGACCTATTTTAGTTAGCAGCATCCTTGCTTTACTGTCCTATCCTTTGGTCACATCAGCAGTACATGCACATAAACAGTGTTTGAAAACAATACAATATAAAATACATTAAATTTACAAAATAGTAGCCCAGCTCAGGAGCCAACAGAACATTACTTTGCTGTGGCTAAAATGTCTGAACTACTTGTTTTGAGGCTCAGTCCTTCTTTTGTTTGGTTTATTGTTCAAAGTAAAGATAATTGAAGCAGACGTTTACCAGAATACTTTCAAATTTCAAAGGGTTTTGAAAATGCTTGAAACAAACCAGAATGCAAAACACCGCTTCCATTATTCGATGAAGCTCTAAGATAAATTGACAAGTAGACTGCAATTGACTAATAAGGTATTCAAAACAAAGCGTCTAAATTGATTTTTGTGTATGCACTACAGCAGTGCCAATAGAATTGCAAGGAACGTGGGATTAGACCATCCATCCATGCAGCCCTATTCTCGCACTCTGTTGATAATTGCTGATCTATGTTTTGACTCCCAGCCTGCTGCCTTGGTTCTGTAACCCTTAATACACTTTGCAAGCAAAAAAAAGTCACTCTGTGTTGGAAGTATTCAGTTGACCTAACATGAATTACATTTAAAGGAAACTGTTCCAGATTTACACGCATTTTTGTGGAAAGGCATGCTTACTGGTTTCAATAACTGCCCTAAATTTAAAACACTTTATTATGGTATGATACTGTCAACTATCACTTCAGATCAGTTCTATTAGCCACAGATGTGCCCTTAGCAGTATTTTCAGTGAGTGTTCAAGCTCAAAGTACTCTCCCCAGACAAAACCTGTAATTTTGTTGTTGTGTGTTTTTCACTGATGTAAAGGCACATTATGAACAAAAAGGTACGCTACTCTTGCAGTTTCTGAAAAAAATTCTGTTGAAAGAATTAGAAGCATATGCTGATGACAAATGAAATCATGTGGGCGGAAACTTATGGCACATTAACGCCAACACTAATCATTGTCCTGTAAATTCTGTGTAACATTGTGTTTTACATGTTACTTTTTTTTCTATACCTTAGTTTTATGAGGCATCGGCGCAATTGTGAATCATCATACAGGAGATTTGTGAAAAATAAAAACATTTGCAGCTTATTTTCACTTAAGTTTATCAGTTAGGATGTTGTATGCTTAGAATACAAATCTTTATTTGGTAGCACAGACCTTAACTGCTGAAAATGGGTGTACTTTGTTAAAGCTTTTCATCTTGTACTGATGAGGATAATTTGCAAGAAATACCAAAGTAGAAAGAAAGCAACTTTTATGCCATATGAAAGAAGTATGTTGATTGGTTGGCAAATGGACAGTGATGGTAGAAGTGTTGCCATGGAGAGTGCACCAGTTTATGATGACTGACAATTAACTTACCAAATTTTATTAAACACTTAAATCAGGCAGATTGACTCTGGTCAAGGTATTGCTCTGAAAAATGAACCAGAGAGTGGCTATCTTCTTTTCGTTGTGTTGGAAAGGTGCACTGTCTGTACAGGGCCCTTTGTATTAATATTTGTAGTTTCCAGTACATGCAAATGCACTATACTGTGCACTGACAGAGCATAATTCTTTGATCTTGGGGCAGTGGGACAAATATCGTCCAAGTGCAGAATCGTATCTAGTAATGGATACTGTTTCGGGAGTTGTGCAGGACAGACTGGTTATGGACATGATGTCTGTGAATAACAAAAGGGATTTATTGTGAGACAACAAGGTGCAGGGCTGGATGAACACAACAGGCCAAGCAGCATCATAGGAGCAGAGAGGCTGATGTTTCGGGCCTAGACCCTTCATCAGAAAAGGGGGAGGGGAAGGGGGGTTCTGAAATAAATAGGGAGAGAGTGGGAGGCGGATAAAGGAGGGATAGAGGAGAGGATAGGTGGAGAGGAAACAGACAGGTTGAAGAGGCGGGGATGGAGCCAGTAAAGGTGAGTGTAGGTGGGGAGTTAGGAAGGGGATAGGTCGGTCCAGGGAGGACGGACAGGTCAAGGGGGCGGGATGAGGTTGGTCGGTAGGAGATGGAGGTGCGGCTTGAGGTGGGAGGAGGGGATAGGTGGGAGGAAGAACAGATTAGGGAGGCAGGGACGAGCTGGACTGGTTTTGGGATGCGGTAGGGGGAGGGGAGATTTTGAAACTTGTGAAACCCACATTGATACCATTGGGCTGCAGGGTTCCCAAGCGGAATATGAGTTGCTGTTCCTGCAACCTTCGGGTGGCATCGTTGTGGCACTGCAGGAGGCCCAGGATGGACATGTCGTCTGAGGAATGGGAGGGGGAGTTGAAATGGTTCGCGACTGGGAGGTGCAGTTGTTTATTGCGAACCGAGCGTAGGTGTTCTGCAAAGCGGTCCCCAAGCCTCCGCTTGGTTTCCCCGATGTAGAGGAAGCCACACAGGGTACA
>NC_063351.1:51350144-51377458 GCF_021869965.1 Rhincodon typus | reverse complement strand
ACGGAAGAGGGATTGTTCCACGTAACCTACAAAGAGGCAGGCGTAGCTTGGGCCCATGCGGGTACCCATGGCTACCCCCTTTGTCTGTAGGAAGTGGGAGGAATTGAAAGAGAAGTTGTTGAGTGTGAGGACGAGTTCGGCTAAGCGGATGAGGGTATCAGTGGAGGGGGACTGGTCGGGCCTGCGGGACAGGAAGAAGCGGAGGGCCTTAAGGCCATCTGCATGGGGAATGCAGGTGTAGAGGGACTGGACGTCCCTGGTAAAGATGAGGTGTTGGGGACCGGGGAATTGGAAGTTCTCCTAACCCTAACCCTAACCCTAACCCAACCTCATCCCGTCCCCTTGACTTGTCCGTCCTCCCTGGACTGACCTATCCCCTTCCTAACTCCCCACCTACATTCACCTTTACTGGCTCCATCCCCGCCTCTTTGACCTGTTTGTTTCCTCTCCACCTATCCTCTCCTCTATCCCTCTTCTATCTGCCTCCCCCTCTCTCCCTATTTATTTCAGAACCCCCTTCCCCTCCCCCTTTTCTGATGAAGGGTCTAGGCCCGAAACATCAGCCTGTCTGCTCCTATGATGCTGCTTGGCCTGCTGTGTTCATCCAGCCCTGCACCTTGTTGTCTCGGATTCTCCAGCATCTGCGGTTCCTACTATCTTGGATTTATTGTGATTCAAGTTTGCATTGTGCTACATGGAGGTGATGGGACATGTGGAATGTAGTCCACGTCAAGTTCACTGTGGTAATTGCAGCTAATGGCTATGTCTAATCTGCAAGGTCCAATCTTAGAGTCATATCTCCTGTTTGTGGAAGGCTGGGCTCGTGGGAACAACAACAATTGTTTATTGAAAGGAAGAATAATACTTGGAAAGCAAAAGTTATATCCTGACCCCTCAGCAGCAGAATTTCTATCTGGAGATAGCAAAGGGTACCATTTTGTCGCTATTTTAGGTTTTGAAGACAGTTTGTCCCAAAGTTTTCTTATTTGCTATATAATGACATCCCAACAACATTTTGGTCCTAATTGGTTGCTGCTGTAAAACTGAAGTTTATCATGGCATTAAACATTCATGATAGTAAAACATTCAGACTTATTCAAGGGTGATGTTTCACATAATACACATTTCTGTAAAGCCTGCGGCAGATGTAATGTTTGCAGTGGATACCAATTATGTCAGGCATGGCTTAGTAGCGAGCAGTCTTGCCTCTTGGGTTAAGAGGTTGTAGGTTCAATTTCCACTTTAATGTTTGAGAGCAAAAGTGTTGGGGTTGTGTTGAACTGATGGGATGTTATACTTTGGGAGGTGTTATCTTTTTGAAAGTGATGTTAATGTGAGGCTGATATTTATCCTTCAATATCTCAAAGACAAATTATCTGGTTATTATTACTTATGACTGCTGTGTTATATTTCAGAAGTGCTTTAGGATGTGGGGAAAAAGGTACCTACTAAACAAAACAGCTGTTTTCTATGTAACAAGGATCTTCTGAACACTAGATATTAATATGTTTGTTAATGGTTGGTCATTATATCAAAATCTTGAATCATAGATTCAGAATCATAGAATCCCTACAGATTCTATCGGGCAGCACGGTGGCTCAGTGGTTAGCACTGCTGCCTCGTCGCGCCAGGGACCCGGTTCGATTCGACCCTCTGGCAACTGTCTGTGTGGAGTTTGCACATTCTCCCTGTGTCTGCGTGGGTTTCCTCCCTCAGTCCAAAGATGTGCTGGCTAAGTAGATTGGCCATGCCAAATTTACCATAGTGTTCAGGGATGTGTAGATTAGGTGGGTTACAGGGGGATAGGTCTGGGTGGGATGGTCTGAGGGTCAGTGTGGACTTGTTGGGCTGAAGGGCCTATTTCCACACTGTAGGGATTCTATGAAAATGACTTCAGTGAACATATTGTGTGCGTAGTCACTGTCCTGTGATGTTTGGCCACATGGCTGTAACAATGCATCATCGAGGCTGTCATCCCGGAATCTGGCACAACATTTTCATTCATTGGCAGTTAAGGTGTTTGCATTACTTTATAGATCTGGGCCTTGAAGACCTGAATGAGACTTGAGCCTGTAACATGTTTTAAATTTAAAAGGAACCTGACTGCAGGTTTCAAGATATGCACAAAGTATCGTAATTAATCCATGTAATTTATTTTTAACGTCATTCCCTGTTTAGACTGGGTAATATTTTTTGTTTTCTGCTGTAGGATGGGGATTATGGTAGGATTTTGATGTGAAAAAGTTTCCTTCATTGGTAAGAGGTGCTGACGTAAAGGTGTAAATGTGGGGTTTAGTTTTATAAAACTGACAGTTGAAGTTATTTGCACTTCTTTTCTTCTAGGTGATTATCCAGGGTTTCCGCAGTTACAGGGATCAAACAATTGTTGATCCTTTCAGCTCCAAGCATAATGTTATAGGTAAGTTTCTGAGGATGCTTGTTCAAAAAGGATTTTTCAGAATGCTTGCTTGACTATGATAAATTTTCTAGTTAACTGCATGAAAATAATTTAATTACTTTGTGTTTCTGTAGTAAACTTCGATGTAAAATGAACCAATTTTCAACTTTGTTACATAGACAAAATTTGAAGTTAATATAGTTATGAATAAGGTTACTTTAGAATATTTATTTTGAGATTAAACTCATTAGGTTCTGACTTTAAGTTTTCCTAAAGGTGTTAAGCTAAAATTCACACAGGACAGGACAGGATTTTCTTGTGGCTGTTAACAAGAATATTGTCAGTCTGATTCTTGATTGTATTCTTACTGCTTGGTTGTATTCTTTATCAGCACTTGGAAGCATAAACTAAGTTGCAATTTCTTTGGTTTAAGTATGAAAAGAAAGCCTTGTTAAGGCCTTTTGATATGTTTAATCTCCCTGTTCTAAAGTATGAATGGTCTGAAGGTGGATAAATCACCAGGACCAGATGGACTATATACCCCTGAGTTCTTAAGGCGATAGCTGAAGAGATAGTGGAGGCGTTAGTGGTGATCTTTCAGGGATCGCTAGAGTCAGGGCAAATTCCAGACGACTGGAAAATCGCTAACATAACACCCCTGTTTAAAAAGGGAGTAAGGCAAAAGATGGAAAATTATAGACTAATTAGCCTAATCTTGGTTGTGGGTAAGATTTTAGAGTCCATTGTGAAGGATGAGATTTCTGAATATTTGGAAGTGCATGGTAAAATGGGGCAAAGTTAGCATGGCTTCATCAAGGGGAGGTCATGCCTGACAAATGTGTTAGAATTCTTTGAGGAGGTGATGAGCAGGTTAGACCAAGGACAGTCAATGGATGTTATCTACCTGCACTTCAAGAAGGCCTTTGACAAGGTGCTGCACAGGAGGCTGCTGAGTAAGATAATGGCCCATGGTGTTAGAGGCAAGGTACTAGCATGGATAGAAGATTGGCTCTCTGGCAGAATGCAGAGACTGGGGTTAAAAAGGTCTTTCTCAGGATGGCAACCGGTGACAAGTGGTGTTCCACAAGGATTAGTGTTGGGACCACAACTTTTCACTTTGCATTAATGATCTAGACGAAGGAACTGAGGAGATTCTGACTAAGTTTGCAGATGATACAAGGGTAGGTAGAGGGACAGGCAGTATTGAGGAGGTGGGGAGGCTGCAGAGGATTTGGACAGGTTAGGAGAGTGGGCAAAGAAGTGGCAGATGGATACAATGTGGGAAAGTATGTGGTAATGCACTTTGGTAAGAAGAATAAAAGCATGGACTATTTTCTAAGTAGGGAGAAAGCTCGGAAGTCTGAAGTGCAAAGAGACTTGGGAGTTCTAGTCCAGGATGTTCGCAAGTAAACTTGCAGGTTGAATCAGTTGTTAGGAAGGCAAATGCAACTTTGGCATTTATTTTGAGAGGACTTGAATATAAAAACAGGGATGTACTTCTGAGGCTCTGGTCAAGATCACTTTTGGAGTATTGTGCGCAGTTTTGGGCCCCATATCTCAGGAAAGATGTACTGGCCCTGGAGTGGGTGCAGAGGATGTTCATAATAATCGTCCCAGGAATGGAAAGCTTAACATATGAGGAGTGTTTGAGGACTCTGGGTCTGTGCTCTGAGTTAAGAAAGCTGAATGGGGATCTAATTGAAACTTACAGAATACTGACTGGCCTGGAAAGAGCAGATGTTGGGAAGATGTTTCCATTGGTCGGAGAGACTAGGACCCGAGGGCACAGCCTTAGAGTAAAGGAAAGACCTTTTTAGATCGGAGATAAGGAAAAACTTCTTCAGCCAAAAGAGTAGTGAATCTATGGAATTCACTGCCACAGAAGACTGTGGAGACCAGGGCGTTGAGTATGTTTAGGACGGAGGTAGATAGGTTTTTGATTGTCAAGGGGATCAAGGGTTACGGGGAGAAAGCAGGAGAATGGGGTTGAGAAGCTTATCAGCCATGATTGAATGGCAGAGCAGACTCGATGGGCTGAATGGTCTAATTTCTGCTCCTATGTCTTATGTGGGTAGTACTTGAACCCAAGCCTTCTGGCTCTGATAGGGACACCTAGCAATGCCCCCAAACATTATCCTGGGCTTCTGGGTTACTAGTCCAGTGACATTGTCACTGTCACTATTGTGGTTATTCTGGTCCTGGAGTATACAATAAAGTTTCAATAATAATACTTGAAAGAGAGCAATAATTTCTTCAATAAGGATGCTAACAACAAAATTTACTGATTATTCAATTCATTTCTATTTGTGAAGATGTTGATGATGCAGAGTGGTTGCATGTTCAACTATTCTCCTAAAAGAAGAAAATAGTACAGGGAAAGAATTATGTTTTGGGTCTAAAGAGTAGGTGTAGAATTAAAGCTGCGGTGACAAGGACTTGACTTTGAGCCTTGTTCCCAAACTGAGGCCTTGAGCTCTTTAAGTGTCATGAAAGGTAAATATTTAAGTGGTAATGATCGTGGAAAATAAGATGCTAATTTAAAGTAAAGGGATTACAGTTTTTACAGAATAAAGCTGTGTGGTTATTGTTTTAAGTTTGTGTTTTCTGAGACATTGCAGTTAATGTACACTGTTGTGGTGTAGTAAAGGATCCATTTCTCTATATGTTAACCAATGATTTATATCCATAGGTGCCTGATCATGAAAGTTAGGAGATGAATCTGTACTCCTGCACCTCCACTGCTTTGGAAGGATTGTTTGGATAATCATCTAGCATTTTTCATAAATATTAATGCTTATCAAGCCTTTCAACTTGTGATATAAACTTTTTTGACTCCTATTTTTTTGCTTGACGGTGTACCAATGAAATGTTTTTTCCATTTCGTGCATTAAACCCTCATTACTTTTTAAGAGTGTGCTGTCACTTGTTTATGTGTTGAATTTCAGTCTTTAGTGGTTCTGTCATTGTTGGACCTAAATTTACACCAAACTACGACCCTTGGGAAGGATTGATAAGCCCCTCATGTTGGTGAAGTGAGCTTTCCCTCGTTCTGAACAGGATTTAACTGTGACTTATGTGAATGAGGAATGTAAAAATGCTTCATGAAATTAGAACACAAGTCTCGGTTTCTAGTTACAGAGTGATCCAGTACAGTGGATGCACAATATAATTGCATTTCTCAGTCCGCCTGAAGAAGATATTGTTAAAGAAAACTCTGACTCAGGGTAGCAGTAACTTCCCTGCTATGGAATGAGAGAACTTGGCTCCGTAATGATGCTTACAATTTGATAAATGAGTGCCAGCTGAGACATTTAATGATTTGAGCACATGATAATGAATAGTACCAAGCACACTGAGAAAACTGAGATGTGAGAGATGAAGCAAAAGATTAGAAAATTATATTTGCTTTTTAATTTATTGGTAGGAATTTTGAGAAAAATCTGACATTAGAGGGAGCAGTTTCCCCATGCATGCAATTTTAAAAAAAAGCGCTCAATATCTATTGATGCATGATGCAGTCAGAGCATGTATTTATCTGTTTCTGACGGTAGATTTTCCTGGCCAAGTTTGCAGAGGCTGCAGCTTCAGAGCTGCCACTCTACATCAAGTAAACTACTAAAACAAAATCACTCGGAATATGAGCTTTGCTGGCTGGACTAGTGTACGTATATTCCTCATGCTTAATTGCTCTTGAGAAGATGGTGGTGAGCTGTTTTCTTGAACTTCTGCGGGTTCATAAAACCATACAGTATAGCAGCAGTCTATCAGGTCTATACTGCCAAAACTATACTGCTACCTACACTAGCCCCACCTTCCTGCATGCTTCTCTCACTAGACACATAGTCTGTAATGTTATGGTACTTCAAGTGTTCATTCAAGTATTTTGTGAGGGATTAAATTCCATCTGCCACTGATCTGCCCATCTGCCCAATGCACTTATATCTCCTGTAACCAAACACCTTCCTCCTCACTGTCAACCACGTGGTCAATCCTTGAGCCACCTGCAAACTTGCTTATCATCCCCCCTCCCCCAACATTCCCATCTATATCATTTATGAAGATTATAAACAATAAGAGACCCAGCATTGATCCCTGTGGTATGCCATTGCACGCTGGGCTCCAGTCACACAAACAGTCTTCTCCCACCACCGTCTCTATCTTGTCACTAAATCACTTTTGGATCCAACTTTCTAACTTGGTATAGTTATGGCCACAGTGCTGTTATAAGGAGGGAGTGTCAGGATTTTGACCTAGTGACAGTAAAGGAACAACTGCAACTTTTGAAGTCAGGATGGTGTGTGGCTTGGAGGTGGTGATATCCACTGCCCTTGTGCTGTGGAGGTGAGTTTGGAAGGTGCTGTTCAGGCAACATTGGTGAATTTCTGCAGTCCACCTTGTAGATGTAGCAGCGTGTATCTACTATGTTCTGGTGTTGGACTGTGGATATTTTGTGAAGTTGGTGCCAATCAAGCAGGCTTCTTTGCCCTGGATAGTGTCATATTTCTTGAGTTTTATTGGAGCTGCAGTCATTCAACCAAGTCCATCAAATTGCTTTTTTTCATTCTCTTATGGGATGCAAGCTTCCCTGGCTGGGCTAACATTTATTGCCCACTCCTTATTTTCTTCAAGGTGGTGGTGAGCAGCTTTCCTGACCACTGCAGTCCCTGAGGAGATCTTTGACTTAGTGACAAAGAATGGCTGTATAATTTCAAGTCAGGATGGTGAGTGGCTTGGAGGAGAACTTGCAGTTGGTGGGGGTAGTATTCCCATATATTGCTGCCTTTGTCCTTCTAGAAGGTAGTGGTCATGGATTTGGAAGGTGCTGTCATAAAGAGCCTTGATGAATTTCCACAGTGCATCTAGTAGATACTCCACACTGCTGCTTTTGCTTGCGTGTTGTAGATGGTAGACAGGCTTTGGAGAGCCATGAAGTGAGTTATTCTCTGCGTGATCCCTAGCTTCTGCTCTGGTTTTGTAGCTACAGTAGAACATAGAACACCAAAGTACAGGCCCTTCGGCCCACGATGTTGTGCCGAATTTTTACCCTAAACCTCAGGTCTATCTAACCTCCAGCCCTACCTTATACTATCATCCATATGCCTATCTAATAGCTGCTTAAATGCCCCTAATGAGGCCGACTCCACTACCCTCTCCGGCAATGCATTCCACGCCCCTACCCCTCTCCGTGTAAAGAAGCTACCGCTGACGTCTCCCCTATCTACTTCCACTCACTTTAAAACTATGCCCCCTCGTAATAGCTACCTCCACCCTAGGAAAAAGTCTCTGGCTGTCCACTCTATCTATACCTCTGATCATTTTGTACACCTCTATCAAGTCATCTGTCACCCTTTGTCATTCTAAAGAGAAAAGCCCAAGCTCTCTCAACCTTTCCTCGTAAGACCTTCCCTCCATTCCAGGCAACATCCTGGTAAATCTCCTCTGCACCTTTTCCAACGATGCCACATCTTTCCTGTAATGAGGTGACCAGAACTGGACACGATACTCCAGATGTGGCCGAACCAGGCTTTTGTATAGCTGGAGCATAACTTCACGGCTCTTGAACTCAATCCCTCTATTAATGAAAGCTAACACACCATACGCCTCCTTAACAACTCTATCCACCTGGGTGGCAGCTTTCAGGGAACTGTGGACATGAGCCCCAAGATCCCTCTGCTCCTCCACACTGCCAAGAATCTTTCTGTTAACCCTGTATTCTGATTTCAAGTTTGTCCTTCCAAAATGAATCACCTCACGAGTATTTATGTGGCTAATCCAACTCAGTTTCTGGTCAATGGTAACTGCCAGGATATTGAAGATGGATGGTTGTGTGATGGTAGTACCATTGATTTGGAGGGAATAGATTCTCTTACAGATGGTTAATGCCTGGCACTTGAGTGGCATTGTGAACTGAACTGCTTTATTATCCGAGAGGCAGTGAGTTATGCTAAATATTATGCAATTGTCACTGAATGTCCCCACTTCTACCATATGATGGAAGAAAAGTCATTGATGAAACAGCAACATTTGGATAGGAAGGGTTTAGAAGGATATGGACCAAATGTGGGGAATTTGAACTCACTGAGTGGGCGCCATGGTCAGCATGGACCAGTTTGGGCTGACGGACCTGTTTCCATTCTGTATTACTCAATGAATGCATTGAATAACTCTGAGGCAGATTCGGAGCCATTAACGTTTGTTTTTGTTTACTAATCTGAATTGACTGTTTATTTAAATACAATATATGGCAGTAATTGTGAACAATTCACTGACAACACTTAACAGACCCAAAAGCATTATTCTGGAATGTAATCAACATAGTAGCGTTTAAGTACTATTTTGTCTGACTTTTACTTTCGGAAAAATAATGGAAGACTGGCAGAGTTTACCACTCGTGTGTAAACTGGAGAATGTAATTGCATTATTTCAAACTTTTTCCTTGTTCCGGAATTTGTTCATTTGTTTTTCATTTTTATTTTCGCTCAGATTTTCCCTGGTCTTGTGCTTTTGGGATGATGGTTTTGTATAGTAAAAATAATGGAGAAACATAATAGTTTTAACAACATCCAATCATATTTCTTTCTCTTCAGTTGGCCGAAATGGATCTGGGAAAAGTAACTTTTTCTATGGTAAGATCTGACTTTTTTTTTTAATTTCAAGGATACTTATTTTAAAATTTCAAAATCATTGAGATGTTGAAGGCATCAAGTAGATTGAAATTGTACACTCTCAAAATGCACTCACTCCTGTACAGTTTGAGAATTTGTGATATTAATTAAATACATGTAAAATACTGTATTTAACTGGAATTTTGTATTATTGACAGTAATCTTTATAGGAAGATGCTTGGTAATATACTAAAGATGGAACTCTTGTATGCTAACTATGGAATGTACTAGGGCCATAATTGAATACATGCCGTGTTAGATCACAGCATGCTGCTATGGAAATTCTCATTGAAAGTGAAGTTGAGAGAGAGAGCCTTAGAAAAATAGTTTGTTTGTTGCTTTTTTGCACGTGCTTGTATGAAGGCTATAGAATGGTATTAGCTAGGGTATGTAATGAAACTCTTGGCTGTTTCTTCAGTCTAGTGAGATTTCTGGAGAGGTGAAAGAGTGAAATTCAAGTTTAAAACAAGTGATAAACAAGATGCCTTCTGTTTTTCAGGCTCTCAAAGTTTTTCAAATGGCAAATACTATAAATTGCCATATGGAAGAACATGTAGATGGCTAGTTGGTTAGTGCTAAAATTTTATCAACTTTTTTCAGAATTGAAGAAATTTCATATTTCTATCCTTGGATCCAGTTTAGATAATTTATTTACAATAAAAGGTGCAGCAATTTGAGAGTTAATTTTAGGCTGTACAAGATGAAATTATATTGTTAGGATTACAAACTTTCAGTGTTCTGTTTAAACTCAAGTGAGTGGCTACATAATATTACTTGTCAACATTCTAATTATACTTAATAAAAACCGAAAGAACTGCAGATGCTGTAAATCAGGAACAAAAACAGAAGTTGTTGGAAAATCTCAGCAGGTCTGGCAGCATCTGTGAAGGAAAAAAAAGTTAACGTTTTGGGTCAGGTGATTCTTCCTCAGAACTGATGGTAGCTGGGAAAATTTTGGTTTATATGCAGGGGATGGGGAGTAAATGATAGGATAAAGGATAGAGCCTGAAGAGAGAGAAAAGCAGTTGAATGGACAAAGGAGTGGATAACAATCTGGCTAGGAGGGTGAATAGCTGTTAATGGGGACTGAGTGACTAACAATCAGTGTGTAATAGCAGGCTATGTGATAACAGGGCCTGGTATGTGGGTTTGGTGGCTAGGACATGGGAGAATTTAGGCCATAAATTGATTGAACTGGATATTGAGTCCGGAGGACTGCAGGGTCCCCAAACGGAAAATGAGGTCTTGTTTTTCCAGCTTGTTTTGTGCCTCACTGGAACACTGCAGCAAGCTTGAGACAGAGATGTTGGCCAAGGAACCGGGTGGTGTGTTGAAGTGGCAGGCAACTGGAAGCTCATGGTCTTTTTTTGCGAGCAGAACGTAGATGTTTTGTGAAATGGTCACCCAGTCTACACTTCGCTCCTCCAATGTAGAGGAGACCACATTGTGAGCAGTGAATGCAGTAGACTAGATTCTGGGAAGTGCAGTTGAAGTGTTGCTTCACCTGGAAGGTATGTTTGGGCCCTTGGATACTGGTGAGGGAGGAGGTAAATGGGAAGGTGTTGGGAGTGAAGGAAGAGTGGACCAGGGTGACCTGGAGGGAACGGTCCCTGCGGAAGGCTGACAAGGGGAAGGAAGGGGAATATGTGTCTGGTGGTGGCATCTTGCTGGAGGTGGCGGAAATGGCATCTGATGATCTTCTGGATGTGGATGCTGGTGGGATGGCAGGTTAGGACAAGGGGAACCCTATCGGTGTTGCGGGAAGGAAGAGAAGGGGTGAGGGCGGGAGATGGGTCAGACCTGGTTGAGGGCCCTGTCGACAACGGTGCTGGGGAATCATCGGTTGAAGAAGAAGGTATATGTTTTGGAGGCTCCCTCATTGAAGTTGACCTTGTCTGAACATATGCGATGGTGACAGAAGAACTGAGAGAATGGGATGGAGTCTTTACAGGAAGCAGGGTGCAAGGATGTGTAGTCCAGGTAGCTGTGGGAGTCAGTTGGTTAATAGTGGATATTAGTGGCCAGTCTGTCCCCAGAAATGGAAACGGATGTTGAGGAAGGGAAGGGAGGAGTCAGAGATAGACTAGGTGAAAGTGAAGGCAGGGTGGAAATTGGAAGTGAAATCAATGAACTTTTCCAATTCCAGACGAGAGGGGGAAGCAGCACCGATGATATCATCAACTATATTGGAGAAAGAGTTGTGAGTGGGGTCCAGAACAGGACTGGAACAAGGAATGTTCCACGTACCCCACGAAGAGTCAGGCATGACCAGGGCCCACGTGGGTACCCTTGGACACCCCTCTGACCTGAAGAAAATGAAAGGAGTTAAAAGAGAAGTTGTTCAGGATGAGGATGAGCTCGGCCAAGCGGAGGAGGGTAGTGGTAGGTGGGGATGGTTCAGGTCTTAATGGAGAGTACTAAGACCCTCCTGGTGGGGAATGAATGTGTAAAGGGATTGCATGTCCATGGTAAAGAGGAGGCTGCTGGAGCGTGCAAACAGGAAGTTTTGAAACCGGCATAAAACATCAGAGGAATCATAGATATACGTGGGCAGGGATTGGACCAGGGGAGTGAAGATTGAGTCAAGGTAGGAAGAGGTGAGTTCTGTGGGGCAGGAGCAGGCTGAAACAATGGGTCTGCCCAGACAGTCCTGTTTGTGGATTGTTGGGAGGAAGTAGAAGCAAGCTGTGTGGGGCTGGTGGACTATCAGCTTGTAGGCAGTGGGGTTGAGGTCACCAGATGAAATGAGATCAGTTACAGTGGTTGAGACAATGGTCTGATTGTGTCATGGTGGGGTCATGGTCCAGGGGAAGATAGGAGGTATGTGAAAGCTGGCGCTGAGCCTCTGCAATATCGACGTCAGTACGCCAGACTATAACAGCACCACCCTTATCAGCAGGCTTAATAACAAAGTCAGGGTTAGATCTGAGTGCACGGAGCGCAGTTAGTTCAGAGGGAGATAGGTTGGATTTGGTGAGGCAGGGTGGGGTGGTGCAGAGGAATTGAGGCGACCAATATCACGTCGACCGTTCTCGATGAACAGATCTAGTGCAGTTAAAAGGCCAGAGCGAGGGGTCCAGGCGGAGGGAGAGTGTTGGAACTGGGCGAAAAGGTCTGTGAGACGAGGAAAAGACTCTTATCCAAAGAAATGGACACGGAGGTGAAGACGGCGGAAGAAGATTTCGATCTCGTCATTGCCAAAATTAATTAAGATGAGGCCTTTGCTGAGTACAGAATGTTTAGCATCAGAGAGCCAAATGTTAGGAGAGATGGTGGGGTTGGGGGTTGGGGTTGGAGAATGGGATGGAGTCAAAGGGAAGGGAAGGAGAGGAGAGGAAGGTTCAAGAGGGCCACGGGTATCTTTGAATTGTTGCATCTTGTGGGCCTTGATGCCTGAAAGGAAAAGAAAAAATTTCTTGTTAGCACGGCAAATGAGTCGGAGGATGAAGTGGAACTGCGAGTGGTGCAGCCCTGTGCCAGTGTGTTGCGATGTGGTTGGAGAGAAAGGTTGAGTGTGTGCAAGTGACGCTGCACGGCACTGAGTGTGGATCTCAGGATGTGGTGAGAATAGCTGTCCGTGGAACGTTGAACGCCATGGCGATATCTGTGGTCCCGCGAGGATTCAAACCATGAGGGATGAGGCTGGAGTTGGAATCATGTGGTTTGAGTCTGAGCCAGAGGCAGTCACTGAGGAATGTGTTATGGCTGTGGAAACGAGTTTTAGCAAATACTTGGTCAAATATCAGGAGTGACAGTGAAATTAATGTTGGTGGACATGAAGAAAGATTGAAATGGAAATCCTGTCAGAGAGAAGAGCAAAACTTCTTCAAGGTGGGCATGCCTAGAAGAGATGGGGCAGTGAGTTAAACAGTAAATAAAAACCAAAAGAACTGCGGATGCTGTAAATCAGGAACATAAACAGAAGTTGCTGGAACAGCTCAGCAGGTCTGGCAGCATCTGTGAAGAAAAAAACTCAGATTTAACATTTCGGATCCAGTGACCCTTTCTCAGAACTGATGGTAGCTGGGAAAACGTTGGTTTATATGCAGAAAGTAGGGAGGGGCATGGGGTAGGGAGTTAATCTAATTTCACTTGTATGATTAATCCTGTAGCGCGTCTTGTACAGAAGGATGTTATGACATTTGGTTTGCTGATGCATATTCGATGCCATCCTGAAACTTTTTGAAATCTGTTGTGCTGTAGTTATGAATCGGCTCTGTTGCCATTCTTCGAATAGTAGTGCATTCATTTTTCATAACGTTTTTCTGTCTCTTCTCCTACCTTCCATTTTGTCCTGACCATTTTTCCTTCCATTTGCAGCAATTCAGTTTGTGCTTAGTGATGAGTTCAGCCACCTTCGCCCAGAGCAGAGACTTGCTCTACTGCATGTAAGTACTCCTGCCAAAATATTAAAATGTCAGTGAAATCAAATGTCTTGTGTTATAACTTGCATTATTTTATTTTGCAGAAATTGATCTTTCAGTGTTTGTTACCTCTTAGCATTTGTGAATTATTGTGGAACACTTGATGGTCTATGTTGAACCAAGGACACCAGTTACCCAAGAGTATAATACCTAGGCTATATTTATTACCACCAAAGAAGTTAGAAGTGCATGGAACGGTTTGCTAAACTAAAACGAAGAACTACAGATGCTGGAGATCCGAAACAAATGATGAGTCACTGGACTCAAAGTTAACTCTGCTTTCTTCCTACAGATGCTGCTAGAGTTGCTGAATTTCACCAGCAAATTGTTTTGCACTGATTTTTGCTCAACTGATTTAACTTGTAAAGCATTCTTTCAAACAGTTGAGAAATCTTATGAGGAAAAATGTTAGGCTATATTGCTTAACTTTTCCCGAAAAGAACAATATTTTGTGACATTTGCTACTGCAGTGAGGGGCAGCTAAAAGAAAGCACAGGAAGTTAACTGCTTTAAAATGATAATTTTTTGCCTGACCAGTATCTAAGATTTAAAATTTTTTGCAAATCCACAGTTCTGGCCTTTACTATTATCTTCACATGGCAACTGTCACCTTCCATGTTGAAACAGAACATGCAGAGATTTGGTTCTAAAATGCCATACGATGAGGCTAGTCAAATGGAAAAGAGCAACCAAGAGTAGTCCTGTCAGGGCAAAGAGAATTTTCCCTCTGTTCTACCATTCCCTAGTCTTTGTGCTACTCTAATACTGACTGTCAGGAGGTATAGTGACGAGTTCCTGATCATTATTTTTCTATTTAATTTCTGCTTGGCACACTTCCACAATAGCAATAGTAAGCATAAGTTACTTTGAGTTATTGTAGTATTTAATTTTATGCAGAAATTTCACATCTTTGTCAGCTGACGTTTCTAGACTGCAACAGTTCTAAAATGTATAGGTTTGCAAGAACTTTGATTTCACAAACAAGTTGGATAAAAGGGGGTTGCCAATGAAAGTGTTTTGTGAGAGTTTGAAATGAAAATTAACTCCATTATCAGTGCTCGCAATGAAAATAATATTTTGAGTGCTTATTTCATTGCACCCAAGTTAAACATTGGATGCCAAATTAACCTCCATATATTTCATAATTGTGCAGGCGAATAAACACGAGTTAATTACAATGCCACCTGACAGTGAAACATGGAATAGGTTGAGATTAGGTGAATAATAGTGGTGTTCTTACCCTTAAAATTAGCTACAGCATTTTGCATATTTTGTTAGGACTTCAATTTCCTGTTTTCCATCCCACTGATATTTAATTATGTAGTGTTAGATTGTCAGCTAGTCTTGTACTAATCTAAAGCAATTGTTGAATCGGGTCTATTAATGCCTAATCTCTACTTTTGAGCTCATCAAGTCCAGAATCAATGCTATATTGATTGCAAATTATTTGTAAATAAGTTAATCATTTCATGGTTCTATTTGTTTATACTAGTCTCATTATACATAAGATATATATTTGGCTCAAGAAGTGAAGTTAATTCTGTTTTACAAATGGATAAGATACTCTGACTCCTTCCCTCTTCCTGTCAGGTGTTATATTTGACTCCAAGTTGAGTTTTTAACCTCATCTATGCTGGTGCTGGTACTGCCTGTTTCCATTCTTGTAACATCACTGAGCTCTGTTCATGCCTTTGTCACTAATGGACTTAATTCACCTGACACACTCCTGGCTAGTCTCTACCTCTGTAACTTTCACGTCAATGAAAACTCCTTGGTGATTGGTTGGCTCGCCGAGCTGGTTCGTTGTTTTTCCGCAGAAGTTTCATTACCCTGCCGGGTAACATCATCAGTGCAGCCTCCAATGAAGCGCTGTTGTGTTTTCCCACCTGTTATTTGAACTCTGGAGTCCGTTGAGCTGGATTACCTCACTTCCGGTTTTCTTTAGTAGTGGAGTGTCTATGGGGTCGAGCTACATGTGTTTGTTGATGGCTTTCTTTGTGGAGTACCATGTAGCTCGACCCCATAGACACTCCACTACTAAAGAAAACCGGAAGTGAGGTAATCCAGCTCAACGGACTCCAGAGTTCAAATAACAGGTGGGAAAACACAACAGCGCTTCATTGGAGGCTGCACTGATGATGTTACCCGGCAGGGTAATGAAACTTCTGCGGAAAAACAACGAACCAGCTCGGCGAGCCAACCAACCAAACATCCATAACTCGAGCTACAAATCAACTTCAAAACCTTAAAAAAAATCTGCTGCCCAAGTACCAACTTGCATTGAATGGTACTCATTTATCATACCTGTGCTTACTGACTTAAGTTAGCTCCTAGATGAGCATTGTCTTGATTTTAACATTCTCATCCTTGTTTTCAGGTCCTTCCATGACCTTGCCCCGCCCTATCTCTAATCTCCTCCAGCTCTGAACTCGTTTGAGATAAGTGTACAGAGTCTGGACCTTGACAAGTGCCAATTTTTTTTGTTGCTTCTTCATTTAGTGGCTGTGCCTTCACCTACCTGGACCTGAACTCTAGAATTCTGTCCCTAAACTACACTACTTTGCTGTCTTCAAAGAACAAAGAAAATTACAGCACAGGAACAGGCCCTTCGGCCCTCCAAGCCTGCACCGATCCAGATCCTCTATCTAAACCTGTTGCCTATTTTCCAAGGATCTGTATCCCTCTGCTCCCTGCCATTCATGTATCTGTCTAGATACATCTTAAATGATGCTATCGTGCCCGTTTCTACCACCTCCGCTGGCAACGCCTTCCAGGCACCCACCACCCTCTGCGTAAAGAACTTTCCACGCATATCTCCCTTAAACTTTTCCCCTCTCATCTTGAAATCGTGACCCCTAGTAATTGAGTCCCCCACTCTGGGGGAAAAAGCTTCTTGCTATCCACCCTGTCTATACCTCTCATGATTTTGTAGACCTCAATCAGGTCCCCCCGCAACCTCCGTCTTTCTAATGTAAATAATCCTAATCTACTCAACCTCTCTTCATAGCTCGCGCCCTCCATACCAGGCAACATCCTGGTGAGCCTCCTCTGCACCCTCTCCAAAGCATCCACATCCTTTTGATAATGTGGTGACCAGAACTGTATGCAGTATTCCAAATGTGGTCAAACCAAAGTCCTATACAACTGTAACATGACCTGCCAACTCTTGTACTCAATACCCCGTCCGATGAATGAAAGCATGCTGTATGCCTTCTTGACCACTCTATCGATCTGCATTGCCACCTTCAGGGTACAATGGACCTGAACACCCAGATCTCTCTGTGCATCAATTTTCCCCAGGGCTTTTCCATTTACCACATAGTTTGCTCTTGAATTGGATCTTCCAAAATGCATCACCTCGCATCTGCCTGGATTGAACTCCATCTGCCATTTCAACGTCCAACTCTCCAATCTATCTGTATTCTGCTGCATTCTCTGACAGTCCCCTTCACTATCTGCTATTCCACCAATCTTTGTGTCATCTGCAAACTTGCTAATCGGACCATCTATATCTTCCTCCAGATCATTTATGTATATCACAAACAACAGTGGTCCCAACATGAATCCCTGTAGAACACCACTGGTCACAGTTCTCCATTTTGAGAAACTCCCTTCCACTACAACCCTCTGTCTCCTGTTGCCCAGCCAGTTCTCTATCCATCTAGCTAGTACACCCAGGACCCCATGCGACTTCACTTTCTCTATCAGCCTACCATGGGGAACCTTATCAAACGTCTTACTGAAGTCCATGTATATGACATCCACAGCCCTTCCCTCATCTATCAACTTTGTCACTTCCTCAAAGAATTCTATTAAGTTGGTAAGACATGACCTTCCCTGCACAAAACCATGCTGCCTATCACTAATAAGCCCATTTTCTTCCAAATGTAAATAGATCCTATCCCTCATTATCTTCTCCAGCAGCTTCCCCACCACTGATGTCAGGCTGACCGGTCTAAAATTACCTGGATTATCCTTGCTACCCTTCTTAAACAAGGGCACAACATTAGCAATTCTCCAGTCCTCCAGGACCTCACCCGTGCTCAAGGATGCTGCAAAGATATCTGTTAAGGCCCCAGCTATTTCCTCTCTTGCTTCCCTCAGTAACCTGGGATAGATCTCATCTGGACCTGGGGACTTGTCTGCCCTAATGCCTTTTAGTGTCTTCCTTTAAAACACTCCTTAAAACCTAATTCTTTGACCATATTTTTGCTTTTCTACCTTAATACTTTCTTATATGGCTTCATCTCAATTTTTTGATACCCCTGTGAGGTGCAGGTTTTTAAATGTTGAAAGTGCTATATAAATGCAAGTTGTATATATCATTGAACTCTTTTCTTGTGCACCTGGCTGTTTCAAAATGATATTTTAGCTTCAACTTCCAGGCATTGTTAACTTTAAATTTTGTCTATTTATAGGAAGGAACAGGACCTCGTGTCATTTCTGCATTTGTTGAAATTATATTTGACAATTCAGACAATAGGTTACCTGTAAGTATTGTAACCGTTGAGTTAAAAGAATAATTAGTTTACATTAATTTTCATTGTGTTTTCCCTGATGATGTAACCTTCCTTATATCAAGAAAGAGCCATGATCTGAAAACTGGAGTTTATTAGTCTGTAGGCATGTCAATGCACTGTGATTGACAAGTGTACATGATTTCGTTAGTGAAATCCTGCCTTCTTCCTGTACCCTTAAAAATTATTTGAGTAAAAACCATCATGCAGTGCCTTCTTGAATGTTCCATTTGAACCCTCTTTGACCACACTTCCAGGTAGAACACTCCAGACTCACCTGCTATGTAAAAGTTTCCACTCACATCACATTTGCTATTTTTGTAAATCACTTCAAATCTGTGCCCTCTCATTCTCAATTGTTTCATGAGCAGGAACATTTTCCCACTACCTGCTCTATTCGCACCTCTCATGATTTTGAAAACTTCTATCAGATCTCCTCTTAGCTTTCTCCAAACCCCTCCAATCTAACGTCCACTAAAGTTTCTCATCTTTGGAACTGTTTTTGTGAATCTCTTCTGCAAAAAAAAACTCCCTCCAGTGGGTTCACATCCTTCCTATAGTGTGGAGCCCAGAACTGTATGCAACATTCCAGCTCAGCTCTAACAAGTGTCTTACGTATATTCACCATCATCTAGCTCTTGTACTCTATAACCATTTTAATAAAGCAGACGGCTCTTTCCACCTGTCCTGCCACCTCCGTGATCTATGCACACATACAACAGGATCTCTGTGCTCCTCCACATCCTTAAGAATTGCAGCCCAAGCTAGAACAAGCTTCTTCCTTTTGTGATGCACGATGTCTGATTATTCTATACATATGTTTGTGTATGTAAATTGGATATATATCCTGTACACATACATTTATTGGATGTCAGAATAGTGGCATATGAGGATGTTATTTTTCTTAAGGGATTGAAAAGAATAACTAGGTCAGACAGTTCTCCTGTAACAGAGTTCTGAGGAATGGTCACCAGACCCAAAATGTTAACTCTGTTTTTTTCCTTCACAGATGCTGCCAGACCTGCTGAGCTTTTCCAGCAACTCTGTTTTTGCACCTGTAACAGAGATCTACTCCTATGCTGTCAGAAAACAGGGACCCCTGAAGTTAATAGAAAATTGTATTAACTGTGGTGGTTTATGACTGACTCTTAACTGCCTTCTGAAATGACCTAGCAAGCTATTTAGCTGTATCAAAAGTGCTGCAGAAAAGTTGAATCGGACACTCCAAACCCTGTATACTATCCACCATCTACAAGGCAGAATTCAGGAGTTGGAATAATGATGGAATAATGTCCACCTGCCTGGATGGGTGTAGCTCAAACAGTACTCAAGAACCTAGATATCATTAGGATAAAGCCACTAATCCACTACCTGAAGTATTGAGTGCGTCCATCGTTGGCGACAGTGGCAGCAATGTGAATAGTCTACAAGATGCACTGCAGCAACTCCCAAACTTACTTTGGCAGCATCTTCCAAACTCATAACCTTTATCACTTAAGGGCAGCAGATACAGAGGAATACCAGAACCTGCAAGTTTCCCTCCAAGCCATATATCTTGGACCTGTATTGCTGCTCCTTCACTATTGCTGTGCCAAAAATATGGAACTCTTCCGAACAGTGCTCTGGCTTTATTTACACATTAGCTGTAGTGGTTTAACGGTGATACTCATTTCATGCACAAGTAAAGGGTAAAAATGCTAGTTATAGACCTAGTTGAGTTATATTTATTGACTTTGTATTTGAAAAGCTTGGATTATAACAGTTCTTACTTTATTCCCACAGATTGACAAAGAAGAGGTTTCTCTCCGTCGTGTCATTGGGGCAAAGAAGGATCAGTATTTTTTAGACAAGAAAATGGTGACGTAAGTTAGTTCATTTATTTTTGCTTGCGTGCTTTATTCGTTTTCGCCATTTCGCAAAATTCTACTGTTATCTGCACAATAGATATAGGGTATGATACTATTGTGTTATCCTACTTGATTGGTAATTCAGAGGTTTGATCTATAACCAGAGAATTTGAGTTTAAATCCCACCATGGAAGTTTTATGCTTCAATTTCAGTTTAAAGTAAGCTGTTATCATTAAAGGTGACCATGAAGCAGTCAGGTTATTGAGGGAGAAACTAACCAGTTGACTCTGTCCTTTAGAGTAGGAGATGTACTGTGTTATTCTGTGCGTTCTGTATGTAACACCAGCTGCACTCCAATATGGTTGACTCTCAACTGCCCTCTAAAGCAACCTAACAAGCCACTCAGTTGTTTTTGGTGATCAAGAGGCAGTCCAACAGTACCCCT
Organism: Rhincodon typus; assembly: GCF_021869965.1. Classification (NCBI taxonomy): domain Eukaryota; kingdom Metazoa; phylum Chordata; class Chondrichthyes; order Orectolobiformes; family Rhincodontidae; genus Rhincodon; species Rhincodon typus. The sequence continues at coordinate 51,357,161 of NC_063351.1, read as the reverse complement.
TCCAGGGAGCTAAAGATTGACAATTTATAGTCAGTCATGTATACTTCCTTGTGTGGGAATGTTGAGTGCAAATCCAGAAATGATAGATTTGTTGATAACCTTGCAACTTAAGAGCTCAAGGTATTGGGAGTTGCTAATGGTACATTTATTGTACAAGTTATAGAGTCATAGTGATGTACAGCATAGAAACAGACCCTTCGGTTCAACTCATCCATGCCGACCAGATATCCTGTATAACTGTAGTCCCATTTGCCAGCATTTTGCCCATATCCCTCTTAAACCCTTCCTATTCGTATATCCATCCAGATGCCTTTTAATTGTTGTAATCATACCAGCCTCCGCCAATTCCTCTGGCAGCTCATTCATTTGTGCACCACCCTGTGCATGAAAAAGTTGCCCCTTAAGTCCCTTTTATATCTATCCCCTCCAACTTTGAACCTATGCCCTCTAGTTTTGGACTCTTCTCCGCATGTGTCCACTCCCCACCTCCCCACCTCCCCCCACCAAAATCCCGGGGAAAAGACTTTGCCTATTTACCTTGTCCATGCCTCTCCTGATTTTTATAAACCTCAATTAGGTCACGCCTCAGCCTTTGGCGCTCCAGGGAAAATAGCCTGACTGTATTCAGTCTCTCCCTATAGCTCAAACACTCCAAACCTGGCAACATTCTTGTAAATCTTTTCTGCATCCTTTCTTGTTTCACAACATCATTCCTGTAGGAGGGACCCCAGAATTGCACCAATACTCCAAAAGTGGCCGAACCAATATCCTGTACATCCGCAACATGACCTCCCAACTCCTATATTCATTGCACTGGCCAGCAAAGGAAAGCATACCAAATGCTGCCTTCATTATCCTATCAACCTGCATTCCAAGGTTTCCTTGTTCAGCAACACTTCCCAGGACCTTACCATTAAATGTATAAGTTCTACCCTGATTTGCCTTTCCAAAATGCAGCACCTCACATTTCGAATTAAACTCCATCTGCCACATCTGATCTGAGTTGTATTCTGAATTGTTATGGTGGATTCCTTCTGTAATCAGCTATGCCCTAACAAGTTATACATGAGAAGTATTATTTTATGTTAATTATGTAATAATACAATTTGCTTGTAAAATGTGAAGCTAGTGACAGAAGTACCAAGGGTTGGAAATTTTCACAAGAAGGTTAACAGGAAAGTCACCAGAGACTAATACTGGTCATGTCGCATTGAGTAAACACAGGGAGCACTTGAGACTTCAGCAAGTCTGGCAGTATCTGCGGAAAGAGAAATGGTTAACATTTTGAGTCTGGTATAACTTATCTTAAGAACTGAAATGTGTTTGAAAGTAGGTTCTTTTTTGTACTTTTGACAGGCAGAGGAGGAGCAAGTGAGCAGATGGTATAAGAAACCCAATGCAAAAGACAAAGGGTTTGTTAATAGTGGAGAAATAAAAAGGGAAATCCACCAAGAGCAACTCCTTTGTCTTTTTCATCGTGCCTCTATACCATCTGCTTCCTCGGTTGTCCTCTCTCTTGTCAAAAGTATAAAAATGAACTTATTTTCCAACATCTTCCAGTTCTGAAGAAGAGTCATGCCAGTATTGAAAGATTAACTCCTACCTTTCTCCACAGATGCTGCCAGACCTGCTGAGTTCCTTCACTGTTCAACATTCGTTTCAGATTTCCAGCATCTGTACTATTTGGCCTCTATTGAAATGATGCATTGAACACTTTGTGTAATACTGTGTCGCCTGTGTCCTTCCCCATTGGAACAAGAAGCTTACTTAAAATGAAGTATAGCTTATATATAGGAGTTCCATAAAAGGAAATTTAAAATTAAAAGGCTGGAATTTGTTGCATCGAGAACCAAATATTCTTACAAGTGTAAGGGTTTAATAAATTGCTAAATGAAAATCAATTTAAAGTATGGGTAAGTAGTCAATGCCTTTGAGTGACAAGGTATTTTTGCATACCTTCTGTAGATTCACAAATAGTTTGTGTGATATATCAATCCTGTCTTTGTTCAATAGGAAAAATGATGTCATGAATCTTTTGGAAAGTGCTGGGTTTTCTAGAAGCAATCCTTACTACATTGTCAAGCAAGGAAAGGTAATTGAATCTAGAAATGCATATGGTATTCCCTAAAATAAAATAAAATTCTATTGGATTTTCAGCTCTACATTAAAGTTTTTATTTTAAAGTCTGCTGTTAATTCGAATTGCTTTCAGATAACAATGGTGAAGTTGATAGAGACCTGAGGTTGTTAATAGGTTTGGTGCTTATGATGTTTGGTCAATGAGAACTGTGGCAGTTAAATAAACATGTTTTCTAGCTCATTTTGATGACTTAACCTATCTACACACTTTGACTCCATTTGTGAACCATGTGAGCTATCTGAGCTTTGTATGGCTTGCTGTCAATAATGCGAGGGTGAGCATAAGTCACATTAACAAAAACAGACAAAATTGAGAAATTCATCTGTAACTGTGATTCATACAGCAAAGATTATAGCAACTCACCAAGGTTAAAAGGGTGATTGCAAGTGATTGTTGCATGTTGCAGTTTGAATGCTTTTTCTTGTCTATCAAAAGGTGAATAAAACACAATGAAATGCCCCTGGTGTTGCGTAGTATTTACAATTCAGAAACAGGCCATTCAGCCCAGTTGTCACATGCTGGTATTTAAGCTCCACACAAATTCCCTTGTACCGTTCATCTAACCCCATCAGCCTATCATTATTCCAATCATCCTCATGTACTTACGTAGTTTACATTTACATACATCTATTTCACTCACCTAAACAGTTCCTTAAGGTAGGGAATTTATCTCAAATCTTAGTAATAGCCATAATAAGAAGATATATTCTTCAGTACAAAGTTCATGGATTTAAAAGAAAGATCAGGTGAATATCAATTCCCTTTGCCCATCCACCACTAAATGCTAGGCCACACCATTGAAACACTGTGATTCTCCAGCAGCATCCTTCGATGAAAAGAAGTGTACCTGCATAGAGTTTTGCTGATTTGTCATACTTTAATGATTTGTACTTACAGGATTTTTCAAATTATGGATGTGGAGAGAAAATTGAAATTGGTTGACACAGTTTTGAATAATGGTGGTAACAACCAAAGAAGAAAGTAGCTATTTAAAAACAAAATTCATGGAATGTGGGTGTCCCTGTCTAGACAAGCTTTTATTGATCACCCTTAATTGATCTTGAAAGTGTTGATGAGCCAACTTCTTAAACTAGTGCAGCCCACGTTGAGTAAATGCACCAAGAGCATGGGAGGGAATATTGGGATTTTGACTATCAGTGAAGGAATGGTCATAGAGTTCCAAGTCGGGCTGATATGTGGCTTTCAGAGGGACTTGCAGGCAGTTGTGTTTACGTGCATCTGCTGCAATTGTCTTTCTAGATTGTGAGGTTGGAAGTTGTTTTTGAAGGATCCTTGATCAATTGCTGGAATGCACCTGGTAGAAAGGAGACCCAGCTGGCCTACTGCTGTGTGGTACTGGTGAATGGAGTATTCTAGTGGGCTGCTTTTATTCATTGGAAAGGAAACTGAAAATTGACAGTCTTGAATTTTAAAATATAGACATTTGGTTCCTATCAATGAGTTTTTTTTAAAAGAAGACAGTCTATTCTTTAGTTGGCAGTTACCTATTTTAGCTTCCCTTTCAGGCTAGATACAACCAGTTTTTCAGTGAGACTTTGTATTTGTAGCTCCATTATCCAGCTTACCCTTCTCTGACCGTGAGTGTCTCCTACAGGTGTAATATTGACTATTTTGAGGGAAATCTTATGCAAAAATTTTGCTCATTACTTATGCAATGAACTGAAGGTGCGGTTGGGGAGGAAATTAATTTTGTTAATCTGTAATTCTAGGACAGCTATCTGTACCTGCTTCAGTTGTACATTGCACATCAATTATTTATTCCACTTGCCTTTGTAAGGTGCTACTTGTGCTGACATTGTCACTGTATGAATCATATTTACTTTGTCTTGTTCGCTATGATTAATTCAATATGAATCATTCCCTTTAGGGCTAAAAAAAACTGCATCATTTCATTTCCATGCAAATTGTTGCAGAATTTTCCTGAGGAAAGAATGATGTGTGTATTGGCAATTCCTAAATAAAAACTAAAAGATTGGTATAATGAAAGTGTTTTGTGTAAAGGTTATTTAATTGCGTTTTAAAGAAGATAGTTGATATGATTAGGTTTTGAAAGAATATCATGGAAAAACATTTGACAGAGATTTTATTAATTTGAAAATAGCCTTTGATAATTTGTGTTGGCTACATATCCCCTCCATGCCAGTTGCTCGTTTTGCAACCTTCTTACCTCACTGCACTAGCCCAATCTTTACATTTTTCCGGTTTGAATTAAACTCGAACCTGGTTGGCCTGTTTGATAGTGCCTTACAGTGTCATGGTTGTTGTTGCTGTGATGTGTCACCCACAAGCTGCAATTTACTGGATGGGTTAGATTGCAATAATGTGCTCTGCTTTAATCCTCACCAATGTAGAATTCAGATGAGTAAGTTTCTGAAATTTTGGACTGACGTAAACAGTTTTTATAACTGTATTTGAAATATTAATTTTAAAATGGACTCTGGAGGTTTCTTTGGACTTTTTTTTTGTTTTGAATGATGTGGCATCAGTAAGTATTGTTTTCAAAGAGTTTATGATTTTACATATGGTGCACGTGTGTGTGTGTTTTAATTTCTTGACTGTCTTTGAGTTAATGTATCATCTAAATAGCTTTTGGTTTATGAATTATATTTGGATTAGATTAATCAAATGGCAACAGCGCCAGACTCTCAGCGACTGAAACTTTTGCGAGAAGTTGCTGGTACCAGAGTTTATGATGAGCGAAAAGAGGAAAGCATCAATCTAATGAAAGAAACAGGTAAGAATACTGACTCTTGCTTTCACCTCAGTGTTTTGTCCCTTATCTAAGGAAAGGTATAGTGGCATTGGAAGCATTAAGGTTCACTAAGTTGATTCTGAGTATGGAAGGACTTTCTTATTAGGAGAGATTGTGTGGGTTGGGACTGTTCTCATTGAGTTTAGGAGAATGAGAGGCAATCTGATTGATGCATACAAGATTTTTACGGCACTTGACAGGCAATATTTCCTGTGAGCTTCAAATGAGTCAGAGGGCAGACGTGAGTGTAATGGCCATCACTAAGGAGAAAGTGCTGGGGAAACTAAAGAGTCTGAAGGTGGATAAATCACACTGATCGGATGGACTATACCTCAGGTTTCTGAAGGAGATAGCTGAGGAGATTGTGGAGGCATTGGTGGTGATCTTTTAGGACCACTGGAGTCAGGGAGGGTCCCAGAGGAGTGGAAAATGGCTAATGTAGCACCCCTGTTTAAGAAGGGAAGGAGGCAAAAGATGGCAAATTATAGGCTGGTTAACCTGACCTTGATCATTAAGATTTTGGAGTCCATTATTAAGGATGAGATTGTTGAGTACTGGGAAGTGCACGGTGAAATAGGGCTGGATCAGCACAGCTTCGCCAAAGGGAGATCATACCTGACAAATCTGTTGAGGGGGTGGGTAACAAGCGAGTTAGACAAAGGAGAGCCAGTAGACGTGATCTGTTTGGATTTCCAGAAGACTACTTTTGTGAAAGTGTCGCACAAAAGGCTGCTAATTAAGATAAAAGCCCATGGTATCACGAGATGCTATCCTGAACATTACCCTTTTATCCCCATTCACTGCCTTCTGCCAGTCAGCCAGTCCTCTATCCATGCCAGTACTTGCCCTTAGCAACATGAGCTGTTATCTTTCTTAGTGGCATGTTGTCTTCAAGAAAAGTTTGCATTATGCCTGACGACAGTGACCAGAGCTGATATGGAGCCCAAAAGGCAAAACTGATGTTTCTTTACATTCAAGGAATGTGGGTTCTGTTGGCTTAGCCAGTGTTTATTGCCCATCCTAATTGTCCTTGAGAAGGTGGTGGTGACATGCCTTTGCCTGTTGTAATCCATGATGGGTAAGTACACCCACAGTGCAGTCAGGAAGGAGGTCGAGGATTTTGATCGTCTTGATCATGAATTTTAGACCCAGTGTTTTGCATTACTTTATAAATATCTTGTTTATCCAATGTCATTTTCTGTGTATTTTGCAGAGGGAAAGAGGGAAAAGATTAACGAATTGTTGAAATACATTGAGGAACGTCTACATACCCTGGAAGATGAGAAGGAAGAATTGGCACAGTACCAGAAATGGGATAAGATGAGAAGAGCACTTGAGTATACTATCTATAATCAGGAACTGAATGAAACTCGTGCCAAACTTGATGAGGTGAGAGCGAAGAGTGATTTTGAATTACTGTACTTCCAGTTTGGGCTATATTGTCCCTTATTCATGCATGTGCTGAATTCTTTGGTTGGAATAAGCAACCTGTTTTGATAATCTTATGGGGAATCCACAGTTATGCCTTGAGGTTGGTTGGCTCACCAAGCTGGTTTCTTGTTTCGCAGATGTTTCGTTTCAACACCCACAACCCGAGCTACAAATCTACTCCAAAACCTTAGAGTTATGCCTTTCCAAGAGAGATTCCCTTTTTTCCAGTGGCTTTATGTCGTTTTGGCTTCTCTGACATTATTGACTAAGGCTAAATCTGTTGAATGTAACAAAAACAGAAGTTGCTGGAAAAGCTCAGCAGGTCTGGTAGCATCTGTGAAGAGAAATCGGTTAACGTTTTAGGTCTGGTGAATAAAAGACGTTTGGACAGGTACACGAATAGGAATAGTTTAGAGGGTTATGGGCCAAACACAGGCAAATGGGACTAGTTTGGGAAACCTAGTTAGCATGGATGAGTTGGACTGAAGGGTCAGTTTCATACTGTATGACTCTGACTGCGCTGTGGTATTACGAACAAATTTATATTTGATTCAGAGATAGTAGGAACTGCAGATGCTGGAGAATCTGAGATAACGAGGTGGAGAGCTGGATGAACACAGCAGGCCAAGCAGCATCATAGGAGCAGGAAGGCTGACGTTTCGGGCCTAGACCCT